>NC_139220.1:50785212-51293195 GCF_055691185.1 Crinia signifera | reverse complement strand
TGTTGGTAGCGGTGGCTGTACATACACAATGAGAAGAAGCGCAGCAGGAGGAGGAGAATTGAGCCGTCAGTCAGGGATTCCTTCCTTGATGCTGGCCCCCGCGGCCCGCTCACCACACTGATAGCCTGCTCTACCTGCTCCTGTCAACGGCTGCCCTGATGCTGGCCCCGCCCACCACACTGATGGGCTCCGTGCATCAGGTCACAGCCCTACTCTCCCTGCTCCTGTCAAGGCTGTCCTGAATGATGCTGGCCCCGCCCACCACACTGCCAGACAGGTGAGTGCTGTGTACTGGAGGAGTGTGTGTAATATACTGTAATGTGGCACTTGTATTACTGTGGTGCAGTGTTTAATGGGGTCTGTAATATGAGGGGAATGTGTACTTAATTAGTGTGAGCGTGGCATACTTGCCTACGTTTGAAAACTAGTTTCAGGGAGATTATAGTTGGTAATAGAAAATTAGGGATGGCCATCGACCATCGATGATTAGAAATCATTGATGGTTCATGACCGATGTTGAATAGTTTTGCCATCGATGGGGAGAACCAGATGGTTTTCCACCATCGATGTCAAGCTTAAACGAATAGTTTAGTTTTTGCATTTTTCACTTAGCTTAGCTCCGCCCCCCACACCCGCGAAGCCCTGCCCCCGCATTTCGATTGGCCCACAGGCCAATCAATCAAAGAAAATGGATGACCATCGATATGTAAAAACATCGATGGTCATCCATTGAATAGAAATACACTATCGATGGTCTGTTGCATTTTTGCCATTGATGGAAAAGGCAACGATGGCCATCCATAAATAGAATTTTGCACAGTGCCCCATTGAGGGTGTGTGTCATGCTCCACCCAAATGGCGTGTCTAGTTCCATATATGGAGAGATTGTGTTCTTCTATCTCTGAGAGGAATCTTTTATAATGACTTATATCCAAATGTAGATGAGCCCCAAAGCAGTTAATAAGAGCTACTATACTTGCTAAAGTGCTGGGAAATTATGCTGATGATTCAATGTAAATGTATCTATCTCTCATTCTTTTTTCCCACCAAAATGTAACAGTATAATGTGGGCTAGGTGAAATGAGGGAGATTGCTAGACTAATGAGGGAGAGAGGGAGATTGCTGCTATTTCAGGGAGTCTCCTGCACAATTCAGGAGGGTAGGCAACTATGGTGTGTGTGTGTGTGGGGGGGGGGGGGGGCTGTTTATTATGTAATGCGGAATGCACTGTGCGTAATGTAGGGGGTGCTGTATATAATGTAATACAGGGGGCCTGTGTTTAATGTAAAATAGGGGGTTGTGTATAATGTAATATAGGGGGCTCTGTATAATGTAATATAGGGGTTGTGTATAATGTAATATGGGGGGTTGTTTATAATGTAATATGGGGTGCGCTGTGTATAATGTAATATGGGGTCGGCTGTGTAAAATGTAATATGGGGGGTTGTTCATAATGTAATATGGGGTGCGCTGTGTATAATGTAATATGGGGTGCGCTGTGTATAATGTAATATGGGGGGTGTATAATATAATATGGGGTAGGCTATGTATAATGTAATATGGGGTGGGCTGTGTATTCTGTAATATGGGGTCGGCTGTGTATAATGTAATATGGGGTCGGCTGTGTATAATGTAATATGGGGGGCTTTGTATATCGTAATATAGGGTGGGCTGTGGGTACTTGTTTCCTAGCACTATATAAGGTCAACTCTACGCCGACGTGGATAGTGGGGGTATGAAAAGGTTGGAGGATGCTTACCGCCGTCCCTCGCGGGCTTGCTGCGCTCGCCACGCTTCCGGTTGGCGTTCATTGTGGGGTGGCGTTAACAATGTGGGGGGGGGGGGGGGGCATTTCCCATACAAATTACCCATCAGGGTGGGTATACAATCAAAAATCGGGGGTATGGGGAGCCATTTAACATTGTTTCCTATGTAAAATCGGGTCCATCGCATTGGTCGCATTGTATGCCATTATAATGGCATACAATCGACCCAATTTTACATAGGAATTTAACATTGAGTACAATGCATTCAATGTTAAATCGCGTCAGTCGCGTCAGTTGCATTGCATGCGATTATAATGGCATGCGATTATAATGGCATGTGATGGACCCGATTTTCTAATTGTCGGGAAAGGCTAAAAATAGCCCAAAATTGCGTTGGTCGGGTCCCATCGCATACCTTAACTTAAGGTATGCAATGGCCCACGATGGGCACCGTGCTAGGAAACAAGTACCGGGCTGTGTATAATGTAATATGGGGTGGGCTGTGTATAATGTAATATGGGTGGGTGTATAATGTAATATGGGGGGTGTATAATGGAATATGGGGTGGGCTGTGTATAATGTAATATGGGGGTGTATAATGTAATATGGGGTGGGCTGTGTATAATGTAATATGGGTGGGTGTATAATGTAATATGGGGGGGGTGTATAATGTAATATGGGGGGTGTATAATGTAATATGAAGTGGGCTGTGTATAATGTAATATGGGTGGGTGTATAATGTAATATGGGGGGGTGTATAATGTAATATGGGGTGGGCCGGGTATAATTTAACATGAGGGAGCTGTGTATAAGGTAATATGGGGGGGGTGGTATGAGTCATCGACAGTCGGGATCCCGACAGTCATTATCCCGACGTCGGGATCCCGACTGCCTGGCCTCAGACAGCGTGGCCAGCGTAACAAAGCCCCTTGCGGGCTCGCTGCGCTCGCCACGCTGCGCTCGCCACGCTGCAGGCACGGTGGCGCGCTACGCTCGCCACCTATTCTATTCTCCCTCTATGGGGGTCGTGGACCCTCACGAGGGGAAAATAGCCGCTGGCCGTCGGTGTTTTAACAGTCGGGATCCCGACGTCGGGTTAATGACTGTCGGGATCCCGACTGTCGGGACCCCGTCCGGCACCCAATATGGGTGGGTGTATAATGTAATATGGGGTGGGCTGTGTATAATGTAATATGGGGGGGGGGTGTATAATGTAATATGGGGTGGGCCGGGTATAATGTAATATGGGTGGGTGTATAATGTAATATGGGTGGGTGTATAATGTAATATGGGGTGGGCCGGGTATAATGTAATATGGGGGGGGGGGGGTGTATAATGTAATATGGGTAGGTGTATAATGTAATATGGGGTGGGCTGTGTATAATGTAATATGGGTGGGTGTATAATGTAATATGGGGGGTGTATAATGTAATATGGGGTGGGCCGGGTATGATGTAACATGAGGGAGCTGTGTATAATGTAATATGGGGTGGGCCGGGTATAATGTAATATGGGGGGGTGTATAATGTAATATGGGGTGGGCCGGGTATAATGTAATATGGGGGGTGTATAATGTAATATGGGGGGGTGTATAATGTAATATGGGGTGGGCCGGGTATAATGTAATATGGGGGGGGGTGTATAATGTAATATGGGGTGGGTGTATAATGTAATATGGGTAGGTGTATAATGTAATATGGGGTGGGCTGTGTATAATGTAATATGGGTGGGTGTATAATGTAATATGGGGGGGTGTATAATGTAATATGGGGGGGTGTATAATGTAATATGGGGTGGGCCGGGTATAATGTAATATGGGTGGGTGTATAATGTAATATGGGTAGGTGTATAATGTAATATGGGTGGGTGTATAATGTAATATGGGTGGGTGTATAATGTAATATGGGGGGGTGTATAATGTAATATGGGGTGGGCCGGGTATAATGTAATATGGGTGTGTGTATAATGTAATATTGGGTGGGCCGGGTATAATGTAATATGGTTAGGTGTATAATTTAATATGGGGGGGTGTATAATGTAATATGGGGGGGGGGTTGTATAATGTAATATGGGGTGGGCTGTGTATAATGTAATATGGGGGGGGGTGTATAATGTAATATGGGGTGGGCCGGGTATAATGTAATATGGGTGGGTGTATAATGTAATATGGGTGGGTGTATAATGTAATATGGGGTGGGCCGGGTATAATGTAATATGGGGGGGGGGGGTGTATAATGTAATATGGGTAGGTGTATAATGTAATATGGGGTGGGCTGTGTATAATGTAATATGGGTGGGTGTATAATGTAATATGGGGGTGTATAATGTAATATGGGGTGGGCCGGGTATGATGTAACATGAGGGAGCTGTGTATAATGTAATATGGTGGGGGGGGGTGTATAATGTAATATGGGGTGGGCCGGGTATAATGTAATATGGGGGGGTGTATAATGTAATATGGGGTGGGCCGGGTATAATGTAATATGGGGGGTGTATAATGTAATATGGGGGGGTGTATAATGTAATATGGGGTGGGCCGGGTATAATGTAATATGGGGGGGGGGGGGTGTATAATGTAATATGGGGTGGGTGTATAATGTAATATGGGTAGGTGTATAATGTAATATGGGGTGGGCTGTGTATAATGTAATATGGGTGGGTGTATAATGTAATATGGGGGGGTGTATAATGTAATATGGGGTGGGCCGGGTATAATGTAATATGGGTGGGTGTATAATGTAATATGGGTAGGTGTATAATGTAATATGGGTGGGTGTATAATGTAATATGGGTGGGTGTATAATGTAATATGGGGGGGTGTATAATGTAATATGGGGTGGGCCGGGTATAATGTAATATGGGTGTGTGTATAATGTAATATTGGGTGGGCCGGGTATAATGTAATATGGTTAGGTGTATAATGTAATATGGGGGTGTATAATGTAATATGGGGGGGGGTGTATAATGTAATATGGGCCGGGTATAATGTAATATGGGTGGGTGTATAATGTAATATGGGGGGGTGTATAATGTAATATGGGGGGGGTGTATAATGTAATATGGGGTGGGCCGGGTATAATGTAATATGGGTGGGTGTATAATGTAATATGGGTGGGTGTATAATGTAATATGGGGGGGTGTATAATGTAATATGGGGGTGGGCCGGGTATAATGTAATATGGGTAGGTGTATAATGTAATATGGGATGCTTACCATGATGTCCCCCTGTCAACATTGCGGCGCATTTTACTAGCACATGGAATCTCCCTGAAACTAAAAAGACACAAAAAGGGGGTGGGCAGCGCTAATTAAATGACTGATTGGGTGCAATAATATGCAAAGAAAAATGAATTGGGAGATTGGTTAGATCTATCACAAATTTTTAATACATTTCTAAAAACTGCAAGCCAGAAAATACGGGCTAAAAACAATAGACATAAATAAACATGTATGGTAAAATAGTCATCTCACCGAACCACACCACATGGGGGTTAGACCCAGGAAGTCCCAAACGTCCAGATGGCTGGACACTGGTGGCACCCACTTGGTGGTGGGGAATGTTCAGAGTGTCCAGTAATGTTGATGGTACAGTCCCCAATCTTGCAATATGGAGGGAGGGCACAAAGATGTTGATACCAGGAGTGGCCCAAGATGGCAGGAATCACCAACTCCTACCGCCAGATGTTGTGGGCGGAATTGTGTCCTCAACCTCTACTATTGTTGCAGAGATATTTGTAATCCAATTGGTGGAGTGAAAAAAGTGGGGAGCAATTGAAGCTGGTGGTGGTCCTTCCGAATATTTTGCTGGATCTATTTCCCCAGGGTGGTTCACCTATAAATGTGGTGAGGTAGGTGAGTGAAACCGGATCACACCCAGTGTGATCCGGGTTCACTCTTTTCTCCATTGTCTCCCTGAAACTAGTTTACAAAAGTAGGCAAATATGATGTAAGTTCATGTGTGTTCAGAAATGTAGGAGTAGGGGTAGATTCACTAAAACGTCTAAAGAGGAAAGGAAGTGATGTTGCCCATAGCAATTGATTGGTTTACGAAAGTGAAATGATTGGTTGCTATGGGCAACATCACATGTTTTTCTTTTTTAGAAGCTTTAGTATATTTACCCAGTAGACTGTAGGCTCCAATGGGTCAGGGACTTACATGAATGATTTATAATCTCTGTACACCTTTGCAGGAATTGATGTTGTAATGGTTTTTTTAATAAAGCTGTTTATTTCCTTTATTCAAAATTGTGTGTGTGTGTGTGTGTGTGTGCGCGTGTGCATGTGTGTGTGTGTGTGTGCGTGTGTGTGTTTTAGGTCTCTTGTGTATTAAAAAAATATAGGGTCTGATGCACTAAGCTTCAAAAACTGATAAAGTGGAGAATGATGAACAAGCAGCTAATCAGCCGCTACCTGTCATTTTTCAAACATTTGGCAGTTAGGAGCTGACTGGCTGGTACAGTATCACTGTTTTAGCACTTTTTGAAGCATGGTACATACAAGGGGTATGAAGCAGGGATAACAGTGAGAAGTTGCCCATGGTAACCAATCAGCAGCACTGTATAATTTTATAGTAAGCAAATTATAAATGGGTACTTATGTATTATCTGGGCTCCCATGTTAAATGCACCCCATTTTTTCATACCCCTACTATCCACCTAAGCATGGAGTTGATTTTATATAGAGTGGCGAGCGCAGCGAGCCACCGTGCCCGAAGCGTGGCGAGCGGACGCGGTCTCATTAGAAAAACGGGAGCCCAGATATTACATAAGTACCTATAAATGTTACACCCATGCTGATTGGATGCTATGGGCAACTTTTCCACTGGCTCACTTCTCCGCTCTTATCACTGCTTAATACGTCTAGCCCAGGGGTGGCCAAACCTGTCCTCACGATCTACCAACGGTGCAGGTTTTCCAGGCAACCTGCGGATCTAGAGTAGGAATGAATACAGCATGTTTTAAAATGTGACAGTAATGACTACAGCTGTGCACCAGCCAGGTAACCTGGAAAACGTGGACTATTGGTAGATCTCGAGGACCAGTTTGGCCACCCTTGGTCTAGCCCTTAGCCCTTAAGTCCCATACACACTAGGTGATTTGGAGCTGAAAGTAGCTCACTTTTAGTGTTTTAACCTACTTTCAGCTCAAAATCCTCCACTGTTTATGTATTGGTGATTAGCGACGAGCATATTGTATGTTCTAAACTACTACAAAAGTTACAGAATGTTTGGTTGCTTTGGGCACTTGGACTTGGTGGGAAGCTCACATGGACTGAGGCGTATTGAATCCAATAATTTCAATTTGTTCTTAGATAGCCATGAAAAATTTCAGTTGCACCAGCTCTATACTAGGTGCAGAACCACTATCAGAGTATGGCCTCCGATGTGAGTGCTTAATCCTCTGAATTCGCAGTTTGGCGACACGCCTGCAAGACTTCCATAACACGTCCATAAGACAGTGCATCTCTGTGTGTCTGTACAGTCACCTTCCAGAAACGCCCAATACATTTAAACCACTGTGTGCCTCAAACGCTACTGTGCCTCTGTGTAACTCAAATGCTACTGCGCCTCTGTGAATCTCAATCGCTACTGTGCCTCTGTGCATCTCAACCGCTACTGTGCCTCTGTGCGTACAAACAATGTACAATGCTTTCTATGTACAAGTGTTTATGCCCTTCTGCCCACGTGCACAAAAAGACTTAAAATTTCTTGAACATTAGTTTCATGCAACTCAGAACCAGTCACTTGGGCCCTCATTCTGAAACATTTGAATCAGGTCAAATTCGGGGACTTGCGCATACACACTCGCCGGGCCATTGTCTTGCAGGGATGGAGGGACGGGGCAGTCAGTGACGGGGATCGCCCTTAGGAACGTCCAGCGTTTTATGATTATCCCCATCAAAACGCTGGGCCTTCCCATGGGTACGCGGATGGGCCTATGTCTGCCGGGGGTGGCTGGCTGGCGTCACAGGACACCCGCTGGCACCACAGGCCGCTCGCCCCGTCTTCGCCCTGGTGCTCGCAAATAAAAGTCAGTTCTCACTGACTCCTATTTGCGAAGCCAGGAGAAATCATTCGATGGTTGGCGACCATTGAATGAATTGTCCTGCAGCAGAGGCATGCGCGGCAATGTGTTTCATTACACATCCCCTCGCATAGTAGCGAGGGAAATCGGAGATGGAGGGGGTGGCGGTCTTGGGAGCTTACAGAGCCAACCAGAATCAGGGCCTTTATACTATATTTAGATATGTCTCCCATTTTATTTTAGAGCTTTGATTTTTTTTTTTTTTAATACACAGGTACATTTACTAAGATGAGAGTTGTATATCACATGGGATGTTGCTATTGGCAACCAATTAGAATCTACTTACTTATTTAGGACCTTCTAGAAGATAATATATAGTATCCGATTGGTTGCCCATAGCAAAATGCCATGTGATATACAACTTTCACCTTAGTTGTATTTTGTCATCTACTGCAAGAGCTGAAGGCTCCGCACAGCCTCGCCAATCTTCAATTCATTGCCATCCAATAAGTAGATAAAGGGGTATTGTCCTTCAATACTACAATGATGACTACATGGAAGATGTTCTCTCTCAGTTGCAATGCACTGATACATATACAAAACTGTCATATGATTAAACATGGGAATTCAAGCCCATCATCACCAATGTAATTAATGAGACACATTTCACCCAATCATCTTTCCTTACAGCGAAACAACGCGAACAAGCCTACTTTTACTGTAAGTGCTCTCAAAAGTGCAAAAACAGCTAATAAACCACCTGGCTCACCTATCATTATCAGCCATAGGTCCAGTGACGTGTATTTAAAAAAAGAGTGGCTTTCTTCGCACCGCTAATGGTCTCCCTACAAGAACTTCATAAACTATCCATTGCCAGCATCCCGATTGTAAGTACTGTATGCTGGGTGGTATAGCTTTAGGCTGAAGGAAGGGGGGGTTAGGCTGAGGAAAGGAGTGTTAGGCACTTAGAAGTATACTTACCTAACCTCTGTCAGGATTCCTTGGATAGGGATGCCGTCATTTCTCATCTGTATTCTGACCGCCGGCATCCCGTGGTCCCCGTGGTCCGGGGGTTGCCTTGTCTGGGGGGCTTCCTGTGATAGCTTTCACCAAGGACATGGGGAAGGGGAGATTACAGCCTCCCTGTGTGGTCCAGGACCGTTCCGGGTTTTGCTACATGCCCGAACCATACAGGGAGGCTTTATTCTCTCCCCCCTCCTCTCCCTGGTGACAGCTGTCACTCCCCCCCTGGACAGGACTCTCCCTGACCGGACGCTACCAGCTCTGGAATGCAGAGTTTGATGTCTGGTCCGGCATTCCAAGGTCTTTTCCAGTCCATTTTTTACCCATACCCAGAAGTTACTAAGTAATAGAAGTATAACCAAACTGTCATACGCCATATATAGCAGCAAGTGTCAGTCACTATTATTTCAGACAAGGCCCCCACTACACTGACCCAAACTGCCATGCGTAACTGAATCCAGGACCACCCACTACACTGTCACTCAGCCCTGCCCCGTGTCACCCAATCCAAGACCCCCCACTACACTGTCACTCAGCCCTGACCTACCCTGCCACATTTCACTCAATCCAGGATCCCCCCCACCACACTGTCACTCAGCCCTGATCCACCCTGTCACTGCATCCAGAACCCCCCCCCCCCCACCCCACCGTCCCTCAGTCCTGACCAACCCTGTCAAATGTCCAGGATCCCTTCCCCAACTATGCTGCAATACCACCAAGCCCTGCCTGACCCACCATGCCACATGTCCCTCGATCCACGAGCCCCCCCACTACACTGACATTCAGCCGTGGCCCCAAAGCCGACCCTAGGCATACTAGGCAATTGCCTAGGGCATCAGTGTGTATGTGTGTATATGTATTTATGTATTTGTGTGTATAAATATAATATGTGTGTATATATATATATATATATATATATATATATATATATATATATATAGGAAATAAGCAGCACTCACTGAAATCAGGGATGCAATGTTTTATTTATTCAGTCGTCTACGGGAATATTATATATATGTATACCGGTCTGAAGTGGATTTATTTATTTATTTCTACATATGTTTCAGGCTGCAATGCTGTATGGTACAGTATGTGGCATGTTGTCTAATGCTCATAACGGTGTGTGGCATAATGCGTAATGGGCATTATGGTGTGCGTAATCCTGGCGCAGTGTGTCCAAGTGGCTCTAGCTGGCACAATGTGTAGAAGTGGTACTGATGTGTGGTGTAATGTGAATTGTACTATAAAATTGTCTCAGGCTGGCCATCTGCTCAGGGTAAATGCCATGTGGGGGACAGGATGAGGCTTCTGTATGTGCTATGCTAGCGGGAAGCGAAGAGGCTTTATTCCGTAGGTTGGACACCGATTTTTGTAAGTGAGCCACTATTTTGGGGGGTTTTCGTGATCACTACAGCCTCCTATGCCATTGGTCTGGGGTGGCTAGAACTTTGATTGCGATCTACCGGATCGATTGTGGAGCTTCCGCTGGTAGATCGCGATTGGTTCCTGAAGCATTAGCCCCATACACTCTGCTAATTCATTCTGAAGCCTCTACTGGCATGCAGGAGGGGGGGGGGGGGGTTCCTATAAGCTGTTACGTGCTAGGTTATCCCAGCTGCTGCCTGTGATGAAGTTTTGTGTGCCCCACCTCCTGTTTAAAGTGTGTAGAGCTGGCCCTAGGCATAGGCATACTAGGCAATTGCCTAGGGCGTCAGCCTATGTCTAGAGGCGGTAGCCTCTTATGCTATTGGCATACCCTCCAGTTGTACCGAGGGGTCCAGGCAGCTCCTCCTCAGCTTGACAGGCGTTGATGATCTTTCGGACCCTCAGGGGTTGTCAGTATCTATTAAAGTAAAGCCTCCTTGAGACCAGGTGCATGCACTTGGAGGAGAAGCAACATCTGTTGGGAGGTGAGGGGAACGCTCAGCGGCCGTGCAGTCAGAATGCAGAGCCCAGAACACCATGCACAATCCGGCAGCTTGGAGAAGCTGATCACCCGAGCCAGAAGCACGGCGTGCATCCTCCTGTCTGTGCATCCTCCTGTCTGTGCCAGGTAAGAGCAAGCGGTGGCCTGTGGGTGATATAGAGGCACAGAAACGCTCTATTTGCTGCTGCTGGGGAGCAGGGACCCCTCTGCCCCAAATGTGCACCCGAGGGGGGACACACAACAGCTGCCAATACAGTGACTAGTGCTCTGTCCCGCCCCCTGTCATAGACACCAGCAGTGTGTGGCCCAAATAGCACAGCACCATTCCTCTCCCCTCATTTGCATGATCTTTTACTGAAGGGCTCCCTGGTGGCTAAACATATGGGCCTGATTGTGATTGACGCGCTCCCCATGTGCAGCCGATTGTTGCGAGCGGGTACGGCAAATGTACTATTCGCCAGTGAGGGGTCGTGCCCATGGGAACGCCCAGCGTTTCATGGGCAATCCCATGGAAATGCGCCCGTGACGTGGGTACCTGGGGCAAACTGCTGACGAGATCTAAGACACCAGAGAGGTGTCTTAGATCAGCGAGCGCTGTAGAAATCTTCCGATGGTTTGCACCATCGGATGATTTCACCTCCGTGCGCAAGGCTGCGAATGGATGTTTTTGCTAAACATCCATTCGCATGTGTGCTGGGAAATTGGCATGCGGGGGTATCATATTGGATAAGGCCAGCTCTGTCTGGCCCATCCTGCTATGTCTCACATCCTGCTAGTGCCCTCACACTACACTGTTACCCAGCCCAATCCCATATCACTGGATCCAGAACCCCCCACTACACTGAACTCAGCCCTGACCCACGTCACTGGATCAAGGACACCCCTCTCACTTTTACTAAGCCCTGACCCAGTCTGCCACATGTTAATGGATCCAGGACACCCACCCCCACTGTCACTCAGCCCTGACCCACTTTGCCACATGTCACTGGATCCAGGAAACCCCACTCAGCCCTGACCCACTCAACTACATGTCACAGGATCCAGGACACCTCCCCCCTCCCCTGTCACTCAGCCCCAACCCACTCTGCCACATGTCAATGGATCCAGGACACCCCCACTTTACCCCCCCCCCCCCCTGCACACACTGTCACTCAGCCCTGACCCACCCTGCCACATTCCATTTAATCCAGAGACCCCCGCCAACATTGTCACTCCACATTGTTACTACCTGTCACAGTGCCATTCTGCATCATGACAGTGGACTGCCCTTCCCCCCACCCAGTGACACTAGGCACCGGACCGCCCTCCAACATACCAGAATACTACTCCCACCGTGCCATTGCACTACTCCACCGCCCGCCACCCTGTCTCACCATAAGTTCTAACAACCTGGGCATCACCACGCCGGATAAATCTTCACCCCGTCACCTCCGCGCATTAGCTTGCAGTAGTTGCCCATCGGCTTACGCAGCGCAGCAGCGTCACCACAAGACCTGACCACGCCCACCGGGAAGCGCCTCCAGCTTTTGACCACGCCCACCACAGCAAAGCCACGCCCACTTTACCAGCGTGCCGGGACCACGACTTTTTTTTTCAAAGTGATAACGGTCACGTTGTCACGTATGCTGGACCGTCCGTGACGTATGCACCGCGAGGCAGAGGGACCGTTGGTAACCGCGCGGTGGCTGTACATACACAATGAGAAGAAGCGCAGCAGTAGGAGGAGAATTGAGCCGTCAGTCAGGGATTCCTTCCTTGATGCTGGCCCCCGCGGCCCGCTCACCACACTGATGGCCTGCTCTCCCTGCTCCTGTCAACGGCTGCCCTGATGCTGGCCCCGCCCACCACACTGATGGGCTCCGTGCATCAGGTCATAGCCCTACTCTCCCTGCTCCTGTCAAGGCTGTCTTGAATGATGCTGGCCCCGCCCACCACACTGCCAGACAGGTGAGTGCTGTGTACTGGAGGAGTGTGTGTAATATACTGTAATGTGGCACTTGTATTACTGTGGTGCAGTGTTTAATGGGGTCTGTAATATGAGGGGAATGTGTACTTAATTAGTGTGAGCGTGGCATACTTGCCTACGTTTGAAAACTAGTTTCAGGGAGATTATAGTTGGTAATAGAAAATTAGGGATGGCCATCGACCATCGATGATTAGAAATCATTGATGGTTCATGACCGATGTTGAATAGTTTTGCCATCGATGGGGAGAACCAGATGGTTTTCCACCATCGATGTCAAGCTTAAACTAATAGTTTAGTTTTTGCTTTTTTCCACTTAGCTTAGCTCCGCCCCCCCACACCCGCGAAGCCCTGCCCCCGCATTTCGATTAGCCCACAGGCCAATCAATCAAAGAAAATGGATGACCATCGATATGTAAAAACATCGATGGTCATCCATTGAATAGAAATACACTATCGATGGTCTGTTGCATTTTTGCCATTGATGGAAAAGGCAACGATGGCCATCCATAAATAGAATTTTGCACAGTGCCCGGTACTTGTGGAGTATCACGGCTCCCATCGTATGGCATCGTATGCCATATGTAGTGGCATACGATGGCATACGATGCAATGCGATGTTTTATCGATTTTTGAGCATTTTTGCTCAAAAATCGTATGCCATCGCATGGCATCGTATGCCATATGTAGTGGCATACGATGTCATACGATGCGATACGATGTTTTACCGATTTTTTTAGCCAAAATGGTCAAAAATCGGTAAAACATCGCATAACATCGTATGCCATATGTAGTGGCATACGATGTCATATGATGCGATACGATGTTTTACCGATTTTTGAGCAAAAATGGTGAAAAATCGGTAAAACATTGCATGGCATCGTATGCCATCGATGCGATACGATGTTTTACCGATTTTTGAGCATTTTAGCTCAAAAATCGTATGCGATCGCATCGGATGCCATACGATGGCATCCGATGCGATGCGATGGAACCCGATTTTGCACTGAAATGCATCAGAATGCATTGAAATGTGTATTAAAGTAGTGAAATGCCCCCAAATGCCATTTTTCATAGTGCACCACCCCCACTATCAACGTCAACCCGAAGCGTGGCGAGCGGCGGCGGTACGATTCCTACGACCTTTTCATACCCCCACTATCCACGTCGGCGTGGAGTTGAGAATAGAATAGTGTGGCGAGCGCAGCGAGCCACCGAGCCCGAAGCGTGGCGAGCGCACGCGGATACCTGTAAAGCCCGCGTGGAGACGCGTATAGCTGTGAAGGTATCCGCATCCCCTCGCGGGGCTCGCTGCGCTCGCCACGCTTCGGGCTCGGTGGCTCGCTGCGCTCCCCACACTATTCTATTCTCAACTCCACGCCGACGTGGATAGTGGGGGTATGAAAAGGTCGTAGGACGCGTACCGCCGCCCCTCGCGGGCTCGCTGCGCTCGCCACGCTTCGGGTTGACGTTGATAGTGGGGTTGGTGCACTATGAAAAATGGCATTTGGGGGCATTTCACTACTTTAATACACATTTCAATGCATTCTGATGCATTTCAGTCCAAAATCGGGTGCCATCGCATCGGATGCCATCGTATGGCATCCGATGCGATCGCATACGATTTTTGAGCTAAAATGCTCAAAAATCGGTAAAACATCGTATCGCATCGTATGACATCGTATGCCACTACATATGGCATACGATGCCATTCGATGTTTTACCGATTTTTGACCATTTTTGCTCAAAAATCGGTAAAACATCGTATCGCATCGTATGACATCGTATGCCACTACATATGGCATACGATGTTATGCGATGGCATACGATTTTTGAGCATAAATAGTCAAAATCGGTAAAACATCGCATCGCATTGTATGCCATCGTATGTCACATGCGATGCGATTTTTAGCATACGATCTGCATACGATGCAGTTCGTGGGAGCCGTGATACTCCACAAGTACCCAGTGCCCCATTGAGGGTGTGTGTCATGCTCCACCCAAATGGCGTGTCTAGTTCCATATATGGAGAGATTGTGTACTTCTATCTCTGAGAGGAATCTTTTATAATGACTTATATCCAAATGTAGATGAGCCCCAAAGCAGTTAATAAGAGCTACTATACTTGCTAAAGTGCTGGAAAATTATGCTGATGATTCAATGTAAATGTATCTATCTCTCATTCTTTTTTCCCACCAAAATTTAACAGTATAATGTGGGCTAGGTGAAATGAGGGAGATTGCTAGACTAATGAGGGAGAGAGGGAGATTGCTGCTATTTCAGGGAGTCTTCTGCACAATTCAGGAGGGTAGGCAACTATGGTGTGTGTGTGTGTGTGGGGGGGGGGGGGCTGTTTATTATGTAATGCGGAATGCACTGTGCGTAATGTAGGGGGTGCTGTATATAATGTAATACAGGGGGCCTGTGTTTAATGTAAAATAGGGGGTTGTGTATAATGTAATATAGGGGGCTCTGTATAATGTAATATAGGGGTTGTGTATAATGTAATATGGGGGGTTGTTTATAATGTAATATGGGGTGCGCTGTGTATAATGTAAAATGGGGTCGGCTGTGTATAATGTAATATGGGGGGTTGTTCATAATGTAATATGGGGTGCGCTGTGTATAATGTAATATGGGGTGCGCTGTGTATAATGTAATATGGGGGGTGTATAATGTAATATGGTGTAGGCTATGTATAATGTAATATGGGGTGGGCTGTGTATTCTGTAATATGGGGTCGGCTGTGTATAATGTAATATGGGGTCGGCTGTGTATAATGTAATATGGGGGGCTGTGTATATCGTAATATAGGGTGGGCTGTGGGTACTTGTTTCCTAGCACTATATAAGGTCAACTCTACGCCGACGTGGATAGTGGGGGTATGAAAAGGTTGGAGGATGCGTACCGCCGCCCCTCGCGGGCTTGCTGCGCTCGCCACGCTTCCGGTTGGCGTTCATTGTGGGGTGGCGTTAACAATGTGGGGGGGGGGGTGGCATTTCCCATACAAATTACCCGTCAGGGTGGGTATACAAACAAAAATCGGGGGTATGGGGGGCCATTTACCTTGTTCCCTATGTAAAATCGGGTCCATCGCATTGGTCGCATTGTATGCCATTATAATGGCATACAATGGACCCAATTTTACATAGGAATTTAACATTGAGTACAATGCATTCAATGTTAAATCGCGTCAGCCGCATCGCATGCGATTATAATGGCATGCGATTATAATGGCATGTGATGGACCCGATTTTCTAATTGTCGGGAAAGGCTAAAAATAGCCCAAAATTGCGTCGGTCGGGTCCCATCGCATACCTTAACTTAAGGTATGCAATGGCCCACGATGGGCGCCGTGCTAGGAAACAAGTACCGGGCTGTGTATAATGTAATATGGGGTGGGCTGTGTATAATGTAATATGGGGGGTGTATAATGTAATATGGGGTGGGCTGTGTATAATGTAATATGGGGTGGGCTGTGTATAATGTAATATGGGGGGTGTATAATGTAATATGGGGTGGGCTGTGTATAATGTAATATGGGTGGGTATAATGTAATATGGGGGGGTGTATAATGTAATATGGGGTGGGCCGGGTATAATGTAACATGAGGGAGCTGTGTATAAGGTAATATGGGGGGGGTGGTATGAGTCACCGACAGTCGGGATCCCGACAGTCATTATCCCGACGTCGGGATCCCGACTGCCTGGCCTCAGACAGCGTGGTCAGCGCAACAAAGCCCCTTGCGGGCACGATGGCGCGCTACGCTCGCCACCTATTCTATTCTCCCTCTATGGGGGTCGTGGACCCCCACGAGGGAAAATAGATGCCGGCTGTCGGTGTTTTAACAGTCGGGATCCCGACGTCGGGTTAATGACTGTCGGGACCCCGTCCGGCACCCAATATGGGTGGGTGTATAATGTAATATGGGTGGGCTGTGTATAATGTAATATGGGTGGGTGTATAATGTAATATGGGGTGGGCCGGGTATAATGTAACATGAGGGAGCTGTGTATAATGTAATATGGGGTGGGCTGTGTATAATGTAATATGGGGTGGGCCGTGTATAATATAATGTGGGGTGGGCCGGGTATGATGTAACAAGAGGGAGCTGTGTATAATGTAATATGGGGTGGGCTGTGTATAATGTAATATGGTGGGGGGGTGTATAATGTAATATGGGGTGGGCTGTGTATAATGTAATATGGGGTGGGCCGTGTATAATATAATGTGGGGTGGGCCGGGTATGATGTAACATGAGGGAGCTGTGTATAATGTAATATGGGGTGGGCTGTGTATAATGTAATATGGTGGGGGGGTGTATAATGTAATATGGGGTGGGCCGTGTATAATGTAATATGGGGGTGTATAATGTAATATGGGGGGGGGGTGTATAATGTAATATGGGCGGGTATAATGTAATATGGGTGGGTGTATAATGTAATATGGGGGGGTGTATAATGTAATATGGGGTGGGCCGGGTATAATGTAATATGGGTGGGTGTATAATGTAATATGGGGGGGTGTATAATGTAATATGGGGTGGGCCGGGTATAATGTAATATGGGTGGGTGTATAATGTAATATGGGGGGGGGGTGTATAATGTAATATGGGCGGGTATAATGTAATATGGGGGGGTGTATAATGTAATATGGGTGGGCCGGGTATAATGTAATATGGGTGGGTGTATAATGTAATATGGGGGGGTGTATAATGTAATATGGGGTGGGCCGGGTATAATGTAATATGGGTGGGTGTATAATGTAATATGGGGGGGTGTATAATGTAATATGGGGTGGGCCGGGTATAATGTAATATGGGTGGGTGTATAATGTAATATGGGGGGGTGTATAATGTAATATGGGGTGGGCCGGGTATAATGTAATATGGGGGGGTGTATAATGTAATATGGGGTGGGCCGGGTATAATGTAATATGGGGGGGTGTATAATGTAATATGGGGTGGGCCGGGTATAATGTAATATGGGTGGGTGTATAATGTAATATGGGGGGGTGTATAATGTAATATGGGGTGGGCCGGGTATAATGTAATATGGGGGGGTGTATAATGTAATATGGGGTGGGCCGGGTATAATGTAATATGGGTGGGTGTATAATGTAATATGGGTGGGTGTATAATGTAATATGGGGGGTGTATAATGTAATATGGGGTGGGCCGGGTATAATGTAATATGGGTGGGTGTATAATGTAATATGGGGGGGTGTATAATGTAATATGGGGTGGGCCTGGTATAATGTAATATGGGGGGGTGTATAATGTAATATGGGGTGGGCCGGGTATAATGTAATATGGGGGGGTGTATAATGTAATATGGGGTGGGCCGGGTATAATGTAATATGGGTGGGTGTATAATGTAATATGGGTGGGTGTATAATGTAATATGGGGGGTGTATAATGTAATATGGGGTGGGCCGGGTATAATGTAATATGGGTGGGTGTATAATGTAATATGGGGGGGTGTATAATGTAATATGGGGTGGGCCGGGTATAATGTAATATGGGTGGGTGTATAATGTAATATGGGGTGGGCCGGGTATAATGTAATATGGGTGAGTGTATAATGTAATATGGGGTGGGCCGGGTATAATGTAATATGGGTGGGTGTATAATGTAATATGGGGTGGGCCGGGTATAATGTAATATGGGTGGGTGTATAATGTAATATGGGTGGGTGTATAATGTAATATGGGTGGGTGTATAATGTAATATGGGGTGGGCCGGGTATAATGTAATATGGGTGGGTGTATAATGTAATATGGGGGTGTATAATGTAATATGGTGTGGGCCGGGTATAATGTAATATGGGTGGGTGTATAATGTAATATGGGGTGGGCCGGGTATAATGTAATATGGGTGGGTGTATAATGTAATATGGGGTGGGCCGGGTATAATGTAATATGGGTGGGTGTATAATGTAATATGGGGTGGGCCGGGTATAATGTAATATGGGTGGGTGTATAATGTAATATGGGGTGGGCCGGGTATAATGTAATATGGGTGGGTGTATAATGTAATATGGGTGGGTGTATAATGTAATATGGGTGGGTGTATAATGTAATATGGGGTGGGCCGGGTATAATGTAATATGGGTGGGTGTATAATGTAATATGGGGGTGTATAATGTAATATGGGGTGGGCCGGGTATAATGTAATATGGGGGGGTGTATAATGTAATATGGGGTGGGCCGGGTATAATGTAATATGGGGGGGTGTATAATGTAATATGGGGTGGGCCGGGTATAATGTAATATGGGTGGGTGTATAATGTAATATGGGGTGGGCCGGGTATAATGTAATATGGGTGGGTGTATAATGTAATATGGGGTGGGCCGGGTATAATGTAATATGGGTGGGTGTATAATGTAATATGGGTGGGTGTATAATGTAATATGGGGTGGGCCGGGTATAATGTAATATGGGTGGGTGTATAATGTAATATGGGGGTGTATAATGTAATATGGGGTGGGCCGGGTATAATGTAATATGGGGGGGTGTATAATGTAATATGGGGGGGTGTATAATGTAATATGGGGTGGGCCGGGTATAATGTAATATGGGTGGGTGTATAATGTAATATGGGGTGGGCCGGGTATAATGTAATATGGGTGGGTGTATAATGTAATATGGGGGTGTATAATGTAATATGGGGTGGGCCGGGTATAATGTAATATGGGGGGGTGTATAATGTAATATGGGTGGGTGTATAATGTAATATGGGGTGGGCCGGGTATAATGTAATATGGGTGGGTGTATAATGTAATATGGGGTGGGCCGGGTATAATATAATATGGGGGTGTATAATGTAATATGGGGTGGGCCGGGTATAATGTAATATGGGGGGGTGTATAATGTAATATGGGGGGGGTGTATAATGTAATATGGGGTGGGCCGGGTATAATGTAATATGGGTAGGTGTATAATGTAATATGGGGTGGGCTGTGTATAATGTAATATGGGGGGCAAGGGCGTAACTACCATAGGTGCAAGGGGTGCAGCTGCTATGGGGCCCAGAGCTGAAGGGGGCCCCTCTTTGCTGTCTAAGTAATATGTTTTACATATATTAATCACCATCAGTTGCTAAATAGGGGGCCCTTACAAACTTTTGCTATGGGGCCCACGAATATCTCGGTACGCCTCTGATGGGGGGGGTGTATAATGTAATATGGGGTGGGCCGGGTATAATGTAATATGGGTAGGTGTATAATGTAATATGGGATGCTTACCATGATGTCCCCCTGTCAACATTGCGGCGCATTTTACTAGCACATGGAATCTCCCTGAAACTAGTTTACAAAAGTAGGCAAATATGATGTAAGTTCATGTGTGTTCAGAAATGTAGGAGTAGGGGTAGATTCACTAAAACGTCTAAAGAGGAAAGGAAGTGATGTTGCCCATAGCAATTGATTGGTTTACGAAAGTGAAATGATTGGTTGCTATGGGCAACATCACATGTTTTTCTTTTTTAGAAGCTTTAGTATATTTACCCAGTAGACTGTAGGCTCCAATGGGTCAGGGACTTACATGAATGATTTATAATCTCTGTACACCTTTGCAGGAATTGATGTTGTAATGTTTTTTTTTCAATAAAGCTGTTTATTTCCTTTATTCAAAATTGTGTGTGTGTGTGCGCGTGTGCATGTGTGTGTGTTCATGTGTGTGCGTGTGTGTGCGTGTGTGTTTTAGGTCTCTTGTGTATTAAAAAAATATAGGGTCTGATGCACTAAGCTTCAAAAACTGATAAAGTGGAGAATGATGAACAAGCAGCTAATCAGCCGCTACCTGTCATTTTTCAAACATTTGGCAGTTAGGAGCTGACTGGCTGGTACAGTATCACTGTTTTAGCACTTTTTGAAGCATGGTACATACAAGGGGTATGAAGCAGGGATAAGAGTGAGAAGTTGCCCATGGTAACCAATCAGCAGCACTGTATAATTTTATAGTAAGCAAATTATAAATGTTACACCCATGCTGATTGGATGCTATGGGCAACTTTTCCACTGGCTCACTTCTCCGCTCTTATCACTGCTTAATATGTCTAGCCCAGGGGTGGCCAAACCCGTCCTCACGATCTACCAACGGTGCAGGTTTTCCAGGCAACCTGCGGATCTAGAGTAGGAATGAATACAGCATGTTTTAAAATGTGACAGTAATGACTACAGCTGTGCACCAGCCAGGTAACCTGGAAAACGTGGACCATTGGTAGATCTCGAGGACCAGTTTGGCCACCCTTGGTCTAGCCCTTAGCCCTTAAGTCCCATACACACTAGGTGATTTGGAGCTGAAAGTAGCTCACTTTTAGTGTTTTAACCTACTTTCAGCTCAAAATCCTCCACTGTTTATGTATTGGTGATTAGCAACGAGCGCTGATCCTGCATCATCGCTGTCCTGCTCCATCTGTCGGCTGGTTTTACCAGCAGTCTCAACCACTATACAAAGTCTTCTACTGTGAAAAGGGGATCGCTGCCAGTGAACATCGTTGGTTACGGGCGAAAAACGTTCACTGTGTGTGTGTGTACTGAGCGATTTTCCACCCAGCAATTTTGACATCATTGCTGGCCATATGTGCTGGACAAAATGCCCAATGTGTATGGACCGTTAGACTTCAAGCTTCTAAGGGCATGGATTGCTTATATACTGTATTGATTTGTGTTGTCTGTACAGAACTGTGTTACATACAGTATAATACCCAGTAATAATAAATATGCCTGTATGTCATGAACATATTATCGCGCCTCTTTCTTCTTTTTTTTCAGGTGGGCCTTCTCCACAAATGAATTATGATTTCACCATCCAAGCCAACTATATCTCTGGGCTTCTCTGAGGTCATCTTTTCTACATCATATACTGAAGATGGAACGGCAGGAGCAGCTGACCCACAACAGGTAATGAGGCGCGATAGTATCTTCCTGGCATACATGCATATTTATCAAATCTGTATATTTGCTATAGACCCTCTTTTTTACAGTACTGTTATGGCTTGATGAATTTAGGTCATCAAACTATTGTATGGGGACAGAGAGCCAGATCAGGACTGATATCTGTGCAGGAGATATCGGTGATGTCTGCCTCACTGGCTTTCTATTGAATGGCATGGATACTTAATTTTTACCAAAGTAGGAGAAAAATAATTTTCAACTACTTTTGTAGAAATTAATGGATAGTACATAGGTCCCTTAGTGAGCAATCACCCTGACAACAAGGCCGGGTGCAATTAGAGATTAATGCAACACAGTGTTTGTGCACTTGTGTGTTTGGAAATTTAGTCTTTAACCTATAACGGGGAAGGGCCTAACATAAATGTTTTTTTTTCTTCTGCACACTAATCATGTCTAATAAATATGTGTCTTTCTTCGGGGGTGCACATCAAAAATCGATAAAAAGCAATCTATAAAAAAGCCTTTGTCTTACAAATCCTACCCATGTGTGTGAGAACACTTGTTTGTTAGGAATTTTAGACTGTATGCTCCTATGAAGCAGGGACTAGTTTGAATGACATCTATACTCTACCTATTGGGCACGGTTTAAAATGAGTGATATCTACTCTTTGTATAGCATCTGGGTTACAGAGTGTTTGTGTGTTAGTAAATTTAGATTGTAAGCTCGTATTGGGCATGGACTAATAGAAGTGGTGATGCGGTGTGGAGAAGACGACCCTATAGGCCAACAGTGTGCCAGGGCGGAGTCAGTGTGCTACACATACGTGGAGAAGGAGACTTGCTGCGCAGAAGGCCGCCGCGGAGGAGACTTGCTTGCAAGGAGACCAGATACCCAGGACACCTGTTGCTGGGGAGGACACAATCGGATGCTGCCGAGGAGACCTGCTGCCACAGAGGACACTGCCGCCGGGGAGACAGCTTCCAGAACCTGCTACTGGGGAGGACACCACCAGGGATGTCACTGACTGATATGAGTGCCATATATTCTATGTACTGTATAGCATTGTTTTTCAGAGTGTTTGTGGGTGATGAAATTTAGACTGAAAGCTCCTAGGGGCAGGAATAAGGTTGAGTGACATGTATTTTTTGTACAGCATTGTGTGTTTTAGAGTGCTGTGTGTTAGTAAATTTAGACTGTAAGCTCCTAAGGGGCAGGGACTAATATGAGTGATATCTATTCTTTGTTTAGTATTTTGTGTTTCAGAGTGTTTGTGTGTTAGTAAATTCAGACTGGAAGCTCCTATGGGGCAAGGACTGATATGAGTGACATATAGTATATATAGCATTGTGTGTTCCAGAGTGCTTGTGTGTTAATAAATTTAGAGTGGAAGCTCCTATGGGGCAGGGTCTGATGATATGAATGATTTTTGTTGTCTGTACAGCACTGTATTTATGTTTGTTATATATAATACCCAGTAATAATAAATATGCATGTATGTCATGAACATATTATTGGGACTAATAGAAGTGGTGATGCGGTGTGGAGGAGACGACCCTATAGGCCATCAGTGTGCCAGGGCGGAGTCAGTGTGCTGCACATGTGTGGAGAAGGAGACTTGCTGCGCAGAAGGCCGACGCGGAGGAGACTTGCTTGCAAGGAGACCGGATACCCGGGACACCTGCTGCTGGGGAGGACACAATCGGATGCTGCCGAAGAGTCCTGCTGCCACAGAGGACACTGCCAGACACTGCTGCCCGGGAGACAGCTGCCAGAACCTGCTACTGGGGAGGACACCACCAGGGATGTCACTGACTGATATGAGTGCCATATATTCTATGTACTGTATAGCATTGTTTTTCAGAGTGTTTATGGGTGATGAAATTTAGACTGAAAGCTCCTAGGGGCAGGAATAAGGTTGAGTGACATGTATTTTTTGTACAGCATTGTGTGTTTTAGAGTGCTGTGTGTTAGTAAATTTAGACTGTAAGCTCCTAAGGGGCAGGGACTAATATGAGTGATATCTATTCTTTGTTTAGTATTTTTTGTTTCAGAGTGTTTGTGTGTTAGTAAATTTAGACTTTAAGCTCCTATGGGGCAAGGACTGATATGAGTGACATATATTATATAGCATTGTGTGTTCCAGAGTGTTTGTGTGTTAATAAATTTAGAGTGGAAGCTCCTATGGGGCAGGGTCTGATGATATGAATGATTTTTGTTGTCTGTACAGCATTGTATTTATGTTTGTTATATATAATACCCAGTAATAATAAATATGCATGTATGTCATGAACATATTATTGGGACCAATAGAAGTGGTGATGCGGTGTGGAGGAGACAACCCTATAGGCCAACAGTGTGCCAGGGCGGAGTCAGTGTGCTGCACATGTGTGGAGAAGGAGACTTGCTGCGCAGAAGGCCGCCGCAGAGGAGACTTGCTTGCAAGGAGACCGGATACCCGGGACACCTGCTGCTGGGGAGGACACAATCGGATGCCTCCGAGGAGTCCTGCTGCCACAGAGGGCACTGCCAGACACTGCCGCCCGGGAGACAGCTGCCAGAACCTGCTACTGGGGAGGACACCACCAGGGATGTCACTGACTGATATGAGTGCTATATATTCTATGTACTGTATAGCATTGTTTTTCAGAGTGTTTGTGGGTGATGAAATTTAGACTGAAAGCTCCTAGGGGCAGGAATAAGGTTGAGTGACATGTATTTTTTGTACAGCATTGTGTGTTTTAGAGTGCTGTGTGTTAGTAAATTTAGACTGTAAGCTCCTATTGGGCAGGGATTCATATGAGTGATATCTACTCTTTGTATAGCATCTGGGTTTCAGAGTGTTTGTGTGTTAGTAAATTTAGATTGTAAGCTCGTATTGGGCATGGACTAATAGAAGTGGTGATGCGGTGTGGAGGAGACGACCCTATAGTCCAACAGTGTGCCAGGGCGGAGTCAGTGTGCTACACATACGTGGAGAAGGAGACTTGGTGCGCAGAAGGCCGCCGCGGAGGAGACTTGCTTGCAAGGAGACCAGATACCCAGGACACCTGTTGCTGGGGAGGACACAATCGGATGCTGCCGAGGAGACCTGCTGCCACAGAGGACACTGCCGCCGGGGAGACAGCTTCCAGAACCTGCTACTGGTGAGGACACCACCAGGGATGTCACTGACTGATATGAGTGCCATATATTCTATGTACTGTATAGCATTGTTTTTCAGAGTGTTTGTGGGTGATGAAATTTAGACTGAAAGCTCCTAGGGGCATGAATAAGGTTGAGTGACATGTATTTTTTGTACAGCATTGTGTGTTTTAGAGTGCTGTGTGTTAGTAAATTTAGACTGTAAGCTCCTAAGGGGCAGGGACTAATATGAGTGATATCTATTCTTTGTTTAGTATTATGTGTTTCAGAGTGTTTGTGTGTTAATAAATTTAGAGTGGAAGCTCCTATGGGGCAGGGTCTGATGATATGAATGATTTTTGTTGTCTGTACAGCACTGTATTTATGTTTGTTATATATAATACCCAGTAATAATAAAAATGCATGTATGTCATGAACATATTATTGGGACTAATAGAAGTGGTGATGCGGTGTGGAGGAGACGACCCTATAGGCCAACAGTGTGCCAGGGCGGAGTCAGTGTGCTGCACATGTGTGGAGAAGGAGACTTGCTGCGCAGAAGGCCGCCGCGGAGGAGACTTGCTTGCAAGGAGACCGGATACCCGGGACACCTGCTGCTGGGGAGGACACAATCGGATGCTGCCGAGGAGTCCTGCTGCCACAGAGGACACTGCCAGACACTGCCGCCCGGGAGACAGCTGCCAGAACCTGCTACTGGGGAGGACACCACCAGGGATGTCACTGACTGATATGAGTGCTATATATTCTATGTACTGTATAGCATTGTTTTTCAGAGTGTTTGTGGGTGATGAAATTTAGACAGGAAAGCTCCTAGGGGCAGGAATAAGGTTGAGTGACATGTATTTTTTGTACAGCATTGCGTGTTTTAGAGTGCTGTGTGTTAGTAAATTTAGACTGTTAGCTCCTAAGGGGCAGGGACTAATATGAGTGATATCTATTCTTTGTTTAGTATTTTGTGTTTCAGAGTGTTTGTGTGTTAGTAAATTTAGACTGGAAGCTCCTATGGGGCAAGGACTGATATGAGTGACATATAGTATATATAGCATTGTGTGTTCCAGAGTGTTTGTGTGTTAATAAATTTAGAGTGGAAGCTCCTATGGGGCAGGGTCTGATGATATGAATGATTTTTGTTGTCTGTACAGCATTGTATTTATGTTTGTTATATATAATACCCAGTAATAATAAATATGCATGTATGTCATGAACATATTATCGCGCCTCTTTCTTCTTTTTTTTCAGATGGGCCTTCTCCACAAATGAATTGTGATTTCACCATCCAAGCCAACTATATCTCTGGGCTTCTCTGAGGTCATCTTTTCTACATCATATACTGAAGATGGAACGGCAGCAGCAGCTGGCCCACAACAGGTATTGAGGCGCGATAGTATCTTCCTGGCATACATGCATATTTATCAAATCTGTATATT
Organism: Crinia signifera; assembly: GCF_055691185.1. Lineage (NCBI taxonomy): Eukaryota > Metazoa > Chordata > Amphibia > Anura > Myobatrachidae > Crinia > Crinia signifera. The sequence continues at coordinate 51,267,026 of NC_139220.1, read as the reverse complement.
TGCTATAGACCCTCTTTTTTACAGTACTGTTATGGCTTGATAAATTTAGGTCATCAAACTATTGTATGGGGACAGGGAGCCAGATCAGGACTGATATCTGTGCAGGAGATATTGGTGATGTCTGCCTCACTGGCTTTCTATTGAATGGCATGGATACTTAATTTTTACCAAAGTAGGAGAAAAATAATTTTCAACTACTTTTGTAGAAATTAATGGATAGTACATAGGCCCCTTAGTGAGCAATCACCCTGACAACAAGGCCGGGTGCAATTAGAGATTAATGCAACACAGTGTTTGTGCACTTGTGTGTTTGGAAATTTAGTCTTTAACCTATAACGGGGAAGGGCCTAACATAAATGTTTTTTTTTTCTTCTGCACACTAATCATGTCTAATGAATATGTGTCTTTCTTGGGGGGTGCACATCAAAAATCGATAAAAAGCAATCTTTAAAAAAGCCTTTGTCTTACAAATCTACCCATGTGTGTGAGAACACTTGTTTGTTAGGAATTTTAGACTGTATGCTCCTATGAAGCAGGGACTAGTTTGAATGACATCTATACTCTGTACAGCATTGTGTGTTTCAAAGTGTTTGTGTGTTAGTAAATTTAGACTGTAAGCTCCTATTGGGCAGGGATTCATATGAGTGATATCTACTCTTTGTATAGCATCTGGGTTTCAGAGTGTTTGTGTGTTAGTAAATTTAGATTGTAAGCTCGTATTGGGCATGGACTAATAGAAGTGGTGATGCGGTGTGGAGGAGACGACCCTATAGTCCAACAGTGTGCCAGGGCGGAGTCAGTGTGCTACACATACGTGGAGAAGGAGACTTGCTGCGCAGAAGGCCGCCGCGGAGGAGACTTGCTTGCAAGGAGACCAGATACCCAGGACACCTGTTGCTGGGGAGGACACAATCGGATGCTGCCGAGGAGACCTGCTGCCACAGAGGACACTGCCGCCGGGGAGACAGCTTCCAGAACCTGCTACTGGGGAGGACACCACCAGGGATGTCACTGACTGATATGAGTGCCATATATTCTATGTACTGTATTGTTTTTCAGAGTGTTAGTGGGTGATGAAATTTAGACTGAAAGCTCCTAGGGGCAGGAATAAGGTTGAGTGACATGTATTTTTTGTACAGCATTGCGTGTTTTAGAATGCTGTGTGTTAGTAAATTTAGACTGTAAGCTCCTAAGGGGCAGGGACTAATATGAGTGATATCTATTCTGTGTTTAGTATTTTTTGTTTCAGAGTGTTTGTGTTTTAGTAAATTTAGACTTTAAGCTCCTATGGGGCAAGGACTGATATGAGTGACATATACTAAATATAGCATTGTGTGTTCCAGAGTGTTTGTGTGTTAATAAATTTAGAGTGGAAGCTCCTATGGGGCAGGGTCTGATGATATGAATGATTTTTGTTGTCTGTACAGCATTGTATTTATGTTTGTTATATATAATACCCAGTAATAATAAATATGCATGTATGTCATGAACATATTATCGCGCCTCTTCTTTTTTTTCAGATGGGCCTTCTCCACAAATGAATTGTGATTTCACCATCCAAGCCAACTATATCTCTGGGCTTCTCTGAGGTCATCTTTTCTACATCATATACTGAAGATGGAACGGCAGCAGCAGCTGACCCACAACAGGTAATGAGGCGCGATAGTATCTTCCTGGCATACATGCATATTTATCAAATCTGTATATTTGCTATAGACCCTCTTTTTTACAGTACTGTTATGGCTTGATGAATTTAGGTCATCAAACTATTGTATGGGGACAGGGAGCCAGATCAGGACTGATATCTGTGCAGGAGATATCGGTGATGTCTGCCTCACTGGCTTTCTATTGAATGGCATGGATACTTAATTTTTACCAAAGTAGGAGAAAAATAATTTTCAACTACTTTTGTAGAAATTAATGGATAGTACATAGGCCCCTTAGTGAGCAATCACCCTGACAACAAGGCCGGGTGCAATTAGAGATTAATGCAACACAGTGTTTGTGCACTTGTGTGTTTGGAAATTTAGTCTTTAACCTATAACGGGGAAGGGCCTAACATAAATGTTTTTTTTTTCTTCTGCACACTAATCATGTCTAATGAATATGTGTCTTTCTTGGGGGGTGCACATCAAAAATCGATAAAAAGCAATCTTTAAAAAAGCCTTTGTCTTACAAATCCTACCCATGTGTGTGAGAACACTTGTTTGTTAGGAATTTTAGACTGTATGCTCCTATGAAGCAGGGACTAGTTTGAATGACATCTATACTCTGTACAGCATTGTGTGTTTCAAAGTGTTTGTGTGTTAGTAAATTAGACTGTAAGCTCCTATTGGGCAGGGTTTAAAATGAGTGATATCTACTCTTTGTATAGCATCTGGGTTTCAGAGTGTTTGTGTGTTAGTAAATTTAGATTGTAAGCTCGTATTGGGCATGGACTAATAGAAGTGGTGATGCGGTGTGGAGGAGATGACCCTATAGGCCAACAGTGTGCCAGGGCGGAGTCAGTGTGCTACACATACGTGGAGAAGGAGACTTGCTGCGCAGAAGGCCGCCGCGGAGGAGACTTGCTTGCAAGGAGACCAGATACCCAGGACACCTGTTGCTGGGGAGGACACAATCGGATGCTGCCGAGGAGACCTGCTGCCACAGAGGACACTGCCGCCGGGGAGACAGCTTCCAGAACCTGCTACTGGGGAGGACACCACCAGGGATGTCACTGACTGATATGAGTGCCATATATTCTATGTACTGTATAGCATTGTTTTTCAGAGTGTTTGTGGGTGATGAAATTTAGACTGAAAGCTCCTAGGGGCAGGAATAAGGTTGAGTGACATGTATTTTTTGTACAGCATTGTGTGTTTTAGAGTGCTGTGTGTTAGTAAATTTAGACTGTAAGCTCCTAAGGGGCAGGGACTAATATGAGTGATATCTATTCTTTGTTTAGTATTTTGTGTTTCAGAGTGTTTGTGTGTTAATAAATTTAGAGTGGAAGCTCCTATGGGGCAGGGTCTGATGATATGAATGATTTTTGTTGTCTGTACAGCACTGTATTTATGTTTGTTATATATAATACCCAGTAATAATAAATATGCATGTATGTCATGAACATATTATTGGGACTAATAGAAGTGGTGATGCGGTGTGGAGGAGACGACCCTATAGGCCAACAGTGTGCCAGGGCGGAGTCAGTGTGCTGCACATGTGTGGAGAAGGAGACTTGCTGCGCAGAAGGCCGCCGCGGAGGAGACTTGCTTGCAAGGAGACCGGATACCCGGGACACCTGCTGCTGGGGAGGACACAATCGGATGCTGCCGAGGAGTCCTGCTGCCACAGAGGACACTGCCAGACACTGCCGCCCGGGAGACAGCTGCCAGAACCTGCTACTGGGGAGGACACCACCAGGGATGTCACTGACTGATATGAGTGCTATATATTCTATGTACTGTATAGCATTGTTTTTCAGAGTGTTTGTGGGTGATGAAATTTAGACAGGAAAGCTCCTAGGGGCAGGAATAAGGTTGAGTGACATGTATTTTTTGTACAGCATTGCGTGTTTTAGAGTGCTGTTTGTTAGTAAATTTAGACTGTAAGCTCCTAAGGGGCAGGGACTAATATGAGTGATATCTATTCTTTGTTTAGTATTTTGTGTTTCAGAGTGTTTGTGTGTTAGTAAATTTAGACTGGAAGCTCCTATGGGGCAAGGACTGATATGAGTGATATATACTATATATAGCATTGTGTGTTCCAGAGTGTTTGTGTGTTAATAAATTTAGAGTGGAAGCTCCTATGGGGCAGGGTCTGATGATATGAATGATTTTTGTTGTCTGTACAGCATTGTATTTATGTTTGTTATATATAATACCCAGTAATAATAAATATGCATGTATGTCATGAACATATTATCGCGCCTCTTTCTTCTTTTTTTTCAGATGGGTCTTCTCCACAAATGAATTGTGATTTCACCATCCAAGCCAACTATATCTTTGGGCTTCTCTGAGGTCATCTTTTCTACATCATATACTGAAGATGGAACGGCAGCAGCAGCTGACCCACAACAGGTAATGAGGCGCGATAGTATCTTCCTGGCATACATGCATATTTATCAAATCTGTATATTTGCTATAGACCCTCTTTTTTACAGTACTGTTATGGCTTGATGAATTTAGGTCATCAAACTATTGTATGGGGACAGGGAGCCAGATCAGGACTGATATCTGTGCAGGAGATATTGGTGATGTCTGCCTCACTGGTTTTCTATTGAATGGCATGGATACTTAATTTTTACCAAAGTAGGAGAAAAATAATTTTCAACTACTTTTGTAGAAATTAATGGATAGTACATAGGCCCCTTAGTGAGCAATCACCCTGACAACAAGGCCGGGTGCAATTAGAGATTAATGCAACACAGTGTTTGTGCACTTGTGTGTTTGGAAATTTAGTCTTTAACCTATAACGGGGAAGGGCCTAACATAAATGTTTTTTTTTCTTCTGCACACTAATTATGTCTAATGAATATGTGTCTTTCTTGGGGGGTGCACATCAAAAATCGATAAAAAGCAATCTTTAAAAAAGCCTTTGTCTTACAAATCCTACCCATGTGTGTGAGAACACTTGTTTGTTAGGAATTTTAGACTGTATGCTCCTATGAAGCAGGGACTAGTTTGAATGACATCTATACTCTGTACAGCATTGTGTGTTTCAAAGTGTTTGTGTGTTAGTAAATTAGACTGTAAGCTCCTATTGGGCAGGGTTTAAAATGAGTGATATCTACTCTTTGTATAGCATCTGGGTTTCAGAGTGTTTGTGTGTTAGTAAATTTAGATTGTAAGCTCGTATTGGGCATGGACTAATAGAAGTGGTGATGCGGTGTGGAGGAGACGACCCTATAGGCCAACAGTGTGCCAGGGCGGAGTCAGTGTGCTACACATACGTGGAGAAGGAGACTTGCTGCGCAGAAGGCCGCCGCGGAGGAGACTTGCTTGCAAGGAGACCAGATACCCAGGACACCTGTTGCTGGGGAGGACACAATCGGATGCTGCCGAGGAGACCTGCTGCCACAGAGGACACTGCCGCCGGGGAGACAGCTTCCAGAACCTGCTACTGGGGAGGACACCACCAGGGATGTCACTGACTGATATGAGTGCCATATATTCTATGTACTGTATAGCATTGTTTTTCAGAGTGTTTGTGGGTGATGAAATTTAGACTGAAAGCTCCTAGGGGCAGGAATAAGGTTGAGTGACATGTATTTTTTGTACAGCATTGTGTGTTTTAGAGTGCTGTGTGTTAGTAAATTTAGACTGTAAGCTCCTAAGGGGCAGGGACTAATATGAGTGATATCTATTCTTTGTTTAGTATTTTGTGTTTCAGAGTGTTTGTGTGTTAGTAAATTCAGACTGGAAGCTCCTATGGGGCAAGGACTGATATGAGTGACATATAGTATATATAGCATTGTGTGTTCCAGAGTGCTTGTGTGTTAATAAATTTAGAGTGGAAGCTCCTATGGGGCAGGGTCTGATGATATGAATGATTTTTGTTGTCTGTACAGCACTGTATTTATGTTTGTTATATATAATACCCAGTAATAATAAATATGCATGTATGTCATGAACATATTATTGGGACTAATAGAAGTGGTGATGCGGTGTGGAGGAGACGACCCTATAGGCCATCAGTGTGCCAGGGCGGAGTCAGTGTGCTGCACATGTGTGGAGAAGGAGACTTGCTGCGCAGAAGGCCGACGCGGAGGAGACTTGCTTGCAAGGAGACCGGATACCCGGGACACCTGCTGCTGGGGAGGACACAATCGGATGCTGCCGAAGAGTCCTGCTGCCACAGAGGACACTGCCAGACACTGCTGCCCGGGAGACAGCTGCCAGAACCTGCTACTGGGGAGGACACCACCAGGGATGTCACTGACTGATATGAGTGCCATATATTCTATGTACTGTATAGCATTGTTTTTCAGAGTGTTTATGGGTGATGAAATTTAGACTGAAAGCTCCTAGGGGCAGGAATAAGGTTGAGTGACATGTATTTTTTGTACAGCATTGTGTGTTTTAGAGTGCTGTGTGTTAGTAAATTTAGACTGTAAGCTCCTAAGGGGCAGGGACTAATATGAGTGATATCTATTCTTTGTTTAGTATTTTTTGTTTCAGAGTGTTTGTGTGTTAGTAAATTTAGACTTTAAGCTCCTATGGGGCAAGGACTGATATGAGTGACATATATTATATAGCATTGTGTGTTCCAGAGTGTTTGTGTGTTAATACATTTAGAGTGGAAGCTCCTATGGGGCAGGGTCTGATGATATGAATGATTTTTGTTGTCTGTACAGCATTGTATTTATGTTTGTTATATATAATACCCAGTAATAATAAATATGCATGTATGTCATGAACATATTATTGGGACCAATAGAAGTGGTGATGCGGTGTGGAGGAGACAACCCTATAGGCCAACAGTGTGCCAGGGCGGAGTCAGTGTGCTGCACATGTGTGGAGAAGGAGACTTGCTGCGCAGAAGGCCGCCGCAGAGGAGACTTGCTTGCAAGGAGACCGGATACCCGGGACACCTGCTGCTGGGGAGGACACAATCGGATGCCTCCGAGGAGTCCTGCTGCCACAGAGGGCACTGCCAGACACTGCCGCCCGGGAGACAGCTGCCAGAACCTGCTACTGGGGAGGACACCACCAGGGATGTCACTGACTGATATGAGTGCTATATATTCTATGTACTGTATAGCATTGTTTTTCAGAGTGTTTGTGGGTGATGAAATTTAGACTGAAAGCTCCTAGGGGCAGGAATAAGGTTGAGTGACATGTATTTTTTGTACAGCATTGTGTGTTTTAGAGTGCTGTGTGTTAGTAAATTTAGACTGTAAGCTCCTATTGGGCAGGGATTCATATGAGTGATATCTACTCTTTGTATAGCATCTGGGTTTCAGAGTGTTTGTGTGTTAGTAAATTTAGATTGTAAGCTCGTATTGGGCATGGACTAATAGAAGTGGTGATGCGGTGTGGAGGAGACGACCCTATAGTCCAACAGTGTGCCAGGGCGGAGTCAGTGTGCTACACATACGTGGAGAAGGAGACTTGGTGCGCAGAAGGCCGCCGCGGAGGAGACTTGCTTGCAAGGAGACCAGATACCCAGGACACCGGTTGCTGGGGAGGACACAATCGGATGCTGCCGAGGAGACCTGCTGCCACAGAGGACACTGCCGCCGGGGAGACAGCTTCCAGAACCTGCTACTGGTGAGGACACCACCAGGGATGTCACTGACTGATATGAGTGCCATATATTCTATGTACTGTATAGCATTGTTTTTCAGAGTGTTTGTGGGTGATGAAATTTAGACTGAAAGCTCCTAGGGGCATGAATAAGGTTGAGTGACATGTATTTTTTGTACAGCATTGTGTGTTTTAGAGTGCTGTGTGTTAGTAAATTTAGACTGTAAGCTCCTAAGGGGCAGGGACTAATATGAGTGATATCTATTCTTTGTTTAGTATTATGTGTTTCAGAGTGTTTGTGTGTTAATAAATTTAGAGTGGAAGCTCCTATGGGGCAGGGTCTGATGATATGAATGATTTTTGTTGTCTGTACAGCACTGTATTTATGTTTGTTATATATAATACCCAGTAATAATAAAAATGCATGTATGTCATGAACATATTATTGGGACTAATAGAAGTGGTGATGCGGTGTGGAGGAGACGACCCTATAGGCCAACAGTGTGCCAGGGCGGAGTCAGTGTGCTGCACATGTGTGGAGAAGGAGACTTGCTGCGCAGAAGGCCGCCGCGGAGGAGACTTGCTTGCAAGGAGACCGGATACCCGGGACACCTGCTGCTGGGGAGGACACAATCGGATGCTGCCGAGGAGTCCTGCTGCCACAGAGGACACTGCCAGACACTGCCGCCCGGGAGACAGCTGCCAGAACCTGCTACTGGGGAGGACACCACCAGGGATGTCACTGACTGATATGAGTGCTATATATTCTATGTACTGTATAGCATTGTTTTTCAGAGTGTTTGTGGGTGATGAAATTTAGACAGGAAAGCTCCTAGGGGCAGGAATAAGGTTGAGTGACATGTATTTTTTGTACAGCATTGCGTGTTTTAGAGTGCTGTGTGTTAGTAAATTTAGACTGTAAGCTCCTAAGGGGCAGGGACTAATATGAGTGATATCTATTCTTTGTTTAGTATTTTGTGTTTCAGAGTGTTTGTGTGTTAGTAAATTTAGACTGGAAGCTCCTATGGGGCAAGGACTGATATGAGTGACATATAGTATATATAGCATTGTGTGTTCCAGAGTGTTTGTGTGTTAATAAATTTAGAGTGGAAGCTCCTATGGGGCAGGGTCTGATGATATGAATGATTTTTGTTGTCTGTACAGCATTGTATTTATGTTTGTTATATATAATACCCAGTAATAATAAATATGCATGTATGTCATGAACATATTATCGCGCCTCTTTCTTCTTTTTTTTCAGATGGGCCTTCTCCACAAATGAATTGTGATTTCACCATCCAAGCCAACTATATCTCTGGGCTTCTCTGAGGTCATCTTTTCTACATCATATACTGAAGATGGAACGGCAGCAGCAGCTGGCCCACAACAGGTATTGAGGCGCGATAGTATCTTCCTGGCATACATGCATATTTATCAAATCTGTATATTTGCTATAGACCCTCTTTTTTACAGTACTGTTATGGCTTGATGAATTTAGGTCATCAAACTATTGTATGGGGACAGGGAGCCAGATCAGGACTGATATCTGTGCAGGAGATATTGGTGATGTCTGCCTCACTGGCTTTCTATTGAATGGCATGGATACTTAATTTTTACCAAAGTAGGAGAAAAATAATTTTCAACTACTTTTGTAGAAATTAATGGATAGTACATAGGCCCCTTAGTGAGCAATCACCCTGACAACAAGGCCGGGTGCAATTAGAGATTAATGCAACACAGTGTTTGTGCACTTGTGTGTTTGGAAATTTAGTCTTTAACCTATAACGGGTAGTGTTACCACCTAGTCCCTTCAATTCCGGACACATGTTAATTACACAGGTTCTTTGGCAGTTTAAAATCAGGTGAAGTGGAGTCTTGAAGTCAGCCAGCCACAGAACCTGTGTAATTAATATGTGTCCGGAATTAAAGGGACTAGGTGGTAACCCTAATAACGGGGAAGGGCCTAACATAAATGTTTTTTTTTTCTTCTGCACACTAATCATGTCTAATGAATATGTGTCTTTCTTCGGGGGTGCACATCAAAAATCGATAAAAAGCAATCTTTAAAAAAGCCTTTGTCTTACAAATCCTACCCATGTGTGTGAGAACATTTGTTTGTTAGGAATTTTAGACTGTATGCTCCTATGAAGCAGGGACTAGTTTGAATGACATCTGTACTCTGTACAGCATTGTGTGTTTCAAAGTGTTTGTGTGATAGTAAATTTAGACTGTAAGCTCCTATTGGGCAGGGATTAATATGAGTGATATCTACTCTTTGTATAGCATCTGGGTTTCAGAGTGTTTGTGTGTTAGTAAATTTAGATTGTAAGCTCGTATTGGGCATGGACTAATAGAAGTAGTAATGCGGTGTGGAGGAGATGACCCTATAGGCCAACAGTGTGCCAGGGCGGAGTCAGTGTGCTACAAATACGTGGAGAAGGAGACTTGCTGCGCAGAAGGCCGACGCGGAGGAGACTTGCTTGCAAGGAGACGGATACCCGGGACACCTGCTGCTGGGGAGGACACAATCGGATGCTGCCGAGGAGTCCTGCTGCCACAGAGGACACTGCCAGACACTGCCGCCCGGGAGACAGCTGCCAGAACCTGCTACTGGGGAGGACACCACCAGGGATGTCACTGACTGATATGAGTGCCATATATTCTATGTACTGTATAGCATTGTTTTTCAGAGTGTTTGTGGGTGATGAAATTTAGACTGAAAGCTCCTAGGGGCAGGAATAAGGTTGAGTGACATGTATTTTTTGTACAGCATTGTGTGTTTTAGAGTGCTGTGTGTTAGTAAATTTAGACTGTAAGCTCCTAAGGGGCAGGGACTAATATGAGTGATATCTATTCTTTGTTTAGTATTTTGTGTTTCAGAGTGTTTGTGTGTTAGTAAATTTAGACTGGAAGCTCCTATGGGGCAAGGACTGATATGAGTGACATATTGGGGGAAATTTACTAAAGGAAATTTGTAAAAAATAGATGTATTTGTATCCATTTACTATCCCGAAAAATACGGCAATTCATATTCGTATTGATAGCACATCAATACGAACACGAATTGCCGTATTTTCGGGATAGTAAATGTCAAAAATAAGTGTATTTCTGGATACAAATACACCTATTTTTTACAAATTTCCTTTAGTAAATTTCCCCCATAATATATATAGCATTGTGTGTTCCAGAGTGTTTGTGTGTTAATAAATTTAGAGTGGAAGCTCCTATGGGGCAGGGTCTGATGATATGAATGATTTTTGTTGTCTGTACAGCACTGTATTTATGTTTGTTATATATAATACCCAGTAATAATAAATATGCATGTATGTCATGAACATATTATTGGGACTAATAGAAGTGGTGATGCGGTGTGGAGGAGACGACCCTATAGGCCAACAGTGTGCCAGGGCGGAGTCAGTGTGCTGCACATGTGTGGAGAAGGAGACTTGCTGCGCAGAAGGCCGCCGCGGAGGAGACTTGCTTGCAAGGAGACCGGATACCCGGGACACCTGCTGCTGGGGAGGACACAATCGGATGCTGCCGAGGAGTCCTGCTGCCACAGAGGACACTGCCAGACACTGCCGCCCGGGAGACAGCTGCCAGAACCTGCTACTGGGGAGGACACCACCAGGGATGTCACTGACTGATATGAGTGCTATATATTCTATGTACTGTATAGCATTGTTTTTCAGAGTGTTTGTGGGTGATGAAATTTAGACTGAAAGCTCCTAGGGGCAGGAATAAGGTTGAGTGACATGTATTTTTTGTACAGCATTGCGTGTTTTAGAGTGCTGTGTGTTAGTAAATTTAGACTGTAAGCTCCTAAGGGGCAGGGACTAATATGAGTGATATATATTCTTTGTTTAGTATTTTTTGTTTCAGAGTGTTTGTGTGTTAGTAAATGTAGACTTTAAGCTCCTATGGGGCAAGGACTGATATGATTGACATATAGTATATATAGCATTGTGTGTTCCAGAGTGTTTGTGTGTTAATAAATTTAGAGTGGAAGCTCCTATGGGGCAGGGTCTGATGATATGAATGATTTTTGTTGTCTGTACAGCATTGTATTTATGTTTGTTATATATAATACCCAGTAATAATAAATATGCATGTATGTCATGAACATATTATCGCGCCTCTTTCTTCTTTTTTTTCAGATGGGCCTTCTCCACAAATGAATTGTGATTTCACCATCCAAGCCAACTATATCTCTGGGCTTCTCTGAGGTCATCTTTTCTACATCATATACTGAAGATGGAACGGCAGCAGCAGCTGACCCACAACAGGTAATGAGACGCGATAGTATCTTCCTGGCATACATGCATATTTATCAAATCTGTATATTTGCTATAGACCCTCTTTTTTAAAGTACTGTTATGGCTTGATGAATTTAGGTCATCAAACTATTGTATGGGGACAGGGAGCCAGATCAGGACTGATATCTGTGCAGGAGATATTGGTGATGTCTGCCTCACTGGCTTTCTATTGAATGGCACGGATACTTAATTTTTACCAAAGTAGGAGAAAAATAATTTTCAACTACTTTTGTAGAAATTAATGGATAGTACATAGGCCCCTTAGTGAGCAATCACCCTGACTACAAGGCCGGGTGCAATTAGAGATTAATGCAACACAGTGTTTGTGCACTTGTGTGTTTGGAAATTTAGTCTTTAACCTATAAAGGGGAAGGGCCTAACATTAATGTTTTTTTTTCTTCTGCACACTAATCATGTCTAATGAATATGTGTCTTTCTTCAGGGGTGCACATCAAAAATCGATAAAAAGCAATCTTTAAAAAAGCCTTTGTCTTACAAATCCTACCCATGTGTGTGAGAACACTTGTTTGTTAGGAATTTTAGACTGTATGCTCCTATGAGGCAGGGACTAGTTTGAATGACATCTGTACTCTGTACAGCATTGTGTGTTTCAAAGTGTTTGTGTGATAGTAAATTTAGACTGTAAGCTCCTATTGGGCAGGGATTAATATGAGTGATATCTACTCTTTGTATAGCATCTGGGTTTCAGAGTGTTTGTGTGTTAGTAAATTTAGATTGTAAGCTCGTATTGGGCATGGACTAATAGAAGTGGTGATGCGGTGTGGAGGAGACGACCCTATAGGCCAACAGTCTGCCAGGGCGGAGTCAGTGTGCTACACATACGTGGAGAAGGAGACTTGCTGCGCAGAAGGCCGACGCGGAGGAGACTTGCTTGCAAGGAGACCAGATACCCGGGACACCTGCTGCTGGGGAGGACACAATCGGATGCTGCCGAGGAGTCCTGCTGCCACAGAGGACACTGCCAGACACTGCCGCCCGGGAGACAGCTGCCAGAACCTGCTACTGGGGAGGACACCACCAGGGATGTCACTGACTGATATGAGTGCCATATATTCTATGTACTGTATAGCATTGTTTTTCAGAGTGTTTGTGGGTGATGAAATTTAGACTGAAAGCTCCTAGGGGCAGAAATAAGGTTGAGTGACATGTATTTTTTGTACAGCATTGTGTGTTTTAGAGTGCTGTGTGTTAGTAAATTTAGACTGTAAGCTCCTAAGGGGCAGTGACTAATATGAGTGATATCTATTCTTTGTTTAGTATTTTTGTTTCAGAGTGTTTGTGTGTTAGTAAATTTAGACTGGAAGCTCCTATGGGGCAAGGACTGATATGAGTGACATATAGTATATATAGCATTGTGTGTTCCAGAGTGTTTGTGTGTTAATAAATTTAGAGTGGAAGCTCCTATGGGGCAGGGTCTGATGATATGAATGATTTTTGTTGTCTGTACAGCACTGTATTTATGTTTGTTATATATAATACCCAGTAATAATAAATATGCATGTATGTCATGAACATATGATCGCGCCTCTTTCTTCTTTTTTTTCAGATGGGCCTTCTCCACAAATGAATTGTGATTTCACCATCCAAGCCAACTATATCTCTGGGCTTCTCTGAGGTCATCTTTTCTACATCATATACTGAAGATGGAACGGCAGCAGCAGCTGACCCACAACAGGTAATGAGGCGCGATAGTATCTTCCTGGCATACATGCATATTTATCAAATCTGTATATTTGCTATAGACCCTCTTTTTTACAGTACTGCTATGGCTTGATGAATTTAGGTCATCAAACTATTGTATGGGGACAGGGAGCCAGATCAGGACTGATATCTGTGCAGGAGATATCGGTGATGTCTGCCTCACTGGCTTTCTATTGAATGGCATGGATACTTAATTTTTACCAAAGTAGGAGAAAAATAATTTTCAACTACTTTTGTAGAAATTAATGGATAGTACATAGGCCCCTTAGTGAGCAATCACCCTGACAACAAGGCCGGGTGCAATTAGAGATTAATGCAACACAGTGTTTGTGCACTTGTGTGTTTGGAAATTTAGTCTTTAACCTGTAACGGGGAAGGGCCTAACATAAATGTTTTTTTTTTCTGCTGCACACTAATCATGTCTAATGAATATGTGTCTTTCTTCGGGGGTGCACATCAAAAATCGATAAAAAGCAATCTTTAAAAAAGCCTTTGTCTTACAAATCCTACCCATGTGTGTGAGAACACTTGTTTGTTAGGAATTTTAGACTGTATGCTCCTATGAAGCAGGGACTAGTTTGAATGACATCTATACTCTGTACAGCATTGTGTGTTTCAAAGTGTTTGTGTGTTAGTAAATTTAGACTGTAAGCTCCTATTGGGCAGGGATTAATATGAGTGATATCTACTCATTGTATAGCATCTGGGTTTCAGAGTGTTTGTGTGTTAGTAAATTTAGACTGTAAGCTCCTAAGGGGCAGGGACTAATATGAGTGATATCTATTCTTTGTTTAGTATTTTGTGTTTCAGAGTGTTTGTGTGTTAGTAAATTTAGACTGGAAGCTCCTATGGGGCAAGGACTGATATGAGTGAGATATAGTATATATAGCATTGTGTGTTCCAGAGTGTTTGTGTCTTAATAAATTTAGAGTGGAAGCTCCTATGGGGCAGGGTCTGATGATATGAATGATTTTTGTTGTCTGTACAGCACTGTATTTATGTTTGTTATATATAATACCCAGTAATAATAAATATGCATGTATGTCATGAACATATTATTGGGACTAATAGAAGTGGTGATGCGGTGTGGAGGAGACGACCCTATAGGCCAACAGTGTGCCAGGGCGGAGTCAGTGTGCTGCACATGTGTGGAGAAGGAGACTTGCTCCGCAGAAGGCCGCCGCGGAGGAGACTTGCTTGCAAGGAGACCGGATACCCGGGACACCTGCTGCTGGGGAGGACACAATCGGATGCTGCCGAGGAGTCCTGCTGCCACAGAGGACACTGCCAGACACTGCCGCCCAGGAGACAGCTGCCAGAACCTGCTACTGGGGAGGACACCACCAGGGATGTCACTGACTGATATGAGTGCTATATATTCTATGTACTGTATAGCATTGTTTTTCAGAGTGTTTGTGGGTGATGAAATTTAGACTGAAAGCTCCTAGGGGCAGGAATAAGGTTGAGTGACATGTATTTTTTGTACAGCATTGTGTGTTTTAGAGTGCTGTGTGTTAGTAAATTTAGACTGTAAGCTCCTAAGGGGCAGGGACTAATATGAGTGATATCTATTCTTTGTTTAGTATTTTTTGTTTCAGAGTGTTTGTGTGTTAGTAAATTTAGACTGGAAGCTCCTATGGGGCAAGGATTGATATGAGTGACATATAGTATATATAGCAGTTTGTGTTCCAGAGTGTTTGTGTGTTAATAAATTTAGAGTGGAAGCTCCTATGGGGCAGGGTCTGATGATATGAATGATTTTTGTTGTCTGTACAGCACTGTATTTATGTTTGTTATATATAATACCCAGTAATAATAAATATGCATGTATGTCATGAACATATTATTGAGACTAATAGAAGTGGTGATGCGGTGTGGAGGAGACGACCCTATAGGCCAACAGTATGCCAGGGCGGAGTCAGTGTGCTGCACATGTGTGGAGAAGGAGACTTGCTGCGCAGAAGGCCGCCGCGGAGGAGACTTGCTTGCAAGGAGACCGGATACCCGGGACACCTGCTGCTGGGAAGGACACAATCGGATGCTGCCGAGGAGTCCTGCTGCCACAGAGGACACTGCCGCCTGGGAGACAGCTTCCAGAACCTGCTACTGGGGAGGACACCACCAGGGATGTCACTGACTGATATGAGTGCCATATATTCTATGTACTGTATAGCATTGTTTTTCAGAGTGTTTGTGGGTGATGAAATTTAGACTGAAAGCTCCTAGGGGCAGGAATAAGGTTGAGTGACATGTATTTTTTGTACAGCATTGCGTGTTTTAGAGTGCTGTCTGTTAGTAAATTTAGACTGTAAGCTCCTAAGGGGCAGGGACTAATATGAGTGATATCTATTCTTTGTTTAGTATTTTTTGTTTCAGAGTGTTTGTGTGTTAGTAAATTTAGACTTTAAGCTCCTATGGGGCAAGGACTGATATGAGTGACATATACTAAATATAGCATTGTGTGTTCCAGAGTGTTTGTGTGTTAATAAATTTAGAGTGGAAGCTCCTATGGGGCAGGGTCTGATGATATGAATGATTTTTGTTGTCTGTACAGCATTGTATTTATGTTTGCTATATATAATACCCAGTAATAATAAATATGCATGTATGTCATGAACATATTATCGCGCCTCTTTCTTCTTTTTTTTCAGATGGGCCTTCTCCACAAATGAATTGTGATTTCACCATCCAAGCAAACTATATCTCTGGGCTTCTCTGAGGTCATCTTTTCTACATCATATACTGAAGATGGAACGGCAGCAGCAGCTGGCCCACAACAGGCAATGAGGCGCGATAGTATCTTCCTGGCATACATGCATATTTATCAAATCTGTATATTTGCTATAGACCCTCTTTTTTACAGTACTGTTATGGCTTGATGAATTTAGGTCATCAAACTATTGTATGGGGACAGGGAGCCAGATCAGGACTGATATCTGTGCAGGAGATATCGGTGATGTCTGCCTCACTGGCTTTCTATTGAATGGCATGGATACTTAATTTTTACCAAAGTAGGAGAAAAATAATTTTCAACTACTTTTGTAGAAATTAATGGATAGTACATAGGCCCCTTAGTGAGCAATCACCCTGACAACAAGGCCGGGTGCAATTAGAGATTAATGCAACACAGTGTTTGTGCACTTGTGTGTTTGGAAATTTAGTCTTTAACCTATAACGGGGAAGGGCCTAACATAAATGTTTTTTTTTCTTCTGCACACTAATCATGTCTAATGAATATGTGTCTTTCTTCGGGGGTGCACATCAAAAATCGATAAAAAGCAATCTTTAAAAAAGCCTTTGTCTTACAAATCCTACCCATGTGTGTGAGAACACTTGTTTGTTAGGAATTTTAGACTGTATGCTCCTATGAAGCAGGGACTAGTTTGAATGACATCTATACTCTGTACAGCATTGTGTGTTTCAAAGTGTTTGTGTGTTAGTAAATTTAGACTGTAAGCTCCTATTGGGCAGGGATTAATATGAGTGATATCTACTCTTTGTATAGCATCTGGGTTTCAGAGTGTTTGTGTGTTAGTAAATTTAGATTGTAAGCTCGTATTGGGCATGGACTAATAGAAGTGGTGATGCGGTGTGGAGGAGACGACCCTATAGGCCAACAGTGTGCCAGGGCGGAGTCAGTGTGCTACACATACGTGGAGAAGGAGACTTGCTGCGCAAAAGGCAGCCGCAGAGGAGACTTGCTTGCAAGGAGACCATATACCCAGGACACCTGTTGCTGGGGAGGACACAATCGGATGCTGCCGAGGAGACCTGCTGCCACAGAGGACACTGCCGCCGGGGAGACAGCTTCCAGAACCTGCTACTGGGGAGGACACCACCAGGGATGTCACTGACTGATATGAGTGCCATATATTCTATGTACTGTATAGCATTGTTTTTCAGAGTGTTTGTGGGTGATGAAATTTATACTGAAAGCTCCTAGGGGCAGGAATAAGGTTGAGTGACATGTATTTTTTGTACAGCATTGTGTGTTTTAGAGTGCTGTGTGTTAGTAAATTTAGACTGTAAGCTCCTAAGGGGCAGGGACTAATATGAGTGATATCTATTCTTTGTTTAGTATTTTGTGTTTCAGAGTGTTTGTGTGTTAGTAAATTTAGACTGGAAGCTCCTATGGGGCAAGGACTGATATGAGTGACATATAGTATATATAGCATTGTGTGTTCCAGAGTGTTTGTGTGTTAATAAATTTAGAGTGGAAGCTCCTATGGGGCAGGGTCTGATGATATGAATGATTTTTGTTGTCTGTACAGCACTGTATTTATGTTTGTTATATATAATACCCAGTAATAATAAATATGCATGTATGTCATGAACATATTATTGGGACTAATAGAAGTGGTGATGCGGTGTGGAGGAGACGACCCTATAGGCCAACAGTGTGCCAGGGCGGAGTCAGTGTGCTGCACATGTGTGGAGAAGGAGACTTGCTGCGCAGAAGGCCGCCGCGGAGGAGACTTGCTTGCAAGGAGACCGGATACCCGGGACAGCTGCTGCTGGGGAGGACACAATCGGATGCTGCCGAGGAGTCCTGCTGCCACAGAGGACACTGCCAGACACTGCCGCCCGGGAGACAGCTGCCAGAACCTGCTACTGGGGAGGACACCACCAGGGATGTCACTGACTGATATGAGTGCTATATATTCTATGTACTGTATAGCATTGTTTTTCAGAGTGTTTGTGGGTGATGAAATTTAGACTGAAAGCTCCTAGGGGCAGGAATAAGGTTGAGTGACATGTATTTTTTGTACAGCATTGCGTGTTTTAGAGTGTTGTGTGTTAGTAAATTTAGACTGTAAGCTCCTAAGGGGCAGGGACTAATATGAGTGATATCTATTCTTTGTTTAGTATTTTTTGTTTCAGAGTGTTTGTGTGTTAGTAAATGTAGACTTTAAGCTCCTATGGGGCAAGGACTGATATGAGTGACATATACTAAATATAGCATTGTGTGTTCCAGAGTGTTTGTGTGTTAATAAATTTAGAGTGGAAGCTCCTATGGGGCAGGGTCTGATGATATGAATGATTTTTGTTGTCTGTACAGCATTGTATTTATGTTTGTTATATATAATACCCAGTAATAATAAATATGCATGTATGTCATGAACATATTATCGCGCCTCTTTCTTCTTTTTTTTCAGATGGGCCTTCTCCATAAATGAATTGTGATTTCACCATCCAAGCCAACTAAATATCTGGGCTTCTCTGAGGTCATCTTTTCTACATCATATACTGAAGATGGAACGGCAGCAGCAGCTGACCCACAACAGGTAATGAGGCGCGATAGTATCTTCCTGGCATACATGCATATTTATCAAATCTGTATATTTGCTATAGACCCTCTTTTTTACAGTACTGTTATGGCTTGATGAATTTAGGTCATCAAACTATTGTATGGGGACAGGGAGCCAGATCAGGACTGATATCTGTGCAGGAGATATTGGTGATGTCTTCCTCACTGGCTTTCTATTGAATGGCATGGATACTTAATTTTTACCAAAGTAGGAGAAAAATAATTTTCAACTACTTTTGTAGAAATTAATGGATAGTACATAGGCCCTTTAGTAAGCAATCACCCTGACAACAAGGCCGGGTGCAATTAGAGATTAATGCAACACAGTGTTTGTGCACTTGTGTGTTTGGAAATTTAGTCTTTAACCTATAACGGGGAAGGGCCTAACATAAATGTTTTTTTTTCTGCTGCACACTAATCATGTCTAATGAATATGTGTCTTTCTTCGGGGGTGCACATCAAAAATCGATAAAAAGCAATCTTTAAAAAAGCCTTTGTCTTACAAATCCTACCCATGTGTGTGAGAACACTTGTTTGTTAGGAATTTTAGACTGTATGCTCCTATGAAGCAGGGACTAGTTTGAATGACATCTATACTCTGTACAGCATTGTGTGTTTCAAAGTGTTTGTGTGTTAGTAAATTTAGACTGTAAGCTCCTATTGGGCAGGGATTAATATGAGTTATATCTACTCATTGTATAGCATCTGGGTTTCAGAGTGTTTGTGTGTTAGTAAATTTAGACTGTAAGCTCCTAAGGGGCAGGGACTAATATGAGTGATATCTATTCTTTGTTTAGTATTTTGTGTTTCAGAGTGTTTGTGTGTTAGTAAATTTAGACTGGAAGCTCCTATGGGGCAAGGACTGATATGAGTGACATATAGTATATTATATAGCATTGTGTGTTCCAGAGTGTTTGTGTGTTAATAAATTTAGAGTGGAAGCTCCTATGGGGCAGGGTCTGATGATATGAATGATTTTTGTTGTCTGTACAGCACTGTATTTATGTTTGTTATATATAATACCCAGTAATAATAAATATGCATGTATGTCATGAACATATTATTGGGACTAATAGAAGTGGTGATGCGGTGTGGAGGAGACGACCCTATAGGCCAACAGTGTGCCAGGGCGGAGTCAGTGTGCTGCACATGTGTGGAGAAGGAGACTTGCTGCGCAGAAGGCCGCCGCGGAGGAGACTTGCTTGCAAGGAGACCGGATACCCGGGACACCTGCTGCTGGGGAGGACACAATCGGATGCTGCCGAGGAGTCCTGCTGCCACAGAGGACACTGCCAGACACTGCCGCCCAGGAGACAGCTGCCAGAACCTGCTACTGGGGAGGACACCACCAGGGATGTCACTGACTGATATGAGTGCTATATATTCTATGTACTGTATAGCATTGTTTTTCAGAGTGTTTGTGGGTGATGAAATTTAGACTGAAAGCTCCTAGGGGCAGGAATAAGGTTGAGTGACATGTATTTTTTGTACAGCATTGTGTGTTTTAGAGTGCTGTGTGTTAGTAAATTTAGACTGTAAGCTCCTAAGGGGCAGGGACTAATATGAGTGATATCTATTCTTTGTTTAGTATTTTTTGTTTCAGAGTGTTTGTGTGTTAGTAAATTTAGACTGGAAGCTCCTATGGGGCAAGGACTGATATGAGTGACATATAGTATATATAGCAGTTTGTGTTCCAGAGTGTTTGTGTGTTAATAAATTTAGAGTGGAAGCTCCTATGGGGCAGGGTCTGATGATATGAATGATTTTTGTTGTCTGTACAGCACTGTATTTATGTTTGTTATATATAATACCCAGTAATAATAAATATGCATGTATGTCATGAACATATTATTGAGACTAATAGAAGTGGTTATGCGGTGTGGAGGAGACGACCCTATAGGCCAACAGTGTGCCAGGGCGGAGTCAGTGTGCTGCACATGTGTGGAGAAGGAGACTTGCTGCGCAGAAGGCCGCCGCGGAGGAGACTTGCTTGCAAGGAGACCGGATACCCGGGACACCTGCTGCTGGGAAGGACACAATCGGATGCTGCCGAGGAGTCCTGCTGCCACAGAGGACACTGCCAGAAACTGCCGCCTGGGAGACAGCTGCCAGAACCTGCTACTGGGGAGGACACCACCAGGGATGTCACTGACTGATATGAGTGCTATATATTCTATGTACTGTATAGCATTGTTTTTCAGAGTGTTTGTGGGTGATGAAATTTAGACTGAAAGCTCCTAGGGGCAGGAATAAGGTTGAGTGACATGTATTTTTTGTACAGCATTGCGTGTTTTAGAGTGCTGTGTGTTAGTAAATTTAGACTGTAAGCTCCTAAGGGGCAGGGACTAATATGAGTGATATCTATTCTTTGTTTAGTATTTTTTGTTTCAGAGTGTTTGTGTGTTAGTAAATGTAGACTTTAAGCTCCTATGGGGCAAGGACTGATATGAGTGACATATACTAAATATAGCATTGTGTGTTCCAGAGTGTTTGTGTGTTAATAAATTTAGAGTGGAAGCTCCTATGGGGCAGGGTCTGATGATATGAATGATTTTTGTTGTCTGTACAGCATTGTATTTATGTTTGTTATATATAATACCCAGTAATAATAAATATGCATGTATGTCATGAACATATTATCGCGCCTCTTTCTTCTTTTTTTTCAGATGGGCCTTCTCCACAAATGAATTGTGATTTCACCATCCAAGCCAACTATATCTCTGGGCTTCTCTGAGGTCATCTTTTCTACATCATATACTGAAGATGGAACGGCAGCAGCAGCTGGCCCACAACAGGTAATGAGGCGCGATAGTATCTTCCTGGCATACATGCATATTTATCAAATCTGTATATTTGCTATAGACCCTCTTTTTTACAGTACTGTTATGGCTTGATGAATTTAGGTCATCAAACTATTGTATGGGGACAGGGAGCCAGATCAGGACTGATATCTGTGCAGGAGATATCGGTGATGTCTGCCTCACTGGCTTTCCATTGAATGGCATGGATACTTAATTTTTACCAAAGTAGGAGAAAAATAATTTTCAACTACTTTTGTAGAAATTAATGGATAGTACATAGGCCCCTTAGTGAGCAATCACCCTGACAACAAGGCCGGGTGCAATTAGAGATTAATGCAACACAGTGTTTGTGCACTTGTGTGTTTGGAAATTTAGTCTTTAACCTATAACGGGGAAGGGCCTAACATAAATGTTTTTTTTTCTTCTGCACAATAATCATGTCTAATGAATATGTGTCTTTCTTCGGGGGTGCACATCAAAAATCGATAAAAAGCAATCTTTAAAAAAGCCTTTGTCTTACAAATCCTACCCATGTGTGTGAGAACACTTGTTTGTTAGGAATTTTAGACTGTATGTTCCTATGAAGCAGGGACTAGTTTGAATGACATCTATACTCTGTACAGCATTGTGTGTTTCAAAGTGTTTGTGTGTTAGTAAATTTAGACTGTAAGCTCCTATTGGGCAGGGATTAATATGAGTGATATCTACTCTTTGTATAGCATCTGGGTTTCAGAGTGTTTGTGTGTTAGTAAATTTAGATTGTAAGCTCGTATTGGGCATGGACTAATAGAAGTGGTGATGCGGTGTGGAGGAGACGACCCTATAGGCCAACAGTGTGCCAGGGCGGAGTCAGTGTGCTACACATACGTGGAGAAGGAGACTTGCTGCGCAAAAGGCAGCCGCAGAGGAGACTTGCTTGCAAGGAGACCAGATACCCAGGACACCTGTTGCTGGGGAGGACACAATCGGATGCTGCCGAGGAGACCTGCTGCCACAGAGGACACTGCCGCCGGGGAGACAGCTTCCAGAACCTGCTACTGGGGAGGACACCACCAGGGATGTCACTGATTGATATGAGTGCCATATATTCTATGTACTGTATAGCATTGTTTTTCAGAGTGTTTGTGGGTGATGGAATTTAGACTGAAAGCTCCTAGGGGCAGGAATAAGGTTGAGTGACATGTATTTTTTGTACAGCATTGTGTGTTTTAGAGTGCTGTGTGTTAGTAAATTTAGACTGTAAGCTCCTAAGGGGCAGGGACTAATATGAGTGATATCTATTCTTTGTTTAGTATTTTGTGTTTCAGAGTGTTTGTGTGTTAGTAAATTTAGACTGGAAGCTCCTATGGGGCAAGGACTGATATGAGTGACATATAGTATATATAGCATTGTGTGTTCCAGAGTGTTTGTGTGTTAATAAATTTAGAGTGGAAGCTCCTATGGGGCAGGGTCTGATGATATGAATGATTTTTGTTGTCTGTACAGCACTGTATTTATGTTTGTTATATATAATACCCAGTAATAATAAATATGCATGTATGTCATGAACATATTATTGGGACTAATAGAAGTGGTGATGCGGTGTGGAGGAGACGACCCTATAGGCCAACAGTGTGCCAGGGCGGAGTCAGTGTGCTGCACATGTGTGGAGAAGGAGACTTGCTGCGCAGAAGGCCGCCGCGGAGGAGACTTGCTTGCAAGGAGACCGGATACTCGGGACACCTGCTGCTGGGGAGGACACAATCGGATGCTGCCGAGGAGTCCTGCTGCCACAGAGGACACTGCCAGACACTGCCGCCCAGGAGACAGCTGCCAGAACCTGCTACTGGGGAGGACACCACCAGGGATGTCACTGACTGATATGAGTGCTATATATTCTATGTACTGTATAGCATTGTTTTTCAGAGTGTTTGTGGGTGATGAAATTTAGACTGAAAGCTCCTAGGGGCAGGAATAAGGTTGAGTGACATGTATTTTTTGTACAGCATTGTGTGTTTTAGAGTGCTGTGTGTTAGTAAATTTAGACTGTAAGCTCCTAAGGGGCAGGGACTAATATGAGTGATATATATTCTTTGTTTAGTATTTTTTGTTTCAGAGTGTTTGTGTGTTAGTAAATTTAGACTGGAAGCTCCTATGGGGCAAGGACTGATATGAGTGACATATACTAAATATAGCATTGTGTGTTCCAGAGTGTTTTTGTGTTAATACATTTAGAGTGGAAGCTCCTATGGGGCAGGGTCTGATGATATGAATGATTTTTGTTGTCTGTACAGCATTGTATTTATGTTTGTTATATATAATACCCAGTAATAATAAATATGCATGTATGTCATGAACATATTATCGCGCCTCTTTCTTCTTTTTTTTTCAGATGGGCCTTCTCCACAAATGAATTGTGATGTCACCATCCAAATCAACTATATCTCTGGGCTTCTCTGAGGTCATCTTTTCTACATCATATACTGAAGATGGAACGGCAGCAGCAGCTGACCCAAAACAGGTAATGAGGCGCGATAGTATCTTCCTGGCATACATGCATATTTATCAAATCTGTATATTTGCTATAGACCTTCTTTTTTACAGTACTGTTATGGCTTGATGAATTTAGGTCATCAAACTATTGTATGGGGACAGGGAGCCAGATCAGGACTGATATCTGTGCAGGAGATATCGGTGATGTCTGCCTCACTGGCTTTCTATTGAATGGCATGGATACTTAATTTTTACCAAAGTAGGAGAAAAATAATTTTCAACTACTTTTGTAGAAATTAATGGATAGTACATAGGCCCCTTAGTGAGCAATCACCCTGACAACAAGGCCGGGTGCAATTAGAGATTAATGCAACACAGTGTTTGTGCACTTGTGTGTTTGGAAATTTAGTCTTTAACCTATAACGGGGAAGGGCCTAACATAAATGTTTTTTTTTCTTCTGCACACTAATTATGTCTAATGAATATGTGTCTTTCTTCGGGGTGCAGTTCAAAAATCGATAAAAAGCAATCTTTAAAAAAGCCTTTGTCTTACAAATCCTACCCATGTGTGTGAGAACACTTGTTTGTTAGGAATTTTAGACTGTATGCTCCTATGAAGCAGGGACTAGTTTGAATGACATCTATACTCTGTACAGCATTGTGTGTTTCAGAGTGTTTGTGTTAGTAAATTTAGACTGTAAGCTCCTAATGGGCGGGGATTAATATGAGTGATATCTACTCTTTGTATAGCATCTGGGTTTCAGAGTGTTTGTGTGTTAGTAAATTTAGATTGTAAGCTCGTATTGGGCATGGACTAATAGAAGTGGTGATGCGGTGTGGAGGAGACGACCCTATAGGCCAACAGTGTGCCAGGGCGGAGTCAGTGTGCTACACATACGTGGAGAAGGAGACTTGCTGCGCAGAAGGCCGCCGCGGAGGAGACTTGCTTGCAAGGAGACCAGATACCCAGGACACCTGTTGCTGGGGAGGACACAATCGGATGCTGCCGAGGAGACCTGCTGCCACAGAGGACACTGCCGCCGGGGAGACAGCTTCCAGAACCTGCTACTGGGGAGGACACCACCAGGGATGTCACTGACTGATATGAGTGCCATATATTCTATGTACTGTATAGCATTGTTTTTCAGAGTGTTTGTGGGTGATGAAATTTAGACTGAAAGCTCCTAGGGGCATGAATAAGGTTGAGTGACATGTATTTTTTGTACAGCATTGTGTGTTTTAGAGTGCTGTGTGTTAGTAAATTTAGAATGTAAGCTCCTAAGGGGCAGGGACTAATATGAGTGATATCTATTCTTTGTTTAGTATTTTGTGTTTCAGAGTGTTTGTGTGTTAGTAAATTTAGACTGGAAGCTCCTATGGGGCAAGGACTGATATGAGTGACATATAGTATATATAGCATTGTGTGTTCCAGAGTGTTTGTGTGTTAATAAATTTAGAGTGGAAGCTCCTATGGGGCAGGGTCTGATGATATGAATGATTTTTGTTGTCTGTACAGCACTGTATTTATGTTTGTTATATTTAATACCCAGTAATAATAAATATGCATGTATGTCATGAACATATTATTGGGTCTAATAGAAGTGGTGATGCGGTGTGGAGGAGACGACCCTATAGGCCAACAGTGTGCCAGGGCGGAGTCAGTGTGCTGCACATGTGTGGAGAAGGAGACTTGCTGCGCAGAAGGCCGTCGCGGAGGAGACTTGCTTGCAAGGAGACCGGATACCCGGGACACCTGCTGCTGGGGAGGACACAATCGGATGCTGCCGAGGAGTCCTGCTGCCACAGAGGACACTGCCAGACACTGCCGCTTGGGAGACAGCTGCCAGAACCTGCTACTGGGGAGGACACCACCATGGATGTCACTGACTGATATGAGTGCTATATATTCTATGTACTATATAGCATTGTTTTTCAGAGTGTTTGTGGGTGATGAAATTTAGACTGAAAGCTCCTAGGGGCAGGAATAAGGTTGAGTGACATGTATTTTTTGTACAGCATTGCGTGTTTTAGAGTGCTGTGTGTTAGTAAATTTAGACTGTAAGCTCCTAAGGGGCAGGGACTAATATGAGTGATATCTATTCTTTGTTTAGTATTTTTTGTTTCAGAGTGTTTGTGTGTTAGTAAATGTAGACTTTAAGCTCCTATGGGGCAAGGACTGATATGAGTGACATATACTAAATATAGCATTGTGTGTTCCAGAGTGTTTGTGTGTTAATAAATTTAGAGTGGAAGCTCCTATGGGGCAGGGTCTGATGATATGAATGATTTTTGTTGTCTGTACAGCATTGTATTTATGTTTGTTATATATAATACCCAGTAATAATAAATATGCATGTATGTCATGAACATATTATCGCGCCTCTTTCTTCTTTTTTTTCAGATGGGCCTTCTCCACAAATGAATTGTGATTTCACCATCCAAGCCAACTATATCTCTGGGCTTCTCTGAGGTCATCTTTTCTACATCATATACTGAAGATGGAACGGCAGGAGCAGCTAACCCACAACAGGTAATGAGGCGCGATAGTATCTTCCTGGCATACATGCATATTTATCAAATCTGTATATTTGCTATAGACCCTCTTTTTTACAGTACTGCTATGGCTTGATGAATTTAGGTCATCAAACTATTGTATGGGGACAGGGAGCCAGATCAGGACTGATATCTGTGCAGGAGATATCGGTGATGTCTGCCTCACTGGCTTTCTATTGAATGGCATGGATACTTAATTTTTACCAAAGTAGGAGAAAAATAATTTTCAACTACTTTTGTAGAAATTAATGGATAGTACATAGGCCCCTTAGTGAGCAATCACCCTGACAACAAGGCCGGGTGCAATTAGAGATTAATGCAACACAGTGTTTGTGCACTTGTGTGTTTGGAAATTTAGTCTTTAACCTATAACGGGGAAGGGCCTAACATAAATGTTTTTTTTTCTTCTGCACACTAATCATGTCTAATGAATATGTGTCTTTCTTCGGGGGTGCACATCAAAAATCGATAAAAAGCAATCTTTAAAAAAGCCTTTGTCTTACAAATCCTACCCATGTGTGTGAGAACACTTGTTTGTTAGGAATTTTAGACTGTATGCTCCTATGAAGCAGGGACTAGTTTGAATGACATCTATACTCTGTACAGCATTGTGTGTTTCAAAGTGTTTGTGTGTTAGTAAATTTAGACTGTAAGCTCCTATTGGGCAGGGATTAATATGAGTGATATCTACTCTTTGTATAGCATCTGGGTTTCAGAGTGTTTGTGTGTTAGTAAATTTAGATTGTAAGCTCGTATTGGGCATGGACTAATAGAAGTGGTGATGCGGTGTGGAGGAGACGACCCTATAGGCCAACAGTGTGCCAGGGCGGAGTCAGTGTGCTACACATACGTGGAGAAGGAGACTTGCTGCGCAGAAGGCCGCCGCGGAGGAGACTTGCTTGCAAGGAGACCAGATACCCAGGACACCTGTTGCTGGGGAGGACACAATCGGATGCTGCCGAGGAGACCTGCTGCCACAGAGGACACTGCCGCCAGGGAGACAGCTTCCAGAACCTGCTACTGGGGAGGACACCACCAGGGATGTCACTGACTGATATGAGTGCCATATATTCTATGTACTGTATAGCATTGTTTTTCAGAGTGTTTGTGTGTTAATAAATTTAGAGTGGAAGCTCCTATGGGGCAGGGTCTGATGATATGAATGATTTTTGTTGTCTGTACAGCACTGTATTTATGTTTATTATATATAATACCCAGTAATAATAAATATGCATGTATGTCATGACCATATTATTGGGACTAATAGAAGTGGTGATGCGGTGTGGAGGAGACGACCCTATAGGCCAACAGTGTGCCAGGGCGGAGTCAGTGTGCTGCACATGTGTGGAGAAGGAGACTTGCTGCGCAGAAGGCCGCCGCGGAGGAGACTTGCTTGCAAGGAGACCGGATACCCGGGACACCTGCTGCTGGGGAGGACACAATCGGATGCTGCCGAGGAGTCCTGCTGCCACAGAGGACACTGCCAGACACTGCCGCCCGGGAGACAGCTGCCAGAACCTGCTACTGGGGAGGACACCACCAGGGATGTCACTGACTGATATGAGTGCCATATATTCTATGTACTGTATAGCATTGTTTTTCAGAGTGTTTGTGGGTGATGAAATTTAGACTGAAAGCTCCTAGGGGCAGGAATAAGGTTGAGTGACATGTATTTTTTGTACAGCATTGTGTGTTTTAGAGTGCTGTGTGTTAGTAAATTTAGACTGTAAGCTCCTAAGGGGCAGGGACTAATATGAGTGATATCTATTCTTTGTTTAGTATTTTGTGTTTCAGAGTGTTTGTGTGTTAGTAAATGTAGACTTTAAGCTCCTATGGGGCAAGGACTGATATGAGTGACATATACTAAATATAGCATTGTGCGTTCCAGAGTGTTTGTGTGTTAATAAATTTAGAGTGGAAGCTCCTATGGGGCAGGGTCTGATGATAATAATGATTTTTCTTATCTGTACAGCACTGTATTTATGTTTGTTATATATAATACCCAGTAATAATAAATATGCATGTATGTCATGAACATATTATTGGGACTAATAGAAGTGGTGATGCGGTGTGGCGGAGACGACCCTATAGGCCAACAGTGTGCCAGGGCAGAGTCAGTGTGCTGCACATTTGTGGAGAAGGAGACTTGCTGCGCAGAAGGCCGCCGCGGAGGAGACTTGCTTGCAAGGAGACCGGATACCTGGGACACCTGCTGCTGGGGAGGACACAATCGGATGCTGCCGAGGAGTCCTGCTGCCACAGAGGACACTGCCAGACACTGCCGCCCGGGAGACAGCTGCCAGAACCTGCTACTGGGGAGGACACCACCAGGGATGTCACTGACTGATATGAGTGCTATATATTCTATGTACTGTATAGCATTGTTTTTCAGAGTATTTGTGGGTGATGAAATTTAGACTGAAAGCTCCTAGGGGCAGGAATAAGGTTGAGTGACATGTATTTTTTGTACAGCATTGCGTGTTTTAGAGTGCTGTGTGTTAGTAAATTTAGACTGTAAGCTCCTAAGGGGCAGGGACTAATATGAGTGATATCTATTCTTTGTTTAGTATTTTTTGTTTCAGAGTGTTTGTGTGTTAGTAAATGTAGACTTTAAGCTCCTATGGGGCAAGGACTGATATGAGTGACATATACTAAATATAGCATTGTGTGTTCCAGAGTGTTTGTGTGTTAATAAATTTAGAGTGGAAGCTCCTATGGGGCAGGGTCTGATGATATGAATGATTTTTGTTGTCTGTACAGCATTGTATTTATGTTTGTTATATATAATACCCAGTAATAATAAATATGCATGTATGTCATGAACATATTATCGCGCCTCTTTCTTCTTTTTTTTCAGATGGGCCTTCTCCACAAATGAATTGTGATTTCACCATCCAAGCCAACTATATCTCTGGGCTTCTCTGAGGTCATCTTTTCTACATCATATACTGAAGATGGAACGGCAGCAGCAGCTGGCCCACAACAGGTAATGAGGCGCGATAGTATCTTCCTGGCATACATGCATATTTATCAAATCTGTATATTTGCTATAGACCCTCTTTTTTACAGTACTGTTATGGCTTGATGAATTTAGGTCATCAAACTATTGTATGGGGACAGGGAGCCAGATCAGGACTGATATCTGTGCAGGAGATATCGGTGATGTCTGCCTCACTGGCTTTCCATTGAATGGCATGGATACTTAATTTTTACCAAAGTAGGAGAAAAATAATTTTCAACTACTTTTGTAGAAATTAATGGATAGTACATAGGCCCCTTAGTGAGCAATCACCCTGACAACAAGGCCGGGTGCAATTAGAGATTAATGCAACACAGTGTTTGTGCACTTGTGTGTTTGGAAATTTAGTCTTTAACCTATAACGGGGAAGGGCCTAACATAAATGTTTTTTTTTCTTCTGCACACTAATCATGTCTAATGAATATGTGTCTTTCTTCGGGGGTGCACATCAAAAATCGATAAAAAGCAATCTTTAAAAAAGCCTTTGTCTTACAAATCCTACCCATGTGTGTGAGAACACTTGTTTGTTAGGAATTTTAGACTGTATGTTCCTATGAAGCAGGGACTAGTTTGAATGACATCTATACTCTGTACAGCATTGTGTGTTTCAAAGTGTTTGTGTGTTAGTAAATTTAGACTGTAAGCTCCTATTGGGCAGGGATTAATATGAGTGATATCTACTCTTTGTATAGCATCTGGGTTTCAGAGTGTTTGTGTGTTAGTAAATTTAGATTGTAAGCTCGTATTGGGCATGGACTAATAGAAGTGGTGATGCGGTGTGGAGGAGACGACCCTATAGGCCAACAGTGTGCCAGGGCGGAGTCAGTGTGCTACACATACGTGGAGAAGGAGACTTGCTGCGCAAAAGGCAGCCGCAGAGGAGACTTGCTTGCAAGGAGACCAGATACCCAGGACACCTGTTGCTGGGGAGGACACAATCGGATGCTGCCGAGGAGACCTGCTGCCACAGAGGACACTGCCGCCGGGGAGACAGCTTCCAGAACCTGCTACTGGGGAGGACACCACCAGGGATGTCACTGATTGATATGAGTGCCATATATTCTATGTACTGTATAGCATTGTTTTTCAGAGTGTTTGTGGGTGATGGAATTTAGACTGAAAGCTCCTAGGGGCAGGAATAAGGTTGAGTGACATGTATTTTTTGTACAGCATTGTGTGTTTTAGAGTGCTGTGTGTTAGTAAATTTAGACTGTAAGCTCCTAAGGGGCAGGGACTAATATGAGTGATATCTATTCTTTGTTTAGTATTTTGTGTTTCAGAGTGTTTGTGTGTTAGTAAATTTAGACTGGAAGCTCCTATGGGGCAAGGACTGATATGAGTGACATATAGTATATATAGCATTGTGTGTTCCAGAGTGTTTGTGTGTTAATAAATTTAGAGTGGAAGCTCCTATGGGGCAGGGTCTGATGATATGAATGATTTTTGTTGTCTGTACAGCACTGTATTTATGTTTGTTATATATAATACCCAGTAATAATAAATATGCATGTATGTCATGAACATATTATTGGGACTAATAGAAGTGGTGATGCGGTGTGGAGGAGACGACCCTATAGGCCAACAGTGTGCCAGGGCGGAGTCAGTGTGCTGCACATGTGTGGAGAAGGAGACTTGCTGCGCAGAAGGCCGCCGCGGAGGAGACTTGCTTGCAAGGAGACCGGATACTCGGGACACCTGCTGCTGGGGAGGACACAATCGGATGCTGCCGAGGAGTCCTGCTGCCACAGAGGACACTGCCAGACACTGCCGCCCAGGAGACAGCTGCCAGAACCTGCTACTGGGGAGGACACCACCAGGGATGTCACTGACTGATATGAGTGCTATATATTCTATGTACTGTATAGCATTGTTTTTCAGAGTGTTTGTGGGTGATGAAATTTAGACTGAAAGCTCCTAGGGGCAGGAATAAGGTTGAGTGACATGTATTTTTTGTACAGCATTGTGTGTTTTAGAGTGCTGTGTGTTAGTAAATTTAGACTGTAAGCTCCTAAGGGGCAGGGACTAATATGAGTGATATCTATTCTTTGTTTAGTATTTTTTGTTTCAGAGTGTTTGTGTGTTAGTAAATTTAGACTGGAAGCTCCTATGGGGCAAGGACTGATATGAGTGACATATACTAAATATAGCATTGTGTGTTCCAGAGTGTTTTTGTGTTAATACATTTAGAGTGGAAGCTCCTATGGGGCAGGGTCTGATGATATGAATGATTTTTGTTGTCTGTACAGCATTGTATTTATGTTTGTTATATATAATACCCAGTAATAATAAATATGCATGTATGTCATGAACATATTATCGCGCCTCTTTCTTCTTTTTTTTTCAGATGGGCCTTCTCCACAAATGAATTGTGATGTCACCATCCAAATCAACTATATCTCTGGGCTTCTCTGAGGTCATCTTTTCTACATCATATACTGAAGATGGAACGGCAGCAGCAGCTGACCCAAAACAGGTAATGAGGCGCGATAGTATCTTCCTGGCATACATGCATATTTATCAAATCTGTATATTTGCTATAGACCCTCTTTTTTACAGTACTGTTATGGCTTGATGAATTTAGGTCATCAAACTATTGTATGGGGACAGGGAGCCAGATCAGGACTGATATCTGTGCAGGAGATATCGGTGATGTCTGCCTCACTGGCTTTCTATTGAATGGCATGGATACTTAATTTTTACCAAAGTAGGAGAAAAATAATTTTCAACTACTTTTGTAGAAATTAATGGATAGTACATAGGCCCCTTAGTGAGCAATCACCCTGACAACAAGGCCGGGTGCAATTAGAGATTAATGCAACACAGTGTTTGTGCACTTGTGTGTTTGGAAATTTAGTCTTTAACCTATAACGGGGAAGGGCCTAACATAAATGTTTTTTTTTCTTCTGCACACTAATTATGTCTAATGAATATGTGTCTTTCTTCGGGGTGCAGTTCAAAAATCGATAAAAAGCAATCTTTAAAAAAGCCTTTGTCTTACAAATCCTACCCATGTGTGTGAGAACACTTGTTTGTTAGGAATTTTAGACTGTATGCTCCTATGAAGCAGGGACTAGTTTGAATGACATCTATACTCTGTACAGCATTGTGTGTTTCAGAGTGTTTGTGTGTTAGTAAATTTAGACTGTAAGCTCCTAATGGGCGGGGATTAATATGAGTGATATCTACTCTTTGTATAGCATCTGGGTTTCAGAGTGTTTGTGTGTTAGTAAATTTAGATTGTAAGCTCGTATTGGGCATGGACTAATAGAAGTGGTGATGCGGTGTGGAGGAGACGACCCTATAGGCCAACAGTGTGCCAGGGCGGAGTCAGTGTGCTACACATACGTGGAGAAGGAGACTTGCTGCGCAGAAGGCCGCCGCGGAGGAGACTTGCTTGCAAGGAGACCAGATACCCAGGACACCTGTTGCTGGGGAGGACACAATCGGATGCTGCCGAGGAGACCTGCTGCCACAGAGGACACTGCCGCCGGGGAGACAGCTTCCAGAACCTGCTACTGGGGAGGACACCACCAGGGATGTCACTGACTGATATGAGTGCCATATATTCTATGTACTGTATAGCATTGTTTTTCAGAGTGTTTGTGGGTGATGAAATTTAGACTGAAAGCTCCTAGGGGCATGAATAAGGTTGAGTGACATGTATTTTTTGTACAGCATTGTGTGTTTTAGAGTGCTGTGTGTTAGTAAATTTAGAATGTAAGCTCCTAAGGGGCAGGGACTAATATGAGTGATATCTATTCTTTGTTTAGTATTTTGTGTTTCAGAGTGTTTGTGTGTTAGTAAATTTAGACTGGAAGCTCCTATGGGGCAAGGACTGATATGAGTGACATATAGTATATATAGCATTGTGTGTTCCAGAGTGTTTGTGTGTTAATAAATTTAGAGTGGAAGCTCCTATGGGGCAGGGTCTGATGATATGAATGATTTTTGTTGTCTGTACAGCACTGTATTTATGTTTGTTATATTTAATACCCAGTAATAATAAATATGCATGTATGTCATGAACATATTATTGGGTCTAATAGAAGTGGTGATGCGGTGTGGAGGAGACGACCCTATAGGCCAACAGTGTGCCAGGGCGGAGTCAGTGTGCTGCACATGTGTGGAGAAGGAGACTTGCTGCGCAGAAGGCCGTCGCGGAGGAGACTTGCTTGCAAGGAGACCGGATACCCGGGACACCTGCTGCTGGGGAGGACACAATCGGATGCTGCCGAGGAGTCCTGCTGCCACAGAGGACACTGCCAGACACTGCCGCTTGGGAGACAGCTGCCAGAACCTGCTACTGGGGAGGACACCACCATGGATGTCACTGACTGATATGAGTGCTATATATTCTATGTACTATATAGCATTGTTTTTCAGAGTGTTTGTGGGTGATGAAATTTAGACTGAAAGCTCCTAGGGGCAGGAATAAGGTTGAGTGACATGTATTTTTTGTACAGCATTGCGTGTTTTAGAGTGCTGTGTGTTAGTAAATTTAGACTGTAAGCTCCTAAGGGGCAGGGACTAATATGAGTGATATCTATTCTTTGTTTAGTATTTTTTGTTTCAGAGTGTTTGTGTGTTAGTAAATGTAGACTTTAAGCTCCTATGGGGCAAGGACTGATATGAGTGACATATACTAAATATAGCATTGTGTGTTCCAGAGTGTTTTGTGTGTTAATAAATTTAGAGTGGAAGCTCCTATGGGGCAGGGTCTGATGATATGAATGATTTTTGTTGTCTGTACAGCATTGTATTTATGATGTTATATATAATACCCAGTAATAATAAATATGCATGTATGTCATGAACATATTATCGCGCCTCTTTCTTCTTTTTTTTTCAGATGGGCCTTCTCCACAAATGAATTGTGATTTCACCATCCAAGCCAACTATATCTCTGGGCTTCTCTGAGGTCATCTTTTCTACATCATATACTGAAGATGGAACGGCAGGAGCAGCTAACCCACAACAGGTAATGAGGCGCGATAGTATCTTCCTGGCATACATGCATATTTATCAAATCTGTATATTTGCTATAGACCCTCTTTTTTACAGTACTGCTATGGCTTGATGAATTTAGGTCATCAAACTATTGTATGGGGACAGGGAGCCAGATCAGGACTGATATCTGTGCAGGAGATATCGGTGATGTCTGCCTCACTGGCTTTCTATTGAATGGCATGGATACTTAATTTTTACCAAAGTAGGAGAAAAATAATTTTCAACTACTTTTGTAGAAATTAATGGATAGTACATAGGCCCCTTAGTGAGCAATCACCCTGACAACAAGGCCGGGTGCAATTAGAGATTAATGCAACACAGTGTTTGTGCACTTGTGTGTTTGGAAATTTAGTCTTTAACCTATAACGGGGAAGGGCCTAACATAAATGTTTTTTTTTCTTCTGCACACTAATCATGTCTAATGAATATGTGTCTTTCTTCGGGGGTGCACATCAAAAATCGATAAAAAGCAATCTTTAAAAAAGCCTTTGTCTTACAAATCCTACCCATGTGTGTGAGAACACTTGTTTGTTAGGAATTTTAGACTGTATGCTCCTATGAAGCAGGGACTAGTTTGAATGACATCTATACTCTGTACAGCATTGTGTGTTTCAAAGTGTTTGTGTGTTAGTAAATTTAGACTGTAAGCTCCTATTGGGCAGGGATTAATATGAGTGATATCTACTCTTTGTATAGCATCTGGGTTTCAGAGTGTTTGTGTGTTAGTAAATTTAGATTGTAAGCTCGTATTGGGCATGGACTAATAGAAGTGGTGATGCGGTGTGGAGGAGACGACCCTATAGGCCAACAGTGTGCCAGGGCGGAGTCAGTGTGCTACACATACGTGGAGAAGGAGACTTGCTGCGCAGAAGGCCGCCGCGGAGGAGACTTGCTTGCAAG
This sequence comes from Crinia signifera, assembly GCF_055691185.1. NCBI lineage: Eukaryota > Metazoa > Chordata > Amphibia > Anura > Myobatrachidae > Crinia > Crinia signifera. The sequence continues at coordinate 51,231,699 of NC_139220.1, read as the reverse complement.
GAGACCAGATACCCAGGACACCTGTTGCTGGGGAGGACACAATCGGATGCTGCCGAGGAGACCTGCTGCCACAGAGGACACTGCCGCCAGGGAGACAGCTTCCAGAACCTGCTACTGGGGAGGACACCACCAGGGATGTCACTGACTGATATGAGTGCCATATATTCTATGTACTGTATAGCATTGTTTTTCAGAGTGTTTGTGTGTTAATAAATTTAGAGTGGAAGCTCCTATGGGGCAGGGTCTGATGATATGAATGATTTTTGTTGTCTGTACAGCACTGTATTTATGTTTATTATATATAATACCCAGTAATAATAAATATGCATGTATGTCATGACCATATTATTGGGACTAATAGAAGTGGTGATGCGGTGTGGAGGAGACGACCCTATAGGCCAACAGTGTGCCAGGGCGGAGTCAGTGTGCTGCACATGTGTGGAGAAGGAGACTTGCTGCGCAGAAGGCCGCCGCGGGAGGAGACTTGCTTGCAAGGAGACCGGATACCCGGGACACCTGCTGCTGGGGAGGACACAATCGGATGCTGCCGAGGAGTCCTGCTGCCACAGAGGACACTGCCAGACACTGCCGCCCGGGAGACAGCTGCCAGAACCTGCTACTGGGGAGGACACCACCAGGGATGAACTGACTGATATGAGTGCCATATATTCTATGTACTGTATAGCATTGTTTTTCAGAGTGTTTGTGGGTGATGAAATTTAGACTGAAAGCTCCTAGGGGCAGGAATAAGGTTGAGTGACATGTATTTTTTGTACAGCATTGTGTGTTTTAGAGTGCTGTGTGTTAGTAAATTTAGACTGTAAGCTCCTAAGGGGCAGGGACTAATATGAGTGATATCTATTCTTTGTTTAGTATTTTGTGTTTCAGAGTGTTTGTGTGTTAGTAAATGTAGACTTTAAGCTCCTATGGGGCAAGGACTGATATGAGTGACATATACTAAATATAGCATTGTGCGTTCCAGAGTGTTTGTGTGTTAATAAATTTAGAGTGGAAGCTCCTATGGGGCAGGGTCTGATGATAATAATGATTTTTCTTATCTGTACAGCACTGTATTTATGTTTGTTATATATAATACCCAGTAATAATAAATATGCATGTATGTCATGAACATATTATTGGGACTAATAGAAGTGGTGATGCGGTGTGGCGGAGACGACCCTATAGGCCAACAGTGTGCCAGGGCAGAGTCAGTGTGCTGCACATTTGTGGAGAAGGAGACTTGCTGCGCAGAAGGCCGCCGCGGAGGAGACTTGCTTGCAAGGAGACCGGATACCTGGGACACCTGCTGCTGGGGAGGACACAATCGGATGCTGCCGAGGAGTCCTGCTGCCACAGAGGACACTGCCAGACACTGCCGCCCGGGAGACAGCTGCCAGAACCTGCTACTGGGGAGGACACCACCAGGGATGTCACTGACTGATATGAGTGCTATATATTCTATGTACTGTATAGCATTGTTTTTCAGAGTATTTGTGGGTGATGAAATTTAGACTGAAAGCTCCTAGGGGCAGGAATAAGGTTGAGTGACATGTATTTTTTGTACAGCATTGCGTGTTTTAGAGTGCTGTGTGTTAGTAAATTTAGACTGTAAGCTCCTAAGGGGCAGGGACTAATATGAGTGATATCTATTCTTTGTTTAGTATTTTTTGTTTCAGAGTGTTTGTGTGTTAGTAAATGTAGACTTTAAGCTCCTATGGGGCAAGGACTGATATGAGTGACATATACTAAATATAGCATTGTGTGTTCCAGAGTGTTTGTGTGTTAATAAATTTAGAGTGGAAGCTCCTATGGGGCAGGGTCTGATGATATGAATGATTTTTGTTGTCTGTACAGCATTGTATTTATGTTTGTTATATATAATACCCAGTAAAAATAAATATGCATGTATGTCATGAACATATTATCGCGCCTCTTTCTTCTTTTTTTTCAGATGGGCCTTCTCCACAAATGAATTGTGATTTCACCATGCAAGCCAACTATATCTCTGGGCTTCTCTGAGGTCATCTTTTCTACATCATATACTGAAGATGGAACGGCAGCAGCAGCTGGCCCACAACAGGTAATGAGGCGCGATAGTATCTTCCTGGCATACATGCATATTTATCAAATCTGTATATTTGCTATAGACCCTCTTTTTTACAGTACTGCTATGGCTTGATGAATTTAGGTCATCAAACTATTGTATGGGGACAGGGAGCCAGATCAGGACTGATATCTGTGCAGGAGATATCGGTGATGTCTGCCTCACTGGCTTTCTATTGAATGGCATGGATACTTAATTTTTACCAAAGTAGGAGAAAAATAATTTTCAACTACTTTAGTAGAAATTAATGGATAGTACATAGGCCCCTTAGTGAGCAATCACCCTGACAACAAGGCCGGGTGCAATTAGAGATTAATGCAACACAGTGTTTGTGCACTTGTGTGTTTGGAAATTTAGTCTTTAACCTATAACGGGGAAGGGCCTAACATAAATTTTTTTTTTCTTCTGCACACTAATCATGTCTAATGAATATGTGTCTTTCTTCAGGGGTGCACATCAAAAATCGATAAAAAACAATCTTTAAAAAAGCCTTTGTCTTACAAATCCTACCCATGTGTGTGAGAACACTTGTTTGTTAGGAATTTTAGACTGTATGCTCCTATGAAGCAGGGACTAGTTTGAATGACATCTATACTCTGTACAGCATTGTGTGTTTCAAAGTGTTTGTGTGTTAGTAAATTTAGACTGTAAGCTCCTATTGGGCAGGGATTAATATGAGTGATATCTACTCTTTGTATAGCATTTGGGTTTCAGAGTGTTTGTGTGTTAGTAAATTTAGATTGTAAGCTCGTATTGGGCATGGACTAATAGAAGTGGTGATGCGGTGTGGAGGAGACGACCCTATAGGCCAACAGTGTGCCAGGGCGGAGTCAGTGTGCTACACATACGTGGAGAAGGAGACTTGCTGCGCAGAAGGCCGCCGCGGAGGAGACTTGCTTGCAAGGAGACCAGATACCCATGACACCTGTTGCTGGGGAGGACACAATCAGATGCTGCCAAGGAGACCTGCTGCCACAGAGGACACTGCCGCCGGGGAGACAGCTTCCAGAACCTGCTACTGGGGAGGACACCACCAGGGATGTCACTGACTGATATGAGTGCCATATATTCTATGTACTGTATAGCATTGTTTTTCAGAGTGTTTGTGGGTGATGAAATTTAGACTGAAAGCTCCTAGGGGCAGGAATAAGGTTGAGTGACATGTATTTTTTGTACAGCATTGTGTGTTTTAGAGTGCTGTGTGTTAGTAAATTTAGACTGTAAGCTCCTAAGGGGCAGGGACTAATATGAGTGATATCTATTCTTTGTTTAGTATTTTGTGTTTCAGAGTATTTGTGTGTTAGTAAATTTAGACTGGAAGCTCCTATGGGGCAAGGACTGATATGAGTGACATATAGTATATATAGCAGTGTGTGTTCCAGAGTGTTTGTGTGTTAATAAATTTAGAGTGGAAGCTCCTATGGGGCAGGGTCTGATGATATGAATGATTTTTGTTGTCTGTACAGCACTGTATTTATGTTTGTTATATATAATACCCAGTAATAATAAATATGCATGTATGTCATGAACATATTATTGGGACTAATAGAAGTGGTGAAGCGGTGTGGCGGAGACGACCCTATAGGCCAACAGTGTGCCAGGGCAGAGTCAGTGTGCTGCACATGTGTGGAGAAGGAGACTTGCTGCGCAGAAGGCCGCCGCGGAGGAGACTTGCTTGCAAGGAGACCGGATACCCGGAACACCTGCTGCTGGGGAGGACACAATCGGATGCTGCCGAGGAGTCCTGCTGCCACAGAGGACACTGCCAGACACTGCCGCCCGGGAGACAGCTGCCAGAACCTGCTACTGGGGAGGACACCACCAGGGATGTCACTGACTGATATGAGTGCTATATATTCTATGTACTGTATAGCATTGTTTTTCAGAGTATTTGTGGGTGATGAAATTTAGACTGAAAGCTCCTAGGGGCAGGAATAAGGTTGAGTGACATGTATTTTTTGTACAGCATTGCGTGTTTTAGAGTGCTGTGTGTTAGTAAATTTAGACTGTAAGCTCCTAAGGGGCAGGGACTAATATGAGTGATATCTATTCTTTGTTTAGTATTTTTTGTTTCAGAGTGTTTGTGTGTTAGTAAATGTAGACTTTAAGCTCCTATGGGGCAAGGACTGATATGAGTGACATATACTAAATATAGCATTGTGTGTTCCAGAGTGTTTGTGTGTTAATAAATTTAGAGTGGAAGCTCCTATGGGGCAGGGTCTGATGATATGAATGATTTTTGTTGTCTGTACAGCATTGTATTTATGTTTGTTATATATAATACCCAGTAAAAATAAATATGCATGTATGTCATGAACATATTATCGCGCCTCTTTCTTCTTTTTTTTCAGATGGGCCTTCTCCACAAATGAATTGTGATTTCACCATCCAAATCAACTATATCTCTGGGCTTCTCTGAGGTCATCTTTTCTACATCATATACTGAAGATGGAACGGCAGCAGCAGCTGGCCCACAACAGGTAATGAGGCGCGATAGTATCTTCCTGGCATACATGCATATTTATCAAATCTGTATATTTGCTATAGACCCTCTTTTTTACAGTGCTGTTATGGCTTGATGAATTTAGGTCATCAAACTATTGTATGGGGACAGGGAGCCAGATCAGGACTGATATCTGTGCAGGAGATATCGGTGATGTCTGCCTCACTGGCTTTCTATTGAATGGCATGGATACTTAATTTTTACCAAAGTAGGAGAAAAATAATTTTCAACTACTTTTGTAGAAATTAATGGATAGTACATAGGCCCCTTAGTGAGCAATCACCCTGACAACAAGGCCGGGTGCAATTAGAGATTAATGCAACACAGTGTTTGTGCACTTGTGTGTTTGGAAATTTAGTCTTTAACCTATAACGGGGAAGGGCCTAACATAAATGTTTTTTTTTTCTTCTGCACACTAATCATGTCTAATGAATATGTGTCTTTCTTCGGGGGTGCACATCAAAAATCGATAAAAAGCAATCTTTAAAAAAGCCTTTGTCTTACAAATCCTACCCATGTGTGTGAGAACACTTGTTTGTTAGGAATTTTAGACTGTATGCTCCTATGAAGCAGGGACTAGTTTGAATGACATCTATACTCTGTACAGCATTGTGTGATTCAAAGTGTTTGTGTGTTAGTAAATTTAGACTGTAAGCTCCTATTGGGCAGGGATTAAAATGAGTGATATCTACTCTTTGTATAGCATCTGGGTTTCAGAGTGTTTGTGTGTTAGTAAATTTAGATTGTAAGCTCGTATTGGGCATGGACTAATAGAAGTGGTGATGCGGTGTGGAGGAGACGACCCTATAGGCCAACAGTGTGCCAGGGCGGAGTCAGTGTGCTACACATACGTGGAGAAGGAGACTTGCTGCGCAGAAGGCCGCCGCGGAGGAGACTTGCTTGCAAGGAGACCAGTTACCCAGGACACCTGTTGCTGGGGAGGACACAATCGGATGCTGCCGAGGAGACCTGCTGCCACAGAGGACACTGCCGCCGGGGAGACAGCTTCCAGAACCTGATACTGGGGAGGACACCACCAGGGATGTCACTGACTGATATGAGTGCCATATATTCTATGTACTGTATAGCATTGTTTTTCAGAGTGTTTGTGGGTGATGAAATTTAGACTGAAAGCTCCTAGGGGCATGAATAAGGTTGAGTGACATGTATTTTTTGTACAGCATTGTGTGTTTTAGAGTGCTGTGTGTTAGTAAATTTAGACTGTAAGCTCCTAAGGGGCAGGGACTAATATGAGTGATATCTATTCTTTGTTTAGTATTTTGTGTTTCAGAGTGTTTGTGTGTTAGTAAATTTAGACTGGAAGCTCCTATGGGGCAAGGACTGATATGAGTGACATATAGTATATATAGCATTGTGTGTTCCAGAGTGTTTGTGTGTTAATAAATTTAGAGTGGAAGCTCCTATGGGGCAGGGTCTGATGATATGAATGATTTTTGTTGTCTGTACAGCACTGTATTTAAGTTTGTTATATATAATACCCAGTAATAATAAATATGCATGTATGTCATGAACATATTATTGGGACTAATAGAAGTGGTGATGCGGTGTGGAGGAGACGACCCTATAGGCCAACAGTGTGCCAGGGCGGAGTCAGTGTGCTGCACATGTGTGGAGAAGGAGACTTGCTGCGCAGAAGGCCGCCGCGGAGGAGACTTGCTTGCAAGGAGACCGGATACCCGGGACACCTGCTGCTGGGGAGGACACAATCGGATGCTGCCGAGGAGTCCTGCTGCCACAGAGGACACTGCCAGACACTGCCGCCCGGGAGACAGCTGCCAGAACCTGCTACTGGGGAGGACACCACCAGGGATGTCACTGACTGATATGAGTGCTATATATTCTATGTACTGTATAGCATTGTTTTTCAGAGTGTTTGTGGGTGATGAAATTTAGACTGAAAGCTCCTAGGGGCAGGAATAAGGTTGAGTGACATGTATTTTTTGTACAGCATTGCGTGTTTTAGAGTTCTGAGTGTTAGTAAATTTAGACTGTAAGCTCCTAAGGGGCAGGGACTAATATGAGTGATATCTATTCTTTGTTTAGTATTTTTTGTTTCCGAGTGTTTGTGTGTTAGTAAATGTAGACTTTAAGCTCCTATGGGGCAAGGACTGATATGAGTGACATATACTAAATATAGCATTGTGTGTTCCAGAGTGTTTGTGTGTTAATAAATTTAGAGTGGAAGCTCCTATGGGGCAGGGTCTGATGATATGAATGATTTTTGTTGTCTGTACAGCATTGTATTTATGTTTGTTATATATAATACCCAGTAAAAATAAATATGCATGTATGTCATGAACATATTATCGCGCCTCTTTCTTCTTTTTTTTCAGATGGGCCTTCTCCACAAATGAATTGTGATTTCACCATGCAAGCCAACTATATCTCTGGGCTTCTCTGAGGTCATCTTTTCTACATCATATACTGAAGATGGAACGGCAGCAGCAGCTGGCCCACAACAGGTAATGAGGCGCGATAGTATCTTCCTGGCATACATGCATATTTATCAAATCTGTATATTTGCTATAGACCCTCTTTTTTACAGTACTGCTATGGCTTGATGAATTTAGGTCATCAAACTATTGTATGGGGACAGGGAGCCAGATCAGGACTGATATCTGTGCAGGAGATATCGGTGATGTCTGCCTCACTGGCTTTCTATTGAATGGCATGGATACTTAATTTTTACCAAAGTAGGAGAAAAATAATTTTCAACTACTTTAGTAGAAATTAATGGATAGTACATAGGCCCCTTAGTGAGCAATCACCCTGACAACAAGGCCGGGTGCAATTAGAGATTAATGCAACACAGTGTTTGTGCACTTGTGTGTTTGGAAATTTAGTCTTTAACCTATAACGGGGAAGGGCCTAACATAAATGTTTTTTTTCTTCTGCACACTAATCATGTCTAATGAATATGTGTCTTTCTTCGGGGGTGCACATCAAAAATCGATAAAAAGCAATCTTTAAAAAAGCCTTTGTCTTACAAATCCTACCCATGTGTGTGAGAACACTTGTTTGTTAGGAATTTTAGACTGTATGCTCCTATCAAGCAGGGACTAGTTTGAATGACATCTATACTCTGTACAGCATTGTGTGTTTCAAAGTGTTTGTGTGTTAGTAAATTTAGACTGTAAGCTCCTATTGGGCAGGGATTAATATGAGTGATATCTACTCTTTGTATAGCATCTGGGTTTCAGAGTGTTTGTGTGTTAGTAAATTTAGATTGTAAGCTCGTATTGGGCATGGACTAATAGAAGTGGTGATGCGGTGTGGAGGAGACGACCCTATAGGCCAACAGTGTGCCAGGGCGGAGTCAGTGTGCTACACATACGTGGAGAAGGAGACTTGCTGCGCAGAAGGCCGCCGCGGAGGAGACTTGCTTGCAAGGAGACCAGATACCCATGACACCTGTTGCTGGGGAGGACACAATCAGATGCTGCCAAGGAGACCTGCTGCCACAGAGGACACTGCCGCCGGGGAGACAGCTTCCAGAACCTGCTACTGGGGAGCACACCACCAGGGATGTCACTGACTGATATGAGTGCCATATATTCTATGTACTGTATAGCATTGTTTTTCAGAGTGTTTGTGGGTGATGAAATTTAGACTGAAAGCTCCTAGGGGCAGGAATAAGGTTGAGTGACATGTATTTTTTGTACAGCATTGTGTGTTTTAGAGTGCTGTGTGTTAGTAAATTTAGACTGTAAGCTCCTAAGGGGCAGGGACTAATATGAGTGATATCTATTCTTTGTTTAGTATTTTGTGTTTCAGAGTATTTGTGTGTTAGTAAATTTAGACTGGAAGCTCCTATGGGGCAAGGACTGATATGAGTGACATATAGTATATATAGCATTGTGTGTTCCAGAGTGTTTGTGTGTTAATAAATTTAGAGTGGAAGCTCCTATGGGGCAGGGTCTGATGATATGAATGATTTTTGTTGTCTGTACAGCACTGTATTTATGTTTGTTATATATAATACCCAGTAATAATAAATATGCATGTATGTCATGAACATATTATTGGGACTAATAGAAGTGGTGATGCGGTGTGGCGGAGACGACCCTATAGGCCAACAGTGTGCCAGGGCAGAGTCAGTGTGCTGCACATGTGTGGAGAAGGAGACTTGCTGCGCAGAAGGCCGCCGCGGAGGAGACTTGCTTGCAAGGAGACCAGTTACCCAGGACACCTGTTGCTGGGGAGGACACAATCGGATGCTGCCGAGGAGACCTGCTGCCACAGAGGACACTGCCGCCGGGGAGACAGCTTCCAGAACCTGATACTGGGGAGGACACCACCAGGGATGTCACTGACTGATATGAGTGCCATATATTCTATGTACTGTATAGCATTGTGTTTCAGAGTATTTGTGTGTTAGTAAATTTAGACTGGAAGCTCCTATGGGGCAAGGACTGATATGAGTGACATATAGTATATATAGCATTGTGTGTTCCAGAGTGTTTGTGTGTTAATAAATTTAGAGTGGAAGCTCCTATGGGGCAGGGTCTGATGATATGAATGATTTTTGTTGTCTGTACAGCACTGTATTTAAGTTTGTTATATATAATACCCAGTAATAATAAATATGCATGTATGTCATGAACATATTATTGGGACTAATAGAAGTGGTGATGCGGTGTGGAGGAGACGACCCTATAGGCCAACAGTGTGCCAGGGCGGAGTCAGTGTGCTGCACATGTGTGGAGAAGGAGACTTGCTGCGCAGAAGGCCGCCGCGGAGGAGACTTGCTTGCAAGGAGACCGGATACCCGGGACACCTGCTGCTGGGGAGGACACAATCGGATGCTGCCGAGGAGTCCTGCTGCCACAGAGGACACTGCCAGACACTGCCGCCCGGGAGACAGCTGCCAGAACCTGCTACTGGGGAGGACACCACCAGGGATGTCACTGACTGATATGAGTGCTATATATTCTATGTACTGTATAGCATTGTTTTTCAGAGTGTTTGTGGGTGATGAAATTTAGACTGAAAGCTCCTAGGGGCAGGAATAAGGTTGAGTGACATGTATTTTTTGTACAGCATTGCGTGTTTTAGAGTTCTGAGTGTTAGTAAATTTAGACTGTAAGCTCCTAAGGGGCAGGGACTAATATGAGTGATATCTATTCTTTGTTTAGTATTTTTTGTTTCCGAGTGTTTGTGTGTTAGTAAATGTAGACTTTAAGCTCCTATGGGGCAAGGACTGATATGAGTGACATATACTAAATATAGCATTGTGTGTTCCAGAGTGTTTGTGTGTTAATAAATTTAGAGTGGAAGCTCCTATGGGGCAGGGTCTGATGATATGAATGATTTTTGTTGTCTGTACAGCATTGTATTTATGTTTGTTATATATAATACCCAGTAAAAATAAATATGCATGTATGTCATGAACATATTATCGCGCCTCTTTCTTCTTTTTTTTCAGATGGGCCTTCTCCACAAATGAATTGTGATTTCACCATGCAAGCCAACTATATCTCTGGGCTTCTCTGAGGTCATCTTTTCTACATCATATACTGAAGATGGAACGGCAGCAGCAGCTGGCCCACAACAGGTAATGAGGCGCGATAGTATCTTCCTGGCATACATGCATATTTATCAAATCTGTATATTTGCTATAGACCCTTTTTTTTACAGTACTGCTATGGCTTGATGAATTTAGGTCATCAAACTATTGTATGGGGACAGGGAGCCAGATCAGGACTGATATCTGTGCAGGAGATATCGGTGATGTCTGCCTCACTGGCTTTCTATTGAATGGCATGGATACTTAATTTTTACCAAAGTAGGAGAAAAATAATTTTCAACTACTTTAGTAGAAATTAATGGATAGTACATAGGCCCCTTAGTGAGCAATCACCCTGACAACAAGGCCGGGTGCAATTAGAGATTAATGCAACACAGTGTTTGTGCACTTGTGTGTTTGGAAATTTAGTCTTTAACCTATAACGGGGAAGGGCCTAACATAAATGTTTTTTTTCTTCTGCACACTAATCATGTCTAATGAATATGTGTCTTTCTTCGGGGGTGCACATCAAAAATCGATAAAAAGCAATCTTTAAAAAAGCCTTTGTCTTACAAATCCTACCCATGTGTGTGAGAACACTTGTTTGTTAGGAATTTTAGACTGTATGCTCCTATCAAGCAGGGACTAGTTTGAATGACATCTATACTCTGTACAGCATTGTGTGTTTCAAAGTGTTTGTGTGTTAGTAAATTTAGACTGTAAGCTCCTATTGGGCAGGGATTAATATGAGTGATATCTACTCTTTGTATAGCATCTGGGTTTCAGAGTGTTTGTGTGTTAGTAAATTTAGATTGTAAGCTCGTATTGGGCATGGACTAATAGAAGTGGTGATGCGGTGTGGAGGAGACGACCCTATAGGCCAACAGTGTGCCAGGGCGGAGTCAGTGTGCTACACATACGTGGAGAAGGAGACTTGCTGCGCAGAAGGCCGCCGCGGAGGAGACTTGCTTGCAAGGAGACCAGATACCCATGACACCTGTTGCTGGGGAGGACACAATCAGATGCTGCCAAGGAGACCTGCTGCCACAGAGGACACTGCCGCCGGGGAGACAGCTTCCAGAACCTGCTACTGGGGAGGACACCACCAGGGATGTCACTGACTGATATGAGTGCCATATATTCTATGTACTGTATAGCATTGTTTTTCAGAGTGTTTGTGGGTGATGAAATTTAGACTGAAAGCTCCTAGGGGCAGGAATAAGGTTGAGTGACATGTATTTTTTGTACAGCATTGTGTGTTTTAGAGTGCTGTGTGTTAGTAAATTTAGACTGTAAGCTCCTAAGGGGCAGGGACTAATATGAGTGATATCTATTCTTTGTTTAGTATTTTGTGTTTCAGAGTATTTGTGTGTTAGTAAATTTAGACTGGAAGCTCCTATGGGGCAAGGACTGATATGAGTGACATATAGTATATATAGCATTGTGTGTTCCAGAGTGTTTGTGTGTTAATAAATTTAGAGTGGAAGCTCCTATGGGGCAGGGTCTGATGATATGAATGATTTTTGTTGTCTGTACAGCACTGTATTTATGTTTGTTATATATAATACCCAGTAATAATAAATATGCATGTATGTCATGAACATATTATTGGGACTAATAGAAGTGGTGATGCGGTGTGGCGGAGACGACCCTATAGGCCAACAGTGTGCCAGGGCAGAGTCAGTGTGCTGCACATGTGTGGAGAAGGAGACTTGCTGCGCAGAAGGCCGCCGCGGAGGAGACTTGCTTGCAAGGAGACCGGATACCCGGAACACCTGCTGCTGGGGAGGACACAATCGGATGCTTCCGAGGAGTCCTGCTGCCACAGAGGACACTGCCAGACACTGCCGCCCGGGAGACAGCTGCCAGAACCTGCTACTGGGGAGGACACCACCAGGGATGTCACTGACTGATATGAGTGCTATATATTCTATGTACTGTATAGCATTGTTTTTCAGAGTATTTGTGGGTGATGAAATTTAGACTGAAAGCTCCTAGGGGCAGGAATAAGGTTGAGTGACATGTATTTTTTGTACAGCATTGCGTGTTTTAGAGTGCTGTGTGTTAGTAAATTTAGACTGTAAGCTCCTAAGGGGCAGGGACTAATATGAGTGATATCTATTCTTTGTTTAGTATTTTTTGTTTCAGAGTGTTTGTGTGTTAGTAAATTTAGACTGGAAGCTCCTATGGGGCAAGGACTGATATGAGTGACATATAGTGTATATAGCAGTTTGTGTTCCAGAGTGTTTGTGTGTTAATAAATTTAGAGTGGAAGCTCCTATGGGGCAGGGTCTGATGATATGAATGATTTTTGTTGTCTGTGCAGCATTGTATTTATGTTTGTTATATATAATACCCAGTAATAATAAATATGCATGTATGTCATGAACATATTATCGCGCCTCTTTCTTCTTTTTTTTCAGATGGGCCTTCTCCACAAATGAATTGTGATTTCACCATCCAAGCCAACTAAATATCTGGGCTTCTCTGAGGTCATCTTTTCTACATCATATACTGAAGATGGAACGGCAGCAGCAGCTGACCCACAACAGGTAATGAGGCGCGATAGTATCTTCCTGGCATACATGCATATTTATCAAATCTGTATATTTGCTATAGACCCTCTTTTTTACAGTACTGTTATGGCTTGATGAATTTAGGTCATCAAACTATTGTATGGGGACAGGGAGCCAGATCAGGACTGATATCTGTGCAGGTGATATCGGTGATGTCTGCCTCACTGGCTTTCTATTGAATGGCATGGATACTTAATTTTTACCAAAGTAGGAGAAAAATAATTTTCAACTACTTTTGTAGAAATTAATGGATAGTACATAGGCCCCTTAGTGAGCAATCACCCTGACAACAAGGCCGGGTGCAATTAGAGATTAATGCAACACAGTGTTTGTGCACTTGTGTGTTTGGAAATTTAGTCTTTAACCTATAACGGGGAAGGGCCTAACATAAATGTTTTTTTTTCTTCTGCACACTAATCATGTCTAATGAATATGTGTCTTTCTTCGGGGGTGCACATCAAAAATCGATAAAAAAGCAATCTTTAAAAAAGCCTTTGTCTTACAAATCCTACCCATGTGTGTGAGAACACTTGTTTGTTAGGAATTTTAGACTGTATGTTCCTATGAAGCAGGGACTAGTTTGAATGACATCTATACTCTGTACAGCATTGTGTGTTTCAAAGTGTTTGTGTGTTAGTAAATTTAGACTGTAAGCTCCTATTGGGCAGGGATTAATATGAGTGATATCTACTCTTTGTATAGCATCTGGGTTTCAGAGTGTTTGTGTGTTAGTAAATTTAGATTGTAAGCTCGTATTGGGCATGGACTAATAGAAGTGGTGATGCGGTGTGGAGGAGATGACCCTATAGGCCAACAGTGTGCCAGGGCGGAGTCAGTGTGCTACACATACGTGGAGAAGGAGACTTGCTGCGCAGAAGGCCGCCATGGAGGAGACTTGCTTGCAAGGAGACCAGATACCCAGGCCACCTGTTGCTGGGGAGGACACAATCGGATGCTGCCGAGGAGAACTGCTGCCACAGAGGACACTGCCGCCGGGGAGACAGCTTCCAGAACCTGCTACTGGGGAGGACACCACCAGGGATGTCACTGACTGATATGAGTGCCATTTATTCTATGTACTGTATAGCATTGTTTTTCAGAGTGTTTGTGGGTGATGAAATTTAGACTGAAAGCTCCTAGGGGCAGGAATAAGGATGAGTGACATGTATTTTTTGTACAGCATTGTGTGTTTTAGAGTGCTGTGTGTTAGTAAATTTAGACTGTAAGCTCCTAAGGGGCAGGGACTAATATGAGTGATATCTATTCTTTGTTTAGTATTTTGTGTTTCAGAGTGTTTGTGTGTTAGTAAATTTAGACTGGAAGCTCCTATGGGGCAAGGACTGATATGAGTGACATATAGTATATATAGCATTGTGTGTTCCAGAGTGTTTGTGTGTTAATAAATTTAGAGTGGAAGCTCCTATGGGGCAGGGTCTGATGATATGAATGATTTTTGTTGTCTGTACAGCACTGTATTTATGTTTGTTATATATAATACCCAGTAATAATAAATATGCATGTATGTCATGAACATATTATTGAGACTAATAGAAGTGGTGATGCGGTGTGGAGGAGACGACCCTATAGGCCAACAGTGTGCCAGGGCGGAGTTAGTGTGCTGCACATGTGTGGAGAAGGAGACTTGCTGTGCAGAAGGCCGCCGCGGAGGAGACTTGCTTGCAAGGAGACCGGATACCCGGGACACCTGCTGCTGGGAAGGACACAATCGGATGCTGCCGAGGAGTCCTGCTGCCACAGAGGACACTGCCAGACACTGCCGCCTGGGAGACAGCTGCAAGAACCTGCTACTGGGGAGGACACCACCAGGGATGTCACTGACTGATATGAGTGCTATATATTCTATGTACTGTATAGCATTGTTTTTCAGAGTGTTTGTGGGTGATGAAATTTAGACTGAAAGCTCCTAGGGGCAGGAATAAGGTTGAGTGACATGTATTTTTTGTACAGCATTGCGTGTTTTAGAGTGCTGTGTGTTAGTAAATTTAGACTGTAAGCTCCTAAGGGGCAGGGACTAATATGAGTGATATCTATTCTTTGTTTAGTATTTTTTGTTTCAGAGTGTTTGTGTGTTAGTAAATTTAGACTTTAAGCTCCTATGGGGCAAGGACTGATATGAGTGACATATACTAAATATAGCATTGTGTGTTCCAGAGTGTTTGTGTGTTAATAAATTTAGAGTGGAAGCTCCTATGGGGCAGGGTCTGATGATATGAATGATTTTTGTTGTCTGTACAGCATTGTATTTATGTTTGTTATATATAATACCCAGTAATAATAAATATGCATGTATGTCATGAACATATTATCGCGCCTCTTTCTTCTTTTTTTTCAGATGGGCCTTCTCCACAAATGAATTGTGATTTCACCATCCAAGCAAACTATATCTCTGGGCTTCTCTGAGGTCATCTTTTCTACATCATATACTGAAGATGGAACGGCAGCAGCAGCTGGCCCACAACAGGTAATGAGGCGCGATAGTATCTTCCTGGCATACATGCATATTTATCAAATCTGTATATTTGCTATAGACCCTCTTTTTTACAGTACTGTTATGGCTTGATGAATTTAGGTCATCAAACTATTGTATGGGGACAGGGAGCCAGATCAGGACTGATATCTGTGCAGGAGATATTGGTGATGTCTTCCTCACTGGCTTTCTATTGAATGGCATGGATACTTAATTTTTACCAAAGTAGGAGAAAAATAATTTTCAACTACTTTTGTAGAAATTAATGGATAGTACATAGGCCCCTTAGTAAGCAATCACCCTGACAACAAGGCCGGGTGCAATTAGAGATTAATGCAACACAGTGTTTGTGCACTTGTGTGTTTGGAAATTTAGTCTTTAACCTGTAACGGGGAAGGGCCTAACATAAATGTTTTTTTTTCTGCTGCACACTAATCATGTCTAATGAATATGTGTCTTTCTTCGGGGGTGCACATCAAAAATCGATAAAAAGCAATCTTTAAAAAAGCCTTTGTCTTACAAATCCTACCCATGTGTGTGAGAACACTTGTTTGTTAGGAATTTTAGACTGTATGCTCCTATGAAGCAGGGACTAGTTTGAATGACATCTATACTCTGTACAGCATTGTGTGTTTCAAAGTGTTTGTGTGTTAGTAAATTTAGACTGTAAGCTCCTATTGGGCAGGGATTAATATGAGTGATATCTACTCATTGTATAGCATCTGGGTTTCAGAGTGTTTGTGTGTTAGTAAATTTAGACTGTAAGCTCCTAAGGGGCAGGGACTAATATGAGTGATATCTATTCTTTGTTTAGTATTTTGTGTTTCAGAGTGTTTGTGTGTTAGTAAATTTAGACTGGAAGCTCCTATGGGGCAAGGACTGATATGAGTGACATATAGTATATATAGCATTGTGTGTTCCAGAGTGTTTGTGTGTTAATAAATTTAGAGTGGAAGCTCCTATGGGGCAGGGTCTGATGATATGAATGATTTTTGTTGTCTGTACAGCACTGTATTTATGTTTGTTATATATAATACCCAGTAATAATAAATATGCATGTATGTCATGAACATATTATTGGGACTAATAGAAGTGGTGATGCGGTGTGGAGGAGACGACCCTATAGGCCAACAGTGTGCCAGGGCGGAGTCAGTGTGCTGCACATGTGTGGAGAAGGAGACTTGCTGCGCAGAAGGCCGCCGCGGAGGAGACTTGCTTGCAAGGAGACCGGATACCCGGGACACCTGCTGCTGGGGAGGACACAATCGGATGCTGCCAAGGAGTCCTGCTGCCACAGAGGACACTGCCAGACACTGCCGCCCAGGAGACAGCTGCCAGAACCTGCTACTGGGGAGGACACCACCAGGGATGTCACTGACTGATATGAGTGCTATATATTCTATGTACTGTATAGTATTGTTTTTCAGAGTGTTTGTGGGTGATGAAATTTAGACTGAAAGCTCCTAGGGGCAGGAATAAGGTTGAGTGACATGTATTTTTTGTACAGCATTGTGTGTTTTAGAGTGCTGTGTGTTAGTAAATTTAGACTGTAAGCTCCTAAGGGGCAGGGACTAATATGAGTGATATCTATTCTTTGTTTAGTATTTTTTGTTTCAGAGTGTTTGTGTGTTAGTAAATTTAGACTGGAAGCTCCTATGGGGCAAGGACTGATATGAGTGACATATAGTATATATAGCAGTTTGTGTTCCAGAGTGTTTGTGTGTTAATAAATTTAGAGTGGAAGCTCCTATGGGGCAGGGTCTGATGATATGAATGATTTTTGTTGTCTGTACAGCACTGTATTTATGTTTGTTATATATAATACCCAGTAATAATAAATATGCATGTATGTCATGAACATATTATTGAGACTAATAGAAGTGGTGATGCGGTGTGGAGGAGACGACCCTATAGGCCAACAGTGTGCCAGGGCGGAGTCAGTGTGCTGCACATGTGTGGAGAAGGAGACTTGCTGCGCAGAAGGCCGCCGCGGAGGAGACTTGCTTGCAAGGAGACCGGATACCCGGGACACCTGCTGCTGGGAAAGACACAATCGGATGCTGCCGAGGAGTCCTGCTGCCACAGAGGACACTGCCGCCTGGGAGACAGCTTCCAGAACCTGCTACTGGGGAGGACACCACCAGGGATGTCACTGACTGATATGAGTGCCATATATTCTATGTACTGTATAGCATTGTTTTTCAGAGTGTTTGTGGGTGATGAAATTTAGACTGAAAGCTCCTAGGGGCAGGAATAAGGTTGAGTGACATGTATTTTTTGTACAGCATTGCGTGTTTTAGAGTGCTGTCTGTTAGTAAATTTAGACTGTAAGCTCCTAAGGGGCAGGGACTAATATGAGTGATATCTATTCTTTGTTTAGTATTTTTTGTTTCAGAGTGTTTGTGTGTTAGTAAATTTAGACTTTAAGCTCCTATGGGGCAAGGACTGATATGAGTGACATATACTAAATATAGCATTGTGTGTTCCAGAGTGTTTGTGTGTTAATAAATTTAGAGTGGAAGCTCCTATGGGGCAGGGTCTGATGATATGAATGATTTTTGTTGTCTGTACAGCATTGTATTTATGTTTGCTATATATAATACCCAGTAAGAATAAATATGCATGTATGTCATGAACATATTATCGCGCCTCTTTCTTCTTTTTTTTCAGATGGGCCTTCTCCACAAATGAATTGTGATTTCACCATCCAAGCAAACTATATCTCTGGGCTTCTCTGAGGTCATCTTTTCTACATCATATACTGAAGATGGAACGGCAGCAGCAGCTGGCCCACAACAGGTAATGAGGCGCGATAGTATCTTCCTGGCATACATGCATATTTATCAAATCTGTATATTTGCTATAGACCCTCTTTTTTACAGTACTGTTATGGCTTGATGAATTTAGGTCATCAAACTATTGTATGGGGACAGGGAGCCAGATCAGGACTGATATCTGTGCAGGAGATATCGGTGATGTCTGCCTCACTGGCTTTCTATTGAATGGCATGGATACTTAATTTTTACCAAAGTAGGAGAAAAATAATTTTCAACTACTTTTGTAGAAATTAATGGATAGTACATAGGCCCCTTAGTGAGCAATCACCCTGACAACAAGGCCGGGTGCAATTAGAGATTAATGCAACACAGTGTTTGTGCACTTGTGTGTTTGGAAATTTAGTCTTTAACCTATAACGGGGAAGGGCCTAACATAAATGTTTTTTTTTCTTCTGCACACTAATCATGTCTAATGAATATGTGTCTTTCTTCGGGGGTGCACATCAAAAATCGATAAAAAGCAATCTTTAAAAAAGCCTTTGTCTTACAAATCCTACCCATGTGTGTGAGAACACTTGTTTGTTAGGAATTTTAGACTGTATGCTCCTATGAAGCAGGGACTAGTTTGAATGACATCTATACTCTGTACAGCATTGTGTGTTTCAAAGTGTTTGTGTGTTAGTAAATTTAGACTGTAAGCTCCTATTGGGCAGGGATTAATATGAGTGATATCTACTCTTTGTATAGCATCTGGGTTTCAGAGTGTTTGTGTGTTAGTAAATTTAGATTGTAAGCTCGTATTGGGCATGGACTAATAGAAGTGGTGATGCGGTGTGGAGGAGACGACCCTATAGGCCAACAGTGTGCCAGGGCGGAGTCAGTGTGCTACACATACGTGGAGAAGGAGACTTGCTGCGCAAAAGGCAGCCGCAGAGGAGACTTGCTTGCAAGGAGACCATATACCCAGGACACCTGTTGCTGGGGAGGACACAATCGGATGCTGCCGAGGAGACCTGCTGCCACAGAGGACACTGCCGCCGGTGAGACAGCTTCCAGAACCTGCTACTGGGGAGGACACCACCAGGGATGTCACTGACTGATATGAGTGCCATATATTCTATGTACTGTATAGCATTGTTTTTCAGAGTGTTTGTGGGTGATGAAATTTAGACTGAAAGCTCCTAGGGGCAGGAATAAGGTTGAGTGACATGTAATTTTTGTACAGCATTGTGTGTTTTAGAGTGCTGTGTGTTAGTAAATTTAGACTGTAAGCTCCTAAGGGGCAGGGACTAATATGAGTGATATCTATTCTTTGTTTAGTATTTTGTGTTTCAGAGTGTTTGTGTGTTAGTAAATTTAGACTGGAAGCTCCTATGGGGCAAGGACTGATATGAGTGAGATATAGTATATATAGCATTGTGTGTTCCAGAGTGTTTGTGTCTTAATAAATTTAGAGTGGAAGCTCCTATGGGGCAGGGTCTGATGATATGAATGATTTTTGTTGTCTGTACAGCACTGTATTTATGTTTGTTATATATAATACCCAGTAATAATAAATATGCATGTATGTCATGAACATATTATTGGGACTAATAGAAGTGGTGATGCGGTGTGGAGGAGACGACCCTATAGGCCAACAGTGTGCCAGGGCGGAGTCAGTGTGCTGCACATGTGTGGAGAAGGAGACTTGCTGCGCAGAAGGCCGCCGCGGAGGAGACTTGCTTGCAAGGAGACCGGATACCCGGGACACCTGCTGCTGGGGAGGACACAATCGGATGCTGCCGAGGAGTCCTGCTGCCACAGAGGACACTGCCAGACACTGCCGCCCGGGAGACAGCTGCCAGAACCTGCTACTGGGGAGGACACCACCAGGGATGTCACTGACTGATATGAGTGCTATATATTCTATGTACTGTATAGCATTGTTTTTCAGAGTGTTTGTGGGTGATGAAATTTAGACTGAAAGCTCCTAGGGGCAGGAATAAGGTTGAGTGACATGTATTTTTTGTACAGCATTGCGTGTTTTAGAGTGTTGTGTGTTAGTAAATTTAGACTGTAAGCTCCTAAGGGGCAGGGACTAATATGAGTGATATCTATTCTTTGTTTAGTATTTTTTGTTTCAGAGTGTTTGTGTGTTAGTAAATGTAGACTTTAAGCTCCTATGGGGCAAGGACTGATATGAGTGACATATACTAAATATAGCATTGTGTGTTCCAGAGTGTTTGTGTGTTAATAAATTTAGAGTGGAAGCTCCTATGGGGCAGGGTCTGATGATATGAATGATTTTTGTTGTCTGTACAGCTTTGTATTTATGTTTGTTATATATAATACCCAGTAATAATAAATATGCATGTATGTCATGAACATATTATCGCGCCTCTTTCTTCTTTTTTTTCAGATGGGCCTTCTCCACAAATGAATTGTGATTTCACCATCCAAGCAAACTATATCTCTGGGCTTCTCTGAGGTCATCTTTTCTACATCATATACTGAAGATGGAACGGCAGCAGCAGCTGGCCCACAACAGGTAATGAGGCGCGATAGTATCTTCCTGGCATACATGCATATTTATCAAATCTGTATATTTGCTATAGACCCTCTTTTTTACAGTACTGTTATGGCTTGATGAATTTAGGTCATCAAACTATTGTATGGGGACAGGGAGCCAGATCAGGACTGATATCTGTGCAGGAGATATCGGTGATGTCTGCCTCACTGGCTTTCTATTGAATGGCATGGATACTTAATTTTTACCAAAGTAGGAGAAAAATAATTTTCAACTACTTTTGTAGAAATTAATGGATAGTACATAGGCCCCTTAGTGAGCAATCACCCTGACAACAAGGCCGGGTGCAATTAGAGATTAATGCAACACAGTGTTTGTGCACTTGTGTGTTTGGAAATTTAGTCTTTAACCTATAACGGGGAAGGGCCTAACATAAATGTTTTTTTTTCTTCTGCACACTAATCATGTCTAATGAATATGTGTCTTTCTTCGGGGGTGCACATCAAAAATCGATAAAAAGCAATCTTTAAAAAAGCCTTTGTCTTACAAATCCTACCCATGTGTGTGAGAACACTTGTTTGTTAGGAATTTTAGACTGTATGCTCCTATGAAGCAGGGACTAGTTTGAATGACATCTATACTCTGTACAGCATTGTGTGTTTCAAAGTGTTTGTGTGTTAGTAAATTTAGACTGTAAGCTCCTATTGGGCAGGGATTAATATGAGTGATATCTACTCTTTGTATAGCATCTGGGTTTCAGAGTGTTTGTGTGTTAGTAAATTTAGATTGTAAGCTCGTATTGGGCATGGACTAATAGAAGTGGTGATGCGGTGTGGAGGAGACGACCCTATAGGCCAACAGTGTGCCAGGGCGGAGTCAGTGTGCTACACATACGTGGAGAAGGAGACTTGCTGCGCAAAAGGCAGCCGCAGAGGAGACTTGCTTGCAAGGAGACCATATACCCAGGACACCTGTTGCTGGGGAGGACACAATCGGATGCTGCCGAGGAGACCTGCTGCCACAGAGGACACTGCCGCCGGTGAGACAGCTTCCAGAACCTGCTACTGGGGAGGACACCACCAGGGATGTCACTGACTGATATGAGTGCCATATATTCTATGTACTGTATAGCATTGTTTTTCAGAGTGTTTGTGGGTGATGAAATTTAGACTGAAAGCTCCTAGGGGCAGGAATAAGGTTGAGTGACATGTAATTTTTGTACAGCATTGTGTGTTTTAGAGTGCTGTGTGTTAGTAAATTTAGACTGTAAGCTCCTAAGGGGCAGGGACTAATATGAGTGATATCTATTCTTTGTTTAGTATTTTGTGTTTCAGAGTGTTTGTGTGTTAGTAAATTTAGACTGGAAGCTCCTATGGGGCAAGGACTGATATGAGTGAGATATAGTATATATAGCATTGTGTGTTCCAGAGTGTTTGTGTCTTAATAAATTTAGAGTGGAAGCTCCTATGGGGCAGGGTCTGATGATATGAATGATTTTTGTTGTCTGTACAGCACTGTATTTATGTTTGTTATATATAATACCCAGTAATAATAAATATGCATGTATGTCATGAACATATTATTGGGACTAATAGAAGTGGTGATGCGGTGTGGAGGAGACGACCCTATAGGCCAACAGTGTGCCAGGGCGGAGTCAGTGTGCTGCACATGTGTGGAGAAGGAGACTTGCTGCGCAGAAGGCCGCCGCGGAGGAGACTTGCTTGCAAGGAGACCGGATACCCGGGACACCTGCTGCTGGGGAGGACACAATCGGATGCTGCCAAGGAGTCCTGCTGCCACAGAGGACACTGCCAGACACTGCCGCCCAGGAGACAGCTGCCAGAACCTGCTACTGGGGAGGACACCACCAGGGATGTCACTGACTGATATGAGTGCTATATATTCTATGTACTGTATAGTATTGTTTTTCAGAGTGTTTGTGGGTGATGAAATTTAGACTGAAAGCTCCTAGGGGCAGGAATAAGGTTGAGTGACATGTATTTTTTGTACAGCATTGTGTGTTTTAGAGTGCTGTGTGTTAGTAAATTTAGACTGTAAGCTCCTAAGGGGCAGGGA
The DNA here is from genome assembly GCF_055691185.1 of Crinia signifera. Lineage (NCBI taxonomy): Eukaryota > Metazoa > Chordata > Amphibia > Anura > Myobatrachidae > Crinia > Crinia signifera. The sequence continues at coordinate 51,209,142 of NC_139220.1, read as the reverse complement.
CTAATATGAGTGATATCTATTCTTTGTTTAGTATTTTTTGTTTCAGAGTGTTTGTGTGTTAGTAAATTTAGACTGGAAGCTCCTATGGGGCAAGGACTGATATGAGTGACATATAGTATATATAGCAGTTTGTGTTCCAGAGTGTTTGTGTGTTAATAAATTTAGAGTGGAAGCTCCTATGGGGCAGGGTCTGATGATATGAATGATTTTTGTTGTCTGTACAGCACTGTATTTATGTTTGTTATATATAATACCCAGTAATAATAAATATGCATGTATGTCATGAACATATTATTGAGACTAATAGAAGTGGTGATGCGGTGTGGAGGAGACGACCCTATAGGCCAACAGTGTGCCAGGGCGGAGTCAGTGTGCTGCACATGTGTGGAGAAGGAGACTTGCTGCGCAGAAGGCCGCCGCGGAGGAGACTTGCTTGCAAGGAGACCGGATACCCGGGACACCTGCTGCTGGGAAAGACACAATCGGATGCTGCCGAGGAGTCCTGCTGCCACAGAGGACACTGCCGCCTGGGAGACAGCTTCCAGAACCTGCTACTGGGGAGGACACCACCAGGGATGTCACTGACTGATATGAGTGCCATATATTCTATGTACTGTATAGCATTGTTTTTCAGAGTGTTTGTGGGTGATGAAATTTAGACTGAAAGCTCCTAGGGGCAGGAATAAGGTTGAGTGACATGTATTTTTTGTACAGCATTGCGTGTTTTAGAGTGCTGTCTGTTAGTAAATTTAGACTGTAAGCTCCTAAGGGGCAGGGACTAATATGAGTGATATCTATTCTTTGTTTAGTATTTTTTGTTTCAGAGTGTTTGTGTGTTAGTAAATTTAGACTTTAAGCTCCTATGGGGCAAGGACTGATATGAGTGACATATACTAAATATAGCATTGTGTGTTCCAGAGTGTTTGTGTGTTAATAAATTTAGAGTGGAAGCTCCTATGGGGCAGGGTCTGATGATATGAATGATTTTTGTTGTCTGTACAGCATTGTATTTATGTTTGCTATATATAATACCCAGTAAGAATAAATATGCATGTATGTCATGAACATATTATCGCGCCTCTTTCTTCTTTTTTTTCAGATGGGCCTTCTCCACAAATGAATTGTGATTTCACCATCCAAGCAAACTATATCTCTGGGCTTCTCTGAGGTCATCTTTTCTACATCATATACTGAAGATGGAACGGCAGCAGCAGCTGGCCCACAACAGGTAATGAGGCGCGATAGTATCTTCCTGGCATACATGCATATTTATCAAATCTGTATATTTGCTATAGACCCTCTTTTTTACAGTACTGTTATGGCTTGATGAATTTAGGTCATCAAACTATTGTATGGGGACAGGGAGCCAGATCAGGACTGATATCTGTGCAGGAGATATCGGTGATGTCTGCCTCACTGGCTTTCTATTGAATGGCATGGATACTTAATTTTTACCAAAGTAGGAGAAAAATAATTTTCAACTACTTTTGTAGAAATTAATGGATAGTACATAGGCCCCTTAGTGAGCAATCACCCTGACAACAAGGCCGGGTGCAATTAGAGATTAATGCAACACAGTGTTTGTGCACTTGTGTGTTTGGAAATTTAGTCTTTAACCTATAACGGGGAAGGGCCTAACATAAATGTTTTTTTTTCTTCTGCACACTAATCATGTCTAATGAATATGTGTCTTTCTTCGGGGGTGCACATCAAAAATCGATAAAAAGCAATCTTTAAAAAAGCCTTTGTCTTACAAATCCTACCCATGTGTGTGAGAACACTTGTTTGTTAGGAATTTTAGACTGTATGCTCCTATGAAGCAGGGACTAGTTTGAATGACATCTATACTCTGTACAGCATTGTGTGTTTCAAAGTGTTTGTGTGTTAGTAAATTTAGACTGTAAGCTCCTATTGGGCAGGGATTAATATGAGTGATATCTACTCTTTGTATAGCATCTGGGTTTCAGAGTGTTTGTGTGTTAGTAAATTTAGATTGTAAGCTCGTATTGGGCATGGACTAATAGAAGTGGTGATGCGGTGTGGAGGAGACGACCCTATAGGCCAACAGTGTGCCAGGGCGGAGTCAGTGTGCTACACATACGTGGAGAAGGAGACTTGCTGCGCAAAAGGCAGCCGCAGAGGAGACTTGCTTGCAAGGAGACCATATACCCAGGACACCTGTTGCTGGGGAGGACACAATCGGATGCTGCCGAGGAGACCTGCTGCCACAGAGGACACTGCCGCCGGTGAGACAGCTTCCAGAACCTGCTACTGGGGAGGACACCACCAGGGATGTCACTGACTGATATGAGTGCCATATATTCTATGTACTGTATAGCATTGTTTTTCAGAGTGTTTGTGGGTGATGAAATTTAGACTGAAAGCTCCTAGGGGCAGGAATAAGGTTGAGTGACATGTAATTTTTGTACAGCATTGTGTGTTTTAGAGTGCTGTGTGTTAGTAAATTTAGACTGTAAGCTCCTAAGGGGCAGGGACTAATATGAGTGATATCTATTCTTTGTTTAGTATTTTGTGTTTCAGAGTGTTTGTGTGTTAGTAAATTTAGACTGGAAGCTCCTATGGGGCAAGGACTGATATGAGTGAGATATAGTATATATAGCATTGTGTGTTCCAGAGTGTTTGTGTCTTAATAAATTTAGAGTGGAAGCTCCTATGGGGCAGGGTCTGATGATATGAATGATTTTTGTTGTCTGTACAGCACTGTATTTATGTTTGTTATATATAATACCCAGTAATAATAAATATGCATGTATGTCATGAACATATTATTGGGACTAATAGAAGTGGTGATGCGGTGTGGAGGAGACGACCCTATAGGCCAACAGTGTGCCAGGGCGGAGTCAGTGTGCTGCACATGTGTGGAGAAGGAGACTTGCTGCGCAGAAGGCCGCCGCGGAGGAGACTTGCTTGCAAGGAGACCGGATACCCGGGACACCTGCTGCTGGGGAGGACACAATCGGATGCTGCCGAGGAGTCCTGCTGCCACAGAGGACACTGCCAGACACTGCCGCCCGGGAGACAGCTGCCAGAACCTGCTACTGGGGAGGACACCACCAGGGATGTCACTGACTGATATGAGTGCTATATATTCTATGTACTGTATAGCATTGTTTTTCAGAGTGTTTGTGGGTGATGAAATTTAGACTGAAAGCTCCTAGGGGCAGGAATAAGGTTGAGTGACATGTATTTTTTGTACAGCATTGCGTGTTTTAGAGTGTTGTGTGTTAGTAAATTTAGACTGTAAGCTCCTAAGGGGCAGGGACTAATATGAGTGATATCTATTCTTTGTTTAGTATTTTTTGTTTCAGAGTGTTTGTGTGTTAGTAAATGTAGACTTTAAGCTCCTATGGGGCAAGGACTGATATGAGTGACATATACTAAATATAGCATTGTGTGTTCCAGAGTGTTTGTGTGTTAATAAATTTAGAGTGGAAGCTCCTATGGGGCAGGGTCTGATGATATGAATGATTTTTGTTGTCTGTACAGCATTGTATTTATGTTTGCTATATATAATACCCAGTAAGAATAAATATGCATGTATGTCATGAACATATTATCGCGCCTCTTTCTTCTTTTTTTTCAGATGGGCCTTCTCCACAAATGAATTGTGATTTCACCATCCAAGCAAACTATATCTCTGGGCTTCTCTGAGGTCATCTTTTCTACATCATATACTGAAGATGGAACGGCAGCAGCAGCTGGCCCACAACAGGTAATGAGGCGCGATAGTATCTTCCTGGCATACATGCATATTTATCAAATCTGTATATTTGCTATAGACCCTCTTTTTTACAGTACTGTTATGGCTTGATGAATTTAGGTCATCAAACTATTGTATGGGGACAGGGAGCCAGATCAGGACTGATATCTGTGCAGGAGATATCGGTGATGTCTGCCTCACTGGCTTTCTATTGAATGGCATGGATACTTAATTTTTACCAAAGTAGGAGAAAAATAATTTTCAACTACTTTTGTAGAAATTAATGGATAGTACATAGGCCCCTTAGTGAGCAATCACCCTGACAACAAGGCCGGGTGCAATTAGAGATTAATGCAACACAGTGTTTGTGCACTTGTGTGTTTGGAAATTTAGTCTTTAACCTATAACGGGGAAGGGCCTAACATAAATGTTTTTTTTTCTTCTGCACACTAATCATGTCTAATGAATATGTGTCTTTCTTCGGGGGTGCACATCAAAAATCGATAAAAAGCAATCTTTAAAAAAGCCTTTGTCTTACAAATCCTACCCATGTGTGTGAGAACACTTGTTTGTTAGGAATTTTAGACTGTATGCTCCTATGAAGCAGGGACTAGTTTGAATGACATCTATACTCTGTACAGCATTGTGTGTTTCAAAGTGTTTGTGTGTTAGTAAATTTAGACTGTAAGCTCCTATTGGGCAGGGATTAATATGAGTGATATCTACTCTTTGTATAGCATCTGGGTTTCAGAGTGTTTGTGTGTTAGTAAATTTAGATTGTAAGCTCGTATTGGGCATGGACTAATAGAAGTGGTGATGCGGTGTGGAGGAGACGACCCTATAGGCCAACAGTGTGCCAGGGCGGAGTCAGTGTGCTACACATACGTGGAGAAGGAGACTTGCTGCGCAAAAGGCAGCCGCAGAGGAGACTTGCTTGCAAGGAGACCATATACCCAGGACACCTGTTGCTGGGGAGGACACAATCGGATGCTGCCGAGGAGACCTGCTGCCACAGAGGACACTGCCGCCGGTGAGACAGCTTCCAGAACCTGCTACTGGGGAGGACACCACCAGGGATGTCACTGACTGATATGAGTGCCATATATTCTATGTACTGTATAGCATTGTTTTTCAGAGTGTTTGTGGGTGATGAAATTTAGACTGAAAGCTCCTAGGGGCAGGAATAAGGTTGAGTGACATGTAATTTTTGTACAGCATTGTGTGTTTTAGAGTGCTGTGTGTTAGTAAATTTAGACTGTAAGCTCCTAAGGGGCAGGGACTAATATGAGTGATATCTATTCTTTGTTTAGTATTTTGTGTTTCAGAGTGTTTGTGTGTTAGTAAATTTAGACTGGAAGCTCCTATGGGGCAAGGACTGATATGAGTGAGATATAGTATATATAGCATTGTGTGTTCCAGAGTGTTTGTGTCTTAATAAATTTAGAGTGGAAGCTCCTATGGGGCAGGGTCTGATGATATGAATGATTTTTGTTGTCTGTACAGCACTGTATTTATGTTTGTTATATATAATACCCAGTAATAATAAATATGCATGTATGTCATGAACATATTATTGGGACTAATAGAAGTGGTGATGCGGTGTGGAGGAGACGACCCTATAGGCCAACAGTGTGCCAGGGCGGAGTCAGTGTGCTGCACATGTGTGGAGAAGGAGACTTGCTGCGCAGAAGGCCGCCGCGGAGGAGACTTGCTTGCAAGGAGACCGGATACCCGGGACACCTGCTGCTGGGGAGGACACAATCGGATGCTGCCGAGGAGTCCTGCTGCCACAGAGGACACTGCCAGACACTGCCGCCCGGGAGACAGCTGCCAGAACCTGCTACTGGGGAGGACACCACCAGGGATGTCACTGACTGATATGAGTGCTATATATTCTATGTACTGTATAGCATTGTTTTTCAGAGTGTTTGTGGGTGATGAAATTTAGACTGAAAGCTCCTAGGGGCAGGAATAAGGTTGAGTGACATGTATTTTTTGTACAGCATTGCGTGTTTTAGAGTGTTGTGTGTTAGTAAATTTAGACTGTAAGCTCCTAAGGGGCAGGGACTAATATGAGTGATATCTATTCTTTGTTTAGTATTTTTTGTTTCAGAGTGTTTGTGTGTTAGTAAATGTAGACTTTAAGCTCCTATGGGGCAAGGACTGATATGAGTGACATATACTAAATATAGCATTGTGTGTTCCAGAGTGTTTGTGTGTTAATAAATTTAGAGCTGAAGCTCCTATGGGGCAGGGTCTGATGATATGAATGATTTTTGTTGTCTGTACAGCATTGTATTTATGTTTGTTATATATAATACCCAGTAATAATAAATATGCATGTATGTCATGAACATATTATCGCGCCTCTTTCTTCTTTTTTTTCAGATGGGCCTTCTCCATAAATGAATTGTGATTTCACCATCCAAGCCAACTAAATATCTGGGCTTCTCTGAGGTCATCTTTTCTACATCATATACTGAAGATGGAACGGCAGCAGCAGCTGACCCACAACAGGTAATGAGGCGCGATAGTATCTTCCTGGCATACATGCATATTTATCAAATCTGTATATTTGCTATAGACCCTCTTTTTTACAGTACTGTTATGGCTTGATGAATTTAGGTCATCAAACTATTGTATGGGGACAGGGAGCCAGATCAGGACTGATATCTGTGCAGGAGATATTGGTGATGTCTTCCTCACTGGCTTTCTATTGAATGGCATGGATACTTAATTTTTACCAAAGTAGGAGAAAAATAATTTTCAACTACTTTTGTAGAAATTAATGGATAGTACATAGGCCCTTTAGTGAGCAATCACCCTGACAACAAGGCCGGGTGCAATTAGAGATTAATGCAACACAGTGTTTGTGCACTTGTGTGTTTGGAAATTTAGTCTTTAACCTATAACGGGGAAGGGCCTAACATAAATGTTTTTTTTTCTGCTGCACACTAATCATGTCTAATGAATATGTGTCTTTCTTCGGGGGTGCACATCAAAAATCGATAAAAAGCAATCTTTAAAAAAGCCTTTGTCTTACAAATCCTACCCATGTGTGTGAGAACACTTGTTTGTTAGGAATTTTAGACTGTATGCTCCTATGAAGCAGGGACTAGTTTGAATGACATCTATACTCTGTACAGCATTGTGTGTTTCAAAGTGTTTGTGTGTTAGTAAATTTAGACTGTAAGCTCCTATTGGGCAGGGATTAATATGAGTGATATCTACTCATTGTATAGCATCTGGGTTTCAGAGTGTTTGTGTGTTAGTAAATTTAGACTGTAAGCTCCTAAGGGGCAGGGACTAATATGAGTGATATCTATTCTTTGTTTAGTATTTTGTGTTTCAGAGTGTTTGTGTGTTAGTAAATTTAGACTGGAAGCTCCTATGGGGCAAGGACTGATATGAGTGACATATAGTATATATAGCATTGTGTGTTCCAGAGTGTTTGTGTGTTAATAAATTTAGAGTGGAAGCTCCTATGGGGCAGGGTCTGATGATATGAATGATTTTTGTTGTCTGTACAGCACTGTATTTATGTTTGTTATATATAATACCCAGTAATAATAAATATGCATGTATGTCATGAACATATTATTGGGACTAATAGAAGTGGTGATGCGGTGTGGAGGAGACGACCCTATAGGCCAACAGTGTGCCAGGGCGGAGTCAGTGTGCTGCACATGTGTGGAGAAGGAGACTTGCTGCGCAGAAGGCCGCCGCGGAGGAGACTTGCTTGCAAGGAGACCGGATACCCGGGACACCTGCTGCTGGGGAGGACACAATCGGATGCTGCCGAGGAGTCCTGCTGCCACAGAGGACACTGCCAGACACTGCCGCCCAGGAGACAGCTGCCAGAACCTGCTACTGGGGAGGACACCACCAGGGATGTCACTGACTGATATGAGTGCTATATATTCTATGTACTGTATAGCATTGTTTTTCAGAGTGTTTGTGGGTGATGAAATTTAGACTGAAAGCTCCTAGGGGCAGGAATAAGGTTGAGTGACATGTATTTTTTGTACAGCATTGTGTGTTTTAGAGTGCTGTGTGTTAGTAAATTTAGACTGTAAGCTCCTAAGGGGCAGGGACTAATATGAGTGATATCTATTCTTTGTTTAGTATTTTTTGTTTCAGAGTGTTTGTGTGTTAGTAAATTTAGACTGGAAGCTCCTATGGGGCAAGGACTGATATGAGTGACATATAGTATATATAGCAGTTTGTGTTCCAGAGTGTTTGTGTGTTAATAAATTTAGAGTGGAAGCTCCTATGGGGCAGGGTCTGATGATATGAATGATTTTTGTTGTCTGTACAGCACTGTATTTATGTTTGTTATATATAATACCCAGTAATAATAAATATGCATGTATGTCATGAACATATTATTGAGACTAATAGAAGTGGTTATGCGGTGTGGAGGAGACGACCCTATAGGCCAACAGTGTGCCAGGGCGGAGTCAGTGTGCTGCACATGTGTGCAGAAGGAGACTTGCTGCGCAGAAGGCCGCCGCGGAGGAGACTTGCTTGCAAGGAGACCGGATACCCGGGACACCTGCTGCTGGGAAGGACACAATCGGATGCTGCCGAGGAGTCCTGCTGCCACAGAGGACACTGCCAGAAACTGCCGCCTGGGAGACAGCTGCCAGAACCTGCTACTGGGGAGGACACCACCAGGGATGTCACTGACTGATATGAGTGCTATATATTCTATGTACTGTATAGCATTGTTTTTCAGAGTGTTTGTGGGTGATGAAATTTAGACTGAAAGCTCCTAGGGGCAGGAATAAGGTTGAGTGACATGTATTTTTTGTACAGCATTGCGTGTTTTAGAGTGCTGTGTGTTAGTAAATTTAGACTGTAAGCTCCTAAGGGGCAGGGACTAATATGAGTGATATCTATTCTTTGTTTAGTATTTTTTGTTTCAGAGTGTTTGTGTGTTAGTAAATGTAGACTTTAAGCTCCTATGGGGCAAGGACTGATATGAGTGACATATACTAAATATAGCATTGTGTGTTCCAGAGTGTTTGTGTGTTAATAAATTTAGAGTGGAAGCTCCTATGGGGCAGGGTCTGATGATATGAATGATTTTTGTTGTCTGTACAGCATTGTATTTATGTTTGTTATATATAATACCCAGTAATAATAAATATGCATGTATGTCATGAACATATTATCGCGCCTCTTTCTTCTTTTTTTTCAGATGGGCCTTCTCCACAAATGAATTGTGATTTCACCATCCGAGCCAACTATATCTCTGGGCTTCTCTGAGGTCATCTTTTCTACATCATATACTGAAGATGGAACGGCAGCAGCAGCTGGCCCACAACAGGTAATGAGGCGCGATAGTATCTTCCTGGCATACATGCATATTTATCAAATCTGTATATTTGCTATAGACCCTCTTTTTTACAGTACTGTTATGGCTTGATGAATTTAGGTCATCAAACTATTGTATGGGGACAGGGAGCCAGATCAGGACTGATATCTGTGCAGGAGATATCGGTGATGTCTGCCTCACTGGCTTTCCATTGAATGGCATGGATACTTAATTTTTACCAAAGTAGGAGAAAAATAATTTTCAACTACTTTTGTAGAAATTAATGGATAGTACATAGGCCCCTTAGTGAGCAATCACCCTGACAACAAGGCCGGGTGCAATTAGAGATTAATGCAACACAGTGTTTGTGCACTTGTGTGTTTGGAAATTTAGTCTTTAACCTATAACGGGGAAGGGCCTAACATAAATGTTTTTTTTTCTTCTGCACACTAATCATGTCTAATGAATATGTGTCTTTCTTCGGGGGTGCACATCAAAAATCGATAAAAAGCAATCTTTAAAAAAGCCTTTGTCTTACAAATCCTACCCATGTGTGTGAGAACACTTGTTTGTTAGGAATTTTAGACTGTATGTTCCTATGAAGCAGGGACTAGTTTGAATGACATCTATACTCTGTACAGCATTGTGTGTTTCAAAGTGTTTGTGTGTTAGTAAATTTAGACTGTAAGCTCCTATTGGGCAGGGATTAATATGAGTGATATCTACTCTTTGTATAGCATCTGGGTTTCAGAGTGTTTGTGTGTTAGTAAATTTAGATTGTAAGCTCGTATTGGGCATGGACTAATAGAAGTGGTGATGCGGTGTGGAGGAGACGACCCTATAGGCCAACAGTGTGCCAGGGCGGAGTCAGTGTGCTACACATACGTGGAGAAGGAGACTTGCTGCGCAAAAGGCAGCCGCAGAGGAGACTTGCTTGCAAGGAGACCAGATACCCAGGACACCTGTTGCTGGGGAGGACACAATCGGATGCTGCCGAGGAGACCTGCTGCCACAGAGGACACTGCCGCCGGGGAGACAGCTTCCAGAACCTGCTACTGGGGAGGACACCACCAGGGATGTCACTGACTGATATGAGTGCCATATATTCTATGTACTGTATAGCATTGTTTTTCAGAGTGTTTGTGGGTGATGGAATTTAGACTGAAAGCTCCTAGGGGCAGGAATAAGGTTGAGTGACATGTATTTTTTGTACAGCATTGTGTGTTTTAGAGTGCTGTGTGTTAGTAAATTTAGACTGTAAGCTCCTAAGGGGCAGGGACTAATATGAGTGATATCTATTCTTTGTTTAGTATTTTGTGTTTCAGAGTGTTTGTGTGTTAGTAAATTTAGACTGGAAGCTCCTATGGGGCAAGGACTGATATGAGTGACATATAGTATATATAGCATTGTGTGTTCCAGAGTGTTTGTGTGTTAATAAATTTAGAGTGGAAGCTCCTATGGGGCAGGGTCTGATGATATGAATGATTTTTGTTGTCTGTACAGCACTGTATTTATGTTTGTTATATATAATACCCAGTAATAATAAATATGCATGTATGTCATGAACATATTATTGGGACTAATAGAAGTGGTGATGCGGTGTGGAGGAGACGACCCTATAGGCCAACAGTGTGCCAGGGCGGAGTCAGTGTGCTGCACATGTGTGGAGAAGGAGACTTGCTGCGCAGAAGGCCGCCGCGGAGGAGACTTGCTTGCAAGGAGACCGGATACTCGGGACACCTGCTGCTGGGGAGGACACAATCGGATGCTGCCGAGGAGTCCTGCTGCCACAGAGGACACTGCCAGACACTGCCGCCCAGGAGACAGCTGCCAGAACCTGCTACTGGGGAGGACACCACCAGGGATGTCACTGACTGATATGAGTGCTATATATTCTATGTACTGTATAGCATTGTTTTTCAGAGTGTTTGTGGGTGATGAAATTTAGACTGAAAGCTCCTAGGGGCAGGAATAAGGTTGAGTGACATGTATTTTTTGTACAGCATTGTGTGTTTTAGAGTGCTGTGTGTTAGTAAATTTAGACTGTAAGCTCCTAAGGGGCAGGGACTAATATGAGTGATATCTATTCTTTGTTTAGTATTTTTTGTTTCAGAGTGTTTGTGTGTTAGTAAATTTAGACTGGAAGCTCCTATGGGGCAAGGACTGATATGAGTGACATATACTAAATATAGCATTGTGTGTTCCAGAGTGTTTTTGTGTTAATACATTTAGAGTGGAAGCTCCTATGGGGCAGGGTCTGATGATATGAATGATTTTTGTTGTCTGTACAGCATTGTATTTATGTTTGTTATATATAATACCCAGTAATAATAAATATGCATGTATGTCATGAACATATTATCGCGCCTCTTTCTTCTTTTTTTTTCAGATGGGCCTTCTCCACAAATGAATTGTGATGTCACCATCCAAATCAACTATATCTCTGGGCTTCTCTGAGGTCATCTTTTCTACATCATATACTGAAGATGGAACGGCAGCAGCAGCTGACCCAAAACAGGTAATGAGGCGCGATAGTATCTTCCTGGCATACATGCATATTTATCAAATCTGTATATTTGCTATAGACCCTCTTTTTTACAGTACTGTTATGGCTTGATGAATTTAGGTCATCAAACTATTGTATGGGGACAGGGAGCCAGATCAGGACTGATATCTGTGCAGGAGATATCGGTGATGTCTGCCTCACTGGCTTTCTATTGAATGGCATGGATACTTAATTTTTACCAAAGTAGGAGAAAAATAATTTTCAACTACTTTTGTAGAAATTAATGGATAGTACATAGGCCCCTTAGTGAGCAATCACCCTGACAACAAGGCCGGGTGCAATTAGAGATTAATGCAACACAGTGTTTGTGCACTTGTGTGTTTGGAAATTTAGTCTTTAACCTATAACGGGGAAGGGCCTAACATAAATGTTTTTTTTTCTTCTGCACACTAATTATGTCTAATGAATATGTGTCTTTCTTCGGGGTGCAGTTCAAAAATCGATAAAAAGCAATCTTTAAAAAAGCCTTTGTCTTACAAATCCTACCCATGTGTGTGAGAACACTTGTTTGTTAGGAATTTTAGACTGTATGCTCCTATGAAGCAGGGACTAGTTTGAATGACATCTATACTCTGTACAGCATTGTGTGTTTCAGAGTGTTTGTGTGTTAGTAAATTTAGACTGTAAGCTCCTAATGGGCGGGGATTAATATGAGTGATATCTACTCTTTGTATAGCATCTGGGTTTCAGAGTGTTTGTGTGTTAGTAAATTTAGATTGTAAGCTCGTATTGGGCATGGACTAATAGAAGTGGTGATGCGGTGTGGAGGAGACGACCCTATAGGCCAACAGTGTGCCAGGGCGGAGTCAGTGTGCTACACATACGTGGAGAAGGAGACTTGCTGCGCAGAAGGCCGCCGCGGAGAAGACTTGCTTGCAAGGAGACCAGATACCCAGGACACCTGTTGCTGGGGAGGACACAATCGGATGCTGCCGAGGAGACCTGCTGCCACAGAGGACACTGCCGCCGGGGAGACAGCTTCCAGAACCTGCTACTGGGGAGGACACCACCAGGGATGTCACTGACTGATATGAGTGCCATATATTCTATGTACTGTATAGCATTGTTTTTCAGTGTTTGTGGGTGATGAAATTTAGACTGAAAGCTCCTAGGGGCAGGAATAAGGTTGAGTGACATGTATTTTTTGTACAGCATTGTGTGTTTTAGAGTGCTGTGTGTTAGTAAATTTAGAATGTAAGCTCCTAAGGGGCAGGGACTAATATGAGTGATATCTATTCTTTGTTTAGTATTTTGTGTTTCAGAGTGTTTGTGTGTTAGTAAATTTAGACTGGAAGCTCCTATGGGGCAAGGACTGATATGAGTGACATATAGTATATATAGCATTGTGTGTTCCAGAGTGTTTGTGTGTTAATAAATTTAGAGTGGAAGCTCCTATGGGGCAGGGTCTGATGATATGAATGATTTTTGTTGTCTGTACAGCACTGTATTTATGTTTGTTATATATAATACCCAGTAATAATAAATATGCATGTATGTCATGAACATATTATTGAGACTAATAGAAGTGGTGATGCGGTGTGGAGGAGACGACCCTATAGGCCAACAGTGTGCCAGGGCGGAGTCAGTGTGCTGCACATGTGTGGAGAAGGAGACTTGCTGCGCAGAAGGCCGCCGCGGAGGAGACTTGCTTGCAAGGAGACCGGATACCCGGGACACCTGCTGCTGGGAAAGACACAATCGGATGCTGCCGAGGAGTCCTGCTGCCACAGAGGACACTGCCGCCTGGGAGACAGCTTCCAGAACCTGCTACTGGGGAGGACACCACCAGGGATGTCACTGACTGATATGAGTGCCATATATTCTATGTACTGTATAGCATTGTTTTTCAGAGTGTTTGTGGGTGATGAAATTTAGACTGAAAGCTCCTAGGGGCAGGAATAAGGTTGAGTGACATGTATTTTTTGTACAGCATTGCGTGTTTTAGAGTGCTGTCTGTTAGTAAATTTAGACTGTAAGCTCCTAAGGGGCAGGGACTAATATGAGTGATATCTATTCTTTGTTTAGTATTTTTTGTTTCAGAGTGTTTGTGTGTTAGTAAATTTAGACTTTAAGCTCCTATGGGGCAAGGACTGATATGAGTGACATATACTAAATATAGCATTGTGTGTTCCAGAGTGTTTGTGTGTTAATAAATTTAGAGTGGAAGCTCCTATGGGGCAGGGTCTGATGATATGAATGATTTTTGTTGTCTGTACAGCATTGTATTTATGTTTGCTATATATAATACCCAGTAAGAATAAATATGCATGTATGTCATGAACATATTATCGCGCCTCTTTCTTCTTTTTTTTCAGATGGGCCTTCTCCACAAATGAATTGTGATTTCACCATCCAAGCAAACTATATCTCTGGGCTTCTCTGAGGTCATCTTTTCTACATCATATACTGAAGATGGAACGGCAGCAGCAGCTGGCCCACAACAGGTAATGAGGCGCGATAGTATCTTCCTGGCATACATGCATATTTATCAAATCTGTATATTTGCTATAGACCCTCTTTTTTACAGTACTGTTATGGCTTGATGAATTTAGGTCATCAAACTATTGTATGGGGACAGGGAGCCAGATCAGGACTGATATCTGTGCAGGAGATATCGGTGATGTCTGCCTCACTGGCTTTCTATTGAATGGCATGGATACTTAATTTTTACCAAAGTAGGAGAAAAATAATTTTCAACTACTTTTGTAGAAATTAATGGATAGTACATAGGCCCCTTAGTGAGCAATCACCCTGACAACAAGGCCGGGTGCAATTAGAGATTAATGCAACACAGTGTTTGTGCACTTGTGTGTTTGGAAATTTAGTCTTTAACCTATAACGGGGAAGGGCCTAACATAAATGTTTTTTTTTCTTCTGCACACTAATCATGTCTAATGAATATGTGTCTTTCTTCGGGGGTGCACATCAAAAATCGATAAAAAGCAATCTTTAAAAAAGCCTTTGTCTTACAAATCCTACCCATGTGTGTGAGAACACTTGTTTGTTAGGAATTTTAGACTGTATGCTCCTATGAAGCAGGGACTAGTTTGAATGACATCTATACTCTGTACAGCATTGTGTGTTTCAAAGTGTTTGTGTGTTAGTAAATTTAGACTGTAAGCTCCTATTGGGCAGGGATTAATATGAGTGATATCTACTCTTTGTATAGCATCTGGGTTTCAGAGTGTTTGTGTGTTAGTAAATTTAGATTGTAAGCTCGTATTGGGCATGGACTAATAGAAGTGGTGATGCGGTGTGGAGGAGACGACCCTATAGGCCAACAGTGTGCCAGGGCGGAGTCAGTGTGCTACACATACGTGGAGAAGGAGACTTGCTGCGCAAAAGGCAGCCGCAGAGGAGACTTGCTTGCAAGGAGACCATATACCCAGGACACCTGTTGCTGGGGAGGACACAATCGGATGCTGCCGAGAAGACCTGCTGCCACAGAGGACACTGCCGCCGGTGAGACAGCTTCCAGAACCTGCTACTGGGGAGGACACCACCAGGGATGTCACTGACTGATATGAGTGCCATATATTCTATGTACTGTATAGCATTGTTTTTCAGAGTGTTTGTGGGTGATGAAATTTAGACTGAAAGCTCCTAGGGGCAGGAATAAGGTTGAGTGACATGTAATTTTTGTACAGCATTGTGTGTTTTAGAGTGCTGTGTGTTAGTAAATTTAGACTGTAAGCTCCTAAGGGGCAGGGACTAATATGAGTGATATCTATTCTTTGTTTAGTATTTTGTGTTTCAGAGTGTTTGTGTGTTAGTAAATTTAGACTGGAAGCTCCTATGGGGCAAGGACTGATATGAGTGAGATATAGTATATATAGCATTGTGTGTTCCAGAGTGTTTGTGTCTTAATAAATTTAGAGTGGAAGCTCCTATGGGGCAGGGTCTGATGATATGAATGATTTTTGTTGTCTGTACAGCACTGTATTTATGTTTGTTATATATAATACCCAGTAATAATAAATATGC
Organism: Crinia signifera; assembly: GCF_055691185.1. Classification (NCBI taxonomy): domain Eukaryota; kingdom Metazoa; phylum Chordata; class Amphibia; order Anura; family Myobatrachidae; genus Crinia; species Crinia signifera. Next base: position 51,193,551 of record NC_139220.1, on the reverse strand, counting down.
ATGTATGTCATGAACATATTATTGGGACTAATAGAAGTGGTGATGCGGTGTGGAGGAGACGACCCTATAGGCCAACAGTGTGCCAGGGCGGAGTCAGTGTGCTGCACATGTGTGGAGAAGGAGACTTGCTGCGCAGAAGGCCGCCGCGGAGGAGACTTGCTTGCAAGGAGACCGGATACCCGGGACACCTGCTGCTGGGGAGGACACAATCGGATGCTGCCGAGGAGTCCTGCTGCCACAGAGGACACTGCCAGACACTGCCGCCCGGGAGACAGCTGCCAGAACCTGCTACTGGGGAGGACACCACCAGGGATGTCACTGACTGATATGAGTGCTATATATTCTATGTACTGTATAGCATTGTTTTTCAGAGTGTTTGTGGGTGATGAAATTTAGACTGAAAGCTCCTAGGGGCAGGAATAAGGTTGAGTGACATGTATTTTTTGTACAGCATTGCGTGTTTTAGAGTGTTGTGTGTTAGTAAATTTAGACTGTAAGCTCCTAAGGGGCAGGGACTAATATGAGTGATATCTATTCTTTGTTTAGTATTTTTTGTTTCAGAGTGTTTGTGTGTTAGTAAATGTAGACTTTAAGCTCCTATGGGGCAAGGACTGATATGAGTGACATATACTAAATATAGCATTGTGTGTTCCAGAGTGTTTGTGTGTTAATAAATTTAGAGTGGAAGCTCCTATGGGGCAGGGTCTGATGATATGAATGATTTTTGTTGTCTGTACAGCATTGTATTTATGTTTGCTATATATAATACCCAGTAAGAATAAATATGCATGTATGTCATGAACATATTATCGCGCCTCTTTCTTCTTTTTTTTCAGATGGGCCTTCTCCACAAATGAATTGTGATTTCACCATCCAAGCAAACTATATCTCTGGGCTTCTCTGAGGTCATCTTTTCTACATCATATACTGAAGATGGAACGGCAGCAGCAGCTGGCCCACAACAGGTAATGAGGCGCGATAGTATCTTCCTGGCATACATGCATATTTATCAAATCTGTATATTTGCTATAGACCCTCTTTTTTACAGTACTGTTATGGCTTGATGAATTTAGGTCATCAAACTATTGTATGGGGACAGGGAGCCAGATCAGGACTGATATCTGTGCAGGAGATATCGGTGATGTCTGCCTCACTGGCTTTCTATTGAATGGCATGGATACTTAATTTTTACCAAAGTAGGAGAAAAATAATTTTCAACTACTTTTGTAGAAATTAATGGATAGTACATAGGCCCCTTAGTGAGCAATCACCCTGACAACAAGGCCGGGTGCAATTAGAGATTAATGCAACACAGTGTTTGTGCACTTGTGTGTTTGGAAATTTAGTCTTTAACCTATAACGGGGAAGGGCCTAACATAAATGTTTTTTTTTCTTCTGCACACTAATCATGTCTAATGAATATGTGTCTTTCTTCGGGGGTGCACATCAAAAATCGATAAAAAGCAATCTTTAAAAAAGCCTTTGTCTTACAAATCCTACCCATGTGTGTGAGAACACTTGTTTGTTAGGAATTTTAGACTGTATGCTCCTATGAAGCAGGGACTAGTTTGAATGACATCTATACTCTGTACAGCATTGTGTGTTTCAAAGTGTTTGTGTGTTAGTAAATTTAGACTGTAAGCTCCTATTGGGCAGGGATTAATATGAGTGATATCTACTCTTTGTATAGCATCTGGGTTTCAGAGTGTTTGTGTGTTAGTAAATTTAGATTGTAAGCTCGTATTGGGCATGGACTAATAGAAGTGGTGATGCGGTGTGGAGGAGACGACCCTATAGGCCAACAGTGTGCCAGGGCGGAGTCAGTGTGCTACACATACGTGGAGAAGGAGACTTGCTGCGCAAAAGGCAGCCGCAGAGGAGACTTGCTTGCAAGGAGACCATATACCCAGGACACCTGTTGCTGGGGAGGACACAATCGGATGCTGCCGAGGAGACCTGCTGCCACAGAGGACACTGCCGCCGGTGAGACAGCTTCCAGAACCTGCTACTGGGGAGGACACCACCAGGGATGTCACTGACTGATATGAGTGCCATATATTCTATGTACTGTATAGCATTGTTTTTCAGAGTGTTTGTGGGTGATGAAATTTAGACTGAAAGCTCCTAGGGGCAGGAATAAGGTTGAGTGACATGTAATTTTTGTACAGCATTGTGTGTTTTAGAGTGCTGTGTGTTAGTAAATTTAGACTGTAAGCTCCTAAGGGGCAGGGACTAATATGAGTGATATCTATTCTTTGTTTAGTATTTTGTGTTTCAGAGTGTTTGTGTGTTAGTAAATTTAGACTGGAAGCTCCTATGGGGCAAGGACTGATATGAGTGAGATATAGTATATATAGCATTGTGTGTTCCAGAGTGTTTGTGTCTTAATAAATTTAGAGTGGAAGCTCCTATGGGGCAGGGTCTGATGATATGAATGATTTTTGTTGTCTGTACAGCACTGTATTTATGTTTGTTATATATAATACCCAGTAATAATAAATATGCATGTATGTCATGAACATATTATTGGGACTAATAGAAGTGGTGATGCGGTGTGGAGGAGACGACCCTATAGGCCAACAGTGTGCCAGGGCGGAGTCAGTGTGCTGCACATGTGTGGAGAAGGAGACTTGCTGCGCAGAAGGCCGCCGCGGAGGAGACTTGCTTGCAAGGAGACCGGATACCCGGGACACCTGCTGCTGGGGAGGACACAATCGGATGCTGCCGAGGAGTCCTGCTGCCACAGAGGACACTGCCAGACACTGCCGCCCGGGAGACAGCTGCCAGAACCTGCTACTGGGGAGGACACCACCAGGGATGTCACTGACTGATATGAGTGCTATATATTCTATGTACTGTATAGCATTGTTTTTCAGAGTGTTTGTGGGTGATGAAATTTAGACTGAAAGCTCCTAGGGGCAGGAATAAGGTTGAGTGACATGTATTTTTTGTACAGCATTGCGTGTTTTAGAGTGTTGTGTGTTAGTAAATTTAGACTGTAAGCTCCTAAGGGGCAGGGACTAATATGAGTGATATCTATTCTTTGTTTAGTATTTTTTGTTTCAGAGTGTTTGTGTGTTAGTAAATGTAGACTTTAAGCTCCTATGGGGCAAGGACTGATATGAGTGACATATACTAAATATAGCATTGTGTGTTCCAGAGTGTTTGTGTGTTAATAAATTTAGAGCTGAAGCTCCTATGGGGCAGGGTCTGATGATATGAATGATTTTTCTTGTCTGTACAGCATTGTATTTATGTTTGTTATATATAATACCCAGTAATAATAAATATGCATGTATGTCATGAACATATTATCGCGCCTCTTTCTTCTTTTTTTTCAGATGGGCCTTCTCCATAAATGAATTGTGATTTCACCATCCAAGCCAACTAAATATCTGGGCTTCTCTGAGGTCATCTTTTCTACATCATATACTGAAGATGGAACGGCAGCAGCAGCTGACCCACAACAGGTAATGAGGCGCGATAGTATCTTCCTGGCATACATGCATATTTATCAAATCTGTATATTTGCTATAGACCCTCTTTTTTACAGTACTGTTATGGCTTGATGAATTTAGGTCATCAAACTATTGTATGGGGACAGGGAGCCAGATCAGGACTGATATCTGTGCAGGAGATATTGGTGATGTCTTCCTCACTGGCTTTCTATTGAATGGCATGGATACTTAATTTTTACCAAAGTAGGAGAAAAATAATTTTCAACTACTTTTGTAGAAATTAATGGATAGTACATAGGCCCTTTAGTGAGCAATCACCCTGACAACAAGGCCGGGTGCAATTAGAGATTAATGCAACACAGTGTTTGTGCACTTGTGTGTTTGGAAATTTAGTCTTTAACCTATAACGGGGAAGGGCCTAACATAAATGTTTTTTTTTCTGCTGCACACTAATCATGTCTAATGAATATGTGTCTTTCTTCGGGGGTGCACATCAAAAATCGATAAAAAGCAATCTTTAAAAAAGCCTTTGTCTTGAAATCCTACCCATGTGTGTGAGAACACTTGTTTGTTAGGAATTTTAGACTGTATGCTCCTATGAAGCAGGGACTAGTTTGAATGACATCTATACTCTGTACAGCATTGTGTGTTTCAAAGTGTTTGTGTGTTAGTAAATTTAGACTGTAAGCTCCTATTGGGCAGGGATTAATATGAGTGATATCTACTCATTGTATAGCATCTGGGTTTCAGAGTGTTTGTGTGTTAGTAAATTTAGACTGTAAGCTCCTAAGGGGCAGGGACTAATATGAGTGATATCTATTCTTTGTTTAGTATTTTGTGTTTCAGAGTGTTTGTGTGTTAGTAAATTTAGACTGGAAGCTCCTATGGGGCAAGGACTGATATGAGTGACATATAGTATATATAGCATTGTGTGTTCCAGAGTGTTTGTGTGTTAATAAATTTAGAGTGGAAGCTCCTATGGGGCAGGGTCTGATGATATGAATGATTTTTGTTGTCTGTACAGCACTGTATTTATGTTTGTTATATATAATACCCAGTAATAATAAATATGCATGTATGTCATGAACATATTATTGGGACTAATAGAAGTGGTGATGCGGTGTGGAGGAGACGACCCTATAGGCCAACAGTGTGCCAGGGCGGAGTCAGTGTGCTGCACATGTGTGGAGAAGGAGACTTGCTGCGCAGAAGGCCGCCGCGGAGGAGACTTGCTTGCAAGGAGACCGGATACCCGGGACACCTGCTGCTGGGGAGGACACAATCGGATGCTGCCGAGGAGTCCTGCTGCCACAGAGGACACTGCCAGACACTGCCGCCCAGGAGACAGCTGCCAGAACCTGCTACTGGGGAGGACACCACCAGGGATGTCACTGACTGATATGAGTGCTATATATTCTATGTACTGTATAGCATTGTTTTTCAGAGTGTTTGTGGGTGATGAAATTTAGACTGAAAGCTCCTAGGGGCAGGAATAAGGTTGAGTGACATGTATTTTTTGTACAGCATTGTGTGTTTTAGAGTGCTGTGTGTTAGTAAATTTAGACTGTAAGCTCCTAAGGGGCAGGGACTAATATGAGTGATATCTATTCTTTGTTTAGTATTTTTTGTTTCAGAGTGTTTGTGTGTTAGTAAATTTAGACTGGAAGCTCCTATGGGGCAAGGACTGATATGAGTGACATATAGTATATATAGCAGTTTGTGTTCCAGAGTGTTTGTGTGTTAATAAATTTAGAGTGGAAGCTCCTATGGGGCAGGGTCTGATGATATGAATGATTTTTGTTGTCTGTACAGCACTGTATTTATGTTTGTTATATATAATACCCAGTAATAATAAATATGCATGTATGTCATGAACATATAATTGAGACTAATAGAAGTGGTTATGCGGTGTGGAGGAGACGACCCTATAGGCCAACAGTGTGCCAGGGCGGAGTCAGTGTGCTGCACATGTGTGCAGAAGGAGACTTGCTGCGCAGAAGGCCGCCGCGGAGGAGACTTGCTTGCAAGGAGACCGGATACCCGGGACACCTGCTGCTGGGAAGGACACAATCGGATGCTGCCGAGGAGTCCTGCTGCCACAGAGGACACTGCCAGAAACTGCCGCCTGGGAGACAGCTGCCAGAACCTGCTACTGGGGAGGACACCACCAGGGATGTCACTGACTGATATGAGTGCTATATATTCTATGTACTGTATAGCATTGTTTTTCAGAGTGTTTGTGGGTGATGAAATTTAGACTGAAAGCTCCTAGGGGCAGGAATAAGGTTGAGTGACATGTATTTTTTGTACAGCATTGCGTGTTTTAGAGTGCTGTGTGTTAGTAAATTTAGACTGTAAGCTCCTAAGGGGCAGGGACTAATATGAGTGATATCTATTCTTTGTTTAGTATTTTTTGTTTCAGAGTGTTTGTGTGTTAGTAAATGTAGACTTTAAGCTCCTATGGGGCAAGGACTGATATGAGTGACATATACTAAATATAGCATTGTGTGTTCCAGAGTGTTTGTGTGTTAATAAATTTAGAGTGGAAGCTCCTATGGGGCAGGGTCTGATGATATGAATGATTTTTGTTGTCTGTACAGCATTGTATTTATGTTTGTTATATATAATACCCAGTAATAATAAATATGCATGTATGTCATGAACATATTATCGCGCCTCTTTCTTCTTTTTTTTCAGATGGGCCTTCTCCACAAATGAATTGTGATTTCACCATCCGAGCCAACTATATCTCTGGGCTTCTCTGAGGTCATCTTTTCTACATCATATACTGAAGATGGAACGGCAGCAGCAGCTGGCCCACAACAGGTAATGAGGCGCGATAGTATCTTCCTGGCATACATGCATATTTATCAAATCTGTATATTTGCTATAGACCCTCTTTTTTACAGTACTGTTATGGCTTGATGAATTTAGGTCATCAAACTATTGTATGGGGACAGGGAGCCAGATCAGGACTGATATCTGTGCAGGAGATATCGGTGATGTCTGCCTCACTGGCTTTCCATTGAATGGCATGGATACTTAATTTTTACCAAAGTAGGAGAAAAATAATTTTCAACTACTTTTGTAGAAATTAATGGATAGTACATAGGCCCCTTAGTGAGCAATCACCCTGACAACAAGGCCGGGTGCAATTAGAGATTAATGCAACACAGTGTTTGTGCACTTGTGTGTTTGGAAATTTAGTCTTTAACCTATAACGGGGAAGGGCCTAACATAAATGTTTTTTTTTCTTCTGCACACTAATCATGTCTAATGAATATGTGTCTTTCTTCGGGGGTGCACATCAAAAATCGATAAAAAGCAATCTTTAAAAAAGCCTTTGTCTTACAAATCCTACCCATGTGTGTGAGAACACTTGTTTGTTAGGAATTTTAGACTGTATGTTCCTATGAAGCAGGGACTAGTTTGAATGACATCTATACTCTGTACAGCATTGTGTGTTTCAAAGTGTTTGTGTGTTAGTAAATTTAGACTGTAAGCTCCTATTGGGCAGGGATTAATATGAGTGATATCTACTCTTTGTATAGCATCTGGGTTTCAGAGTGTTTGTGTGTTAGTAAATTTAGATTGTAAGCTCGTATTGGGCATGGACTAATAGAAGTGGTGATGCGGTGTGGAGGAGACGACCCTATAGGCCAACAGTGTGCCAGGGCGGAGTCAGTGTGCTACACATACGTGGAGAAGGAGACTTGCTGCGCAAAAGGCAGCCGCAGAGGAGACTTGCTTGCAAGGAGACCAGATACCCAGGACACCTGTTGCTGGGGAGGACACAATCGGATGCTGCCGAGGAGACCTGCTGCCACAGAGGACACTGCCGCCGGGGAGACAGCTTCCAGAACCTGCTACTGGGGAGGACACCACCAGGGATGTCACTGACTGATATGAGTGCCATATATTCTATGTACTGTATAGCATTGTTTTTCAGAGTGTTTGTGGGTGATGGAATTTAGACTGAAAGCTCCTAGGGGCAGGAATAAGGTTGAGTGACATGTATTTTTTGTACAGCATTGTGTGTTTTAGAGTGCTGTGTGTTAGTAAATTTAGACTGTAAGCTCCTAAGGGGCAGGGACTAATATGAGTGATATCTATTCTTTGTTTAGTATTTTGTGTTTCAGAGTGTTTGTGTGTTAGTAAATTTAGACTGGAAGCTCCTATGGGGCAAGGACTGATATGAGTGACATATAGTATATATAGCATTGTGTGTTCCAGAGTGTTTGTGTGTTAATAAATTTAGAGTGGAAGCTCCTATGGGGCAGGGTCTGATGATATGAATGATTTTTGTTGTCTGTACAGCACTGTATTTATGTTTGTTATATATAATACCCAGTAATAATAAATATGCATGTATGTCATGAACATATTATTGGGACTAATAGAAGTGGTGATGCGGTGTGGAGGAGACGACCCTATAGGCCAACAGTGTGCCAGGGCGGAGTCAGTGTGCTGCACATGTGTGGAGAAGGAGACTTGCTGCGCAGAAGGCCGCCGCGGAGGAGACTTGCTTGCAAGGAGACCGGATACTCGGGACACCTGCTGCTGGGGAGGACACAATCGGATGCTGCCGAGGAGTCCTGCTGCCACAGAGGACACTGCCAGACACTGCCGCCCAGGAGACAGCTGCCAGAACCTGCTACTGGGGAGGACACCACCAGGGATGTCACTGACTGATATGAGTGCTATATATTCTATGTACTGTATAGCATTGTTTTTCAGAGTGTTTGTGGGTGATGAAATTTAGACTGAAAGCTCCTAGGGGCAGGAATAAGGTTGAGTGACATGTATTTTTTGTACAGCATTGTGTGTTTTAGAGTGCTGTGTGTTAGTAAATTTAGACTGTAAGCTCCTAAGGGGCAGGGACTAATATGAGTGATATCTATTCTTTGTTTAGTATTTTTTGTTTCAGAGTGTTTGTGTGTTAGTAAATTTAGACTGGAAGCTCCTATGGGGCAAGGACTGATATGAGTGACATATACTAAATATAGCATTGTGTGTTCCAGAGTGTTTTTGTGTTAATACATTTAGAGTGGAAGCTCCTATGGGGCAGGGTCTGATGATATGAATGATTTTTGTTGTCTGTACAGCATTGTATTTATGTTTGTTATATATAATACCCAGTAATAATAAATATGCATGTATGTCATGAACATATTATCGCGCCTCTTTCTTCTTTTTTTTTCAGATGGGCCTTCTCCACAAATGAATTGTGATGTCACCATCCAAATCAACTATATCTCTGGGCTTCTCTGAGGTCATCTTTTCTACATCATATACTGAAGATGGAACGGCAGCAGCAGCTGACCCAAAACAGGTAATGAGGCGCGATAGTATCTTCCTGGCATACATGCATATTTATCAAATCTGTATATTTGCTATAGACCCTCTTTTTTACAGTACTGTTATGGCTTGATGAATTTAGGTCATCAAACTATTGTATGGGGACAGGGAGCCAGATCAGGACTGATATCTGTGCAGGAGATATCGGTGATGTCTGCCTCACTGGCTTTCTATTGAATGGCATGGATACTTAATTTTTACCAAAGTAGGAGAAAAATAATTTTCAACTACTTTTGTAGAAATTAATGGATAGTACATAGGCCCCTTAGTGAGCAATCACCCTGACAACAAGGCCGGGTGCAATTAGAGATTAATGCAACACAGTGTTTGTGCACTTGTGTGTTTGGAAATTTAGTCTTTAACCTATAACGGGGAAGGGCCTAACATAAATGTTTTTTTTTCTTCTGCACACTAATTATGTCTAATGAATATGTGTCTTTCTTCGGGGTGCAGTTCAAAAATCGATAAAAAGCAATCTTTAAAAAAGCCTTTGTCTTACAAATCCTACCCATGTGTGTGAGAACACTTGTTTGTTAGGAATTTTAGACTGTATGCTCCTATGAAGCAGGGACTAGTTTGAATGACATCTATACTCTGTACAGCATTGTGTGTTTCAGAGTGTTTGTGTGTTAGTAAATTTAGACTGTAAGCTCCTAATGGGCGGGGATTAATATGAGTGATATCTACTCTTTGTATAGCATCTGGGTTTCAGAGTGTTTGTGTGTTAGTAAATTTAGATTGTAAGCTCGTATTGGGCATGGACTAATAGAAGTGGTGATGCGGTGTGGAGGAGACGACCCTATAGGCCAACAGTGTGCCAGGGCGGAGTCAGTGTGCTACACATACGTGGAGAAGGAGACTTGCTGCGCAGAAGGCCGCCGCGGAGGAGACTTGCTTGCAAGGAGACCAGATACCCAGGACACCTGTTGCTGGGGAGGACACAATCGGATGCTGCCGAGGAGACCTGCTGCCACAGAGGACACTGCCGCCGGGGAGACAGCTTCCAGAACCTGCTACTGGGGAGGACACCACCAGGGATGTCACTGACTGATATGAGTGCCATATATTCTATGTACTGTATAGCATTGTTTTTCAGTGTTTGTGGGTGATGAAATTTAGACTGAAAGCTCCTAGGGGCAGGAATAAGGTTGAGTGACATGTATTTTTTGTACAGCATTGTGTGTTTTAGAGTGCTGTGTGTTAGTAAATTTAGAATGTAAGCTCCTAAGGGGCAGGGACTAATATGAGTGATATCTATTCTTTGTTTAGTATTTTGTGTTTCAGAGTGTTTGTGTGTTAGTAAATTTAGACTGGAAGCTCCTATGGGGCAAGGACTGATATGAGTGACATATAGTATATATAGCATTGTGTGTTCCAGAGTGTTTGTGTGTTAATAAATTTAGAGTGGAAGCTCCTATGGGGCAGGGTCTGATGATATGAATGATTTTTGTTGTCTGTACAGCACTGTATTTATGTTTGTTATATATAATACCCAGTAATAATAAATATGCATGTATGTCATGACCATATTATTGGGACTAATAGAAGTGGTGATGCGGTGTGGAGGAGACGACCCTATAGGCCAACAGTGTGCCAGGGCGGAGTCAGTGTGCTGCACATGTGTGGAGAAGGAGACTTGCTGCGCAGAAGGCCGCCGCGGAGGAGACTTGCTTGCAAGGAGACCGGATACCCGGGACACCTGCTGCTGGGGAGGACACAATCGGATGCTGCCGAGGAGTCCTGCTGCCACAGAGGACACTGCCAGACACTGCCGCCCGGGAGACAGCTGCCAGAACCTGCTACTGGGGAGGACACCACCAGGGATGTCACTGACTGATATGAGTGCTATATATTCTATGTACTGTATAGCATTGTTTTTCAGAGTGTTTGTGGGTGATGAAATTTAGACTAAAAGCTCCTAGGGGCAGGAATAAGGTTGAGTGACATGTATTTTTTGTACAGCATTGCGTGTTTTAGAGTGCTGTGTGTTAGTAAATTTAGACTGTAAGCTCCTAAGGGGCAGGGACTAATATGAGTGATATCTATTCTTTGTTTAGTATTTTTTGTTTCAGAGTGTTTGTGTGTTAGTAAATTTAGACTGGAAGCTCCTATGGGGCAAGGACTGATATGAGTGACATATAGTATATATAGCAGTTTGTGTTCCAGAGTGTTTGTGTGTTAATAAATTTAGAGTGGAAGCTCCTATGGGGCAGGGTCTGATGATATGAATGATTTTTGTTGTCTGTACAGCACTGTATTTATGTTTGTTATATATAATACCCAGTAATAATAAATATGCATGTATGTCATGAACATATTATTGAGACTAATAGAAGTGGTTATGCGGTGTGGAGGAGACGACCCTATAGGCCAACAGTGTGCCAGGGCGGAGTCAGTGTGCTGCACATGTGTGCAGAAGGAGACTTGCTGCGCAGAAGGCCGCCGCGGAGGAGACTTGCTTGCAAGGAGACCGGATACCCGGGACACCTGCTTCTGGGAAGGACACAATCGGATGCTGCCGAGGAGTCCTGCTGCCACAGAGGACACTGCCAGAAACTGCCGCCTGGGAGTCAGCTGCCAGAACCTGCTACTGGGGAGGACACCACCAGGGATGTCACTGACTGATATGAGTGCTATATATTCTATGTACTGTATAGCATTGTTTTTCAGAGTGTTTGTGGGTGATGAAATTTAGACTGAAAGCTCCTAGGGGCAGGAATAAGGTTGAGTGACATGTATTTTTTGTACAGCATTGCGTGTTTTAGAGTGCTGTGTGTTAGTAAATTTAGACTGTAAGCTCCTAAGGGGCAGGGACTAATATGAGTGATATCTATTCTTTGTTTAGTATTTTTTGTTTCAGAGTGTTTGTGTGTTAGTAAATGTAGACTTTAAGCTCCTATGGGGCAAGGACTGATATGAGTGACATATACTAAATATAGCATTGTGTGTTCCAGAGTGTTTGTGTGTTAATAAATTTAGAGTGGAAGCTCCTATGGGGCAGGGTCTGATGATATGAATGATTTTTGTTGTCTGTACAGCTTTGTATTTATGTTTGTTATATATAATACCCAGTAATAATAAATATGCATGTATGTCATGAACATATTATCGCGCCTCTTTCTTCTTTTTTTTCAGATGGGCCTTCTCCACAAATGAATTGTGATTTCACCATCCGAGCCAACTATATCTCTGGGCTTCTCTGAGGTCATCTTTTCTACATCATATACTGAAGATGGAACGGCAGCAGCAGCTGGCCCACAACAGGTAATGAGGCGCGATAGTATCTTCCTGGCATACATGCATATTTATCAAATCTGTATATTTGCTATAGACCCTCTTTTTTACAGTACTGTTATGGCTTGATGAATTTAGGTCATCAAACTATTGTATGGGGACAGGGAGCCAGATCAGGACTGATATCTGTGCAGGAGATATCGGTGATGTCTGCCTCACTGGCTTTCCATTGAATGGCATGTATACTTAATTTTTACCAAAGTAGGAGAAAAATAATTTTCAACTACTTTTGTAGAAATTAATGGATAGTACATAGGCCCCTTAGTGAGCAATCACCCTGACAACAAGGCCGGGTGCAATTAGAGATTAATGCAACACAGTGTTTGTGCACTTGTGTGTTTGGAAATTTAGTCTTTAACCTATAACGGGGAAGGGCCTAACATAAATGTTTTTTTTTCTTCTGCACACTAATCATGTCTAATGAATATGTGTCTTTCTTCGGGGGTGCACATCAAAAATCGATAAAAAGCAATCTTTAAAAAAGCCTTTGTCTTACAAATCCTACCCATGTGTGTGAGAACACTTGTTTGTTAGGAATTTTAGACTGTATGTTCCTATGAAGCAGGGACTAGTTTGAATGACATCTATACTCTGTACAGCATTGTGTGTTTCAAAGTGTTTGTGTGTTAGTAAATTTAGACTGTAAGCTCCTATTGGGCAGGGATTAATATGAGTGATATCTACTCTTTGTATAGCATCTGGGTTTCAGAGTGTTTGTGTGTTAGTAAATTTAGATTGTAAGCTCGTATTGGGCATGGACTAATAGAAGTGGTGATGCGGTGTGGAGGAGACGACCCTATAGGCCAACAGTGTGCCAGGGCGGAGTCAGTGTGCTACACATACGTGGAGAAGGAGACTTGCTGCGCAAAAGGCAGCCGCAGAGGAGACTTGCTTGCAAGGAGACCAGATACCCAGGACACCTGTTGCTGGGGAGGACACAATCGGATGCTGCCGAGGAGACCTGCTGCCACAGAGGACACTGCCGCCGGGGAGACAGCTTCCAGAACCTGCTACTGGGGAGGACACCACCAGGGATGTCACTGACTGATATGAGTGCCATATATTCTATGTACTGTATAGCATTGTTTTTCAGAGTGTTTGTGGGTGATGGAATTTAGACTGAAAGCTCCTAGGGGCAGGAATAAGGTTGAGTGACATGTATTTTTTGTACAGCATTGTGTGTTTTAGAGTGCTGTGTGTTAGTAAATTTAGACTGTAAGCTCCTAAGGGGCAGGGACTAATATGAGTGATATCTATTCTTTGTTTAGTATTTTGTGTTTCAGAGTGTTTGTGTGTTAGTAAATTTAGACTGGAAGCTCCTATGGGGCAAGGACTGATATGAGTGACATATAGTATATATAGCATTGTGTGTTCCAGAGTGTTTGTGTGTTAATAAATTTAGAGTGGAAGCTCCTATGGGGCAGGGTCTGATGATATGAATGATTTTTGTTGTCTGTACAGCACTGTATTTATGTTTGTTATATATAATACCCAGTAATAATAAATATGCATGTATGTCATGAACATATTATTGGGACTAATAGAAGTGGTGATGCGGTGTGGAGGAGACGACCCTATAGGCCAACAGTGTGCCAGGGCGGAGTCAGTGTGCTGCACATGTGTGGAGAAGGAGACTTGCTGCGCAGAAGGCCGCCGCGGAGGAGACTTGCTTGCAAGGAGACCGGATACTCGGGACACCTGCTGCTGGGGAGGACACAATCGGATGCTGCCGAGGAGTCCTGCTGCCACAGAGGACACTGCCAGACACTGCCGCCCAGGAGACAGCTGCCAGAACCTGCTACTGGGGAGGACACCACCAGGGATGTCACTGACTGATATGAGTGCTATATATTCTATGTACTGTATAGCATTGTTTTTCAGAGTGTTTGTGGGTGATGAAATTTAGACTGAAAGCTCCTAGGGGCAGGAATAAGGTTGAGTGACATGTATTTTTTGTACAGCATTGTGTGTTTTAGAGTGCTGTGTGTTAGTAAATTTAGACTGTAAGCTCCTAAGGGGCAGGGACTAATATGAGTGATATCTATTCTTTGTTTAGTATTTTTTGTTTCAGAGTGTTTGTGTGTTAGTAAATTTAGACTGGAAGCTCCTATGGGGCAAGGACTGATATGAGTGACATATACTAAATATAGCATTGTGTGTTCCAGATACATTTAGAGTGGAAGCTCCTATGGGGCAGGGTCTGATGATATGAATGATTTTTGTTGTCTGTACAGCATTGTATTTATGTTTGTTATATATAATACCCAGTAATAATAAATATGCATGTATGTCATGAACATATTATCGCGCCTCTTTCTTCTTTTTTTTTCAGATGGGCCTTCTCCACAAATGAATTGTGATGTCACCATCCAAATCAACTATATCTCTGGGCTTCTCTGAGGTCATCTTTTCTACATCATATACTGAAGATGGAACGGCAGCAGCAGCTGACCCAAAACAGGTAATGAGGCGCGATAGTATCTTCCTGGCATACATGCATATTTATCAAATCTGTATATTTGCTATAGACCCTCTTTTTTACAGTACTGTTATGGCTTGATGAATTTAGGTCATCAAACTATTGTATGGGGACAGGGAGCCAGATCAGGACTGATATCTGTGCAGGAGATATCGGTGATGTCTGCCTCACTGGCTTTCTATTGAATGGCATGGATACTTAATTTTTACCAAAGTAGGAGAAAAATAATTTTCAACTACTTTTGTAGAAATTAATGGATAGTACATAGGCCCCTTAGTGAGCAATCACCCTGACAACAAGGCCGGGTGCAATTAGAGATTAATGCAACACAGTGTTTGTGCACTTGTGTGTTTGGAAATTTAGTCTTTAACCTATAACGGGGAAGGGCCTAACATAAATGTTTTTTTTTCTTCTGCACACTAATTATGTCTAATGAATATGTGTCTTTCTTCGGGGTGCAGTTCAAAAATCGATAAAAAGCAATCTTTAAAAAAGCCTTTGTCTTACAAATCCTACCCATGTGTGTGAGAACACTTGTTTGTTAGGAATTTTAGACTGTATGCTCCTATGAAGCAGGGACTAGTTTGAATGACATCTATACTCTGTACAGCATTGTGTGTTTCAGAGTGTTTGTGTGTTAGTAAATTTAGACTGTAAGCTCCTAATGGGCGGGGATTAATATGAGTGATATCTACTCTTTGTATAGCATCTGGGTTTCAGAGTGTTTGTGTGTTAGTAAATTTAGATTGTAAGCTCGTATTGGGCATGGACTAATAGAAGTGGTGATGCGGTGTGGAGGAGACGACCCTATAGGCCAACAGTGTGCCAGGGCGGAGTCAGTGTGCTACACATACGTGGAGAAGGAGACTTGCTGCGCAGAAGGCCGCCGCGGAGGAGACTTGCTTGCAAGGAGACCAGATACCCAGGACACCTGTTGCTGGGGAGGACACAATCGGATGCTGCCGAGGAGACCTGCTGCCACAGAGGACACTGCCGCCGGGGAGACAGCTTCCAGAACCTGCTACTGGGGAGGACACCACCAGGGATGTCACTGACTGATATGAGTGCCATATATTCTATGTACTGTATAGCATTGTTTTTCAGTGTTTGTGGGTGATGAAATTTAGACTGAAAGCTCCTAGGGGCAGGAATAAGGTTGAGTGACATGTATTTTTTGTACAGCATTGTGTGTTTTAGAGTGCTGTGTGTTAGTAAATTTAGAATGTAAGCTCCTAAGGGGCAGGGACTAATATGAGTGATATCTATTCTTTGTTTAGTATTTTGTGTTTCAGAGTGTTTGTGTGTTAGTAAATTTAGACTGGAAGCTCCTATGGGGCAAGGACTGATATGAGTGACATATAGTATATATAGCATTGTGTGTTCCAGAGTGTTTGTGTGTTAATAAATTTAGAGTGGAAGCTCCTATGGGGCAGGGTCTGATGATATGAATGATTTTTGTTGTCTGTACAGCACTGTATTTATGTTTGTTATATATAATACCCAGTAATAATAAATATGCATGTATGTCATGACCATATTATTGGGACTAATAGAAGTGGTGATGCGGTGTGGAGGAGACGACCCTATAGGCCAACAGTGTGCCAGGGCGGAGTCAGTGTGCTGCACATGTGTGGAGAAGGAGACTTGCTGCGCAGAAGGCCGCCGCGGAGGAGACTTGCTTGCAAGGAGACCGGATACCCGGGACACCTGCTGCTGGGGAGGACACAATCGGATGCTGCCGAGGAGTCCTGCTGCCACAGAGGACACTGCCAGACACTGCCGCCCGGGAGACAGCTGCCAGAACCTGCTACTGGGGAGGACACCACCAGGGATGTCACTGACTGATATGAGTGCTATATATTCTATGTACTGTATAGCATTGTTTTTCAGAGTGTTTGTGGGTGATGAAATTTAGACTAAAAGCTCCTAGGGGCAGGAATAAGGTTGAGTGACATGTATTTTTTGTACAGCATTGCGTGTTTTAGAGTGCTGTGTGTTAGTAAATTTAGACTGTAAGCTCCTAAGGGGCAGGGACTAATATGAGTGATATCTATTCTTTGTTTAGTATTTTTTGTTTCAGAGTGTTTGTGTGTTAGTAAATGTAGACTTTAAGCTCCTATGGGGCAAGGACTGATATGAGTGACATATACTAAATATAGCATTGTGTGTTCCAGAGTGTTTGTGTGTTAATAAATTTAGAGTGGAAGCTCCTATGGGGCAGGGTCTGATGATATGAATGATTTTTGTTGTCTGTACAGCATTGTATTTATGTTTGTTATATATAATACCCAGTAATAATAAATATGCATGTATGTCATGAACATATTATCGCGCCTCTTTCTTCTTTTTTTTCAGATGGGCCTTCTCCACAAATGAATTGTGATTTCACCATCCAAGCCAACTAAATATCTGGGCTTCTCTGAGGTCATCTTTTCTACATCATATACTGAAGATGGAACGGCAGCAGCAGCTGACCCACAACAGGTAATGAGGCGCGATAGTATCTTCCCGGCATACATGGATATTTATCAAATCTGTATATTTGCTATAGACCCTCTTTTTTACAGTACTGTTATGGCTTGATGAATTTAGGTCATCAAACTATTGTATGGGGACAGGGAGCCAGATCAGGACTGATATCTGTGCAGGAGATATTGGTGATGTCTTCCTTACTGGCTTTCTATTGAATGGCATGGATACTTAATTTTTACCAAAGTAGGAGAAAAATAATTTTCAACTACTTTTGTAGAAATTAATGGATAGTACATAGGCCCCTTAGTAAGCAATCACCCTGACAACAAGGCCGGGTGCAATTAGAGATTAATGCAACACAGTGTTTGTGCACTTGTGTGTTTGGAAATTTAGTCTTTAACCTATAACGGGGAAGGGCCTAACATAAATGTTTTTTTTTCTGCTGCACACTAATCATGTCTAATGAATATGTGTCTTTCTTCGGGGGTGCGCATCAAAAATCGATAAAAAGCAATCTTTAAAAAAGCCTTTGTCTTACAAATCCTACCCATGTGTGTGAGAACACTTGTTTGTTAGGAATTTTAGACTGTATGCTCCTATAAAGCAGGGACTAGTTTGAATGACATCTATACTCTGTACAGCATTGTGTGTTTCAAAGTGTTTGTGTGTTAGTAAATTTAGACTGTAAGCTCCTATTGGGCAGGGATTAATATGAGTGATATCTACTCATTGTATAGCATCTGGGTTTCAGAGTGTTTGTGTGTTAGTAAATTTAGACTGTAAGCTCCTAAGGGGCAGGGACTAATATGAGTGATATCTATTCTTTGTTTAGTATTTTGTGTTTCAGAGTGTTTGTGTGTTAGTAAATTTAGACTGGAAGCTCCTATGGGGCAAGGACTGATATGAGTGACATATAGTATATATAGCATTGTGTGTTCCAGAGTGTTTGTGTGTTAATAAATTTAGAGTGGAAGCTCCTATGGGGCAGGGTCTGATGATATGAATGATTTTTGTTGTCTGTACAGCACTGTATTTATGTTTGTTATATATAATACCCAGTAATAATAAATATGCATGTATGTCATGAACATATTATTGGGACTAATAGAAGTGGTGATGCGGTGTGGAGGAGACGACCCTATAGGCCAACAGTGTGCCAGGGCGGAGTCAGTGTGCTGCACATGTGTGGAGAAGGAGACTTGCTGCGCAGAAGGCCGCCGCGGAGGAGACTTGCTTGCAAGGAGACCGGATACCCGGGACACCTGCTGCTGGGGAGGACACAATCGGATGCTGCCGAGGAGTCCTGCTGCCACAGAGGACACTGCCAGACACTGCCGCCCAGGAGACAGCTGCCAGAACCTGCTACTGGGGAGGACACCACCAGGGATGTCACTGACTGATATGAGTGCTATATATTCTATGTACTGTATAGCATTGTTTTTCAGAGTGTTTGTGGGTGATGAAATTTAGACTGAAAGCTCCTAGGGGCAGGAATAAGGTTGAGTGACATGTATTTTTTGTACAGCATTGTGTGTTTTAGAGTGCTGTGTGTTAGTAAATTTAGACTGTAAGCTCCTAAGGGGCAGGGACTAATATGAGTGATATCTATTCTTTGTTTAGTATTTTTTGTTTCAGAGTGTTTGTGTGTTAGTAAATTTAGACTGGAAGCTCCTATGGGGCAAGGACTGATATGAGTGACATATAGTGTATATAGCAGTTTGTGTTCCAGAGTGTTTGTGTGTTAATAAATTTAGAGTGGAAGCTCCTATGGGGCAGGGTCTGATGATATGAATGATTTTTGTTGTCTGTACAGCACTGTATTTATGTTTGTTATATATAATACCCAGTAATAATAAATATGCATGTATGTCATGAACATATTATTGAGACTAATAGAAGTGGTGATGCGGTGTGGAGGAGACGACCCTATAGGCCAACAGTGTGCCAGGGCGGAGTCAGTGTGCTGCACATGTGTGGAGAAGGAGACTTGCTGCGCAGAAGGCCGCCGCGGAGGAGACTTGCTTGCAAGGAGACCGGATACCCGGGACACCTGCTGCTGGGAAGGACACAATCGGATGCTGCCGAGGAGTCCTGCTGCCACAGAGGACACTGCCGCCTGGGAGACAGCTTCCAGAACCTGCTACTGGGGAGGACACCACCAGGGATGTCACTGACTGATATGAGTGCCATATATTCTATGTACTGTATAGCATTGTTTTTCAGAGTGTTTGTGGGTGATGAAATTTAGACTGAAAGCTCCTAGGGGCAGGAATAAGGTTGAGTGACATGTATTTTTTGTACAGCATTGCGTGTTTTAGAGTGCTGTCTGTTAGTAAATTTAGACTGTAAGCTCCTAAGGGGCAGGGACTAATATGAGTGATATCTATTCTTTGTTTAGTATTTTTTGTTTCAGAGTGTTTGTGTGTTAGTAAATTTAGACTTTAAGCTCCTATGGGGCAAGGACTGATATGAGTGACATATACTAAATATAGCATTGTGTGTTCCAGAGTGTTTGTGTGTTAATAAATTTAGAGTGGAAGCTCCTATGGGGCAGGGTCTGATGATATGAATGATTTTTGTTGTCTGTACAGCATTGTATTTATGTTTGTTATATATAATACCCAGTAATAATAAATATGCATGTATGTCATGAACATATTATCGCGCCTCTTTCTTCTTTTTTTTCAGATGGGCCTTCTCCACAAATGAATTGTGATTTCACCATCCAAGCAAACTATATCTCTGGGCTTCTCTGAGGTCATCTTTTCTACATCATATACTGAAGATGGAACGGCAGCAGCAGCTGGCCCACAACAGGTAATGAGGCGCGATAGTATCTTCCTGGCATACATGCATATTTATCAAATCTGTATATTTGCTATAGACCCTCTTTTTTACAGTACTGTTATGGCTTGATGAATTTAGGTCATCAAACTATTGTATGGGGACAGGGAGCCAGATCAGGACTGATATCTGTGCAGGAGATATCGGTGATGTCTGCCTCACTGGCTTTCTATTGAATGGCATGGATACTTAATTTTTACCAAAGTAGGAGAAAAATAATTTTCAACTACTTTTGTAGAAATTAATGGATAGTACATAGGCCCCTTAGTGAGCAATCACCCTGACAACAAGGCCGGGTGCAATTAGAGATTAATGCAACACAGTGTTTGTGCACTTGTGTGTTTGGAAATTTAGTCTTTAACCTATAACGGGGAAGGGCCTAACATAAATGTTTTTTTTTCTTCTGCACACTAATCATGTCTAATGAATATGTGTCTTTCTTCGGGGGTGCACATCAAAAATCGATAAAAAGCAATCTTTAAAAAAGCCTTTGTCTTACAAATCCTACCCATGTGTGTGAGAACACTTGTTTGTTAGGAATTTTAGACTGTATGCTCCTATGAAGCAGGGACTAGTTTGAATGACATCTATACTCTGTACAGCATTGTGTGTTTCAAAGTGTTTGTGTGTTAGTAAATTTAGACTGTAAGCTCCTATTGGGCAGGGATTAATATGAGTGATATCTACTCTTTGTATAGCATCTGGGTTTCAGAGTGTTTGTGTGTTAGTAAATTTAGATTGTAAGCTCGTATTGGGCATGGACTAATAGAAGTGGTGATGCGGTGTGGAGGAGACGACCCTATAGGCCAACAGTGTGCCAGGGCGGAGTCAGTGTGCTACACATACGTGGAGAAGGAGACTTGCTGCGCAAAAGGCAGCCGCAGAGGAGACTTGCTTGCAAGGAGACCATATACCCAGGACACCTGTTGCTGGGGAGGACACAATCGGATGCTGCCGAGGAGACCTGCTGCCACAGAGGACACTGCCGCCGGGGAGACAGCTTCCAGAACCTGCTACTGGGGAGGACACCACCAGGGATGTCACTGACTGATATGAGTGCCATATATTCTATGTACTGTATAGCATTGTTTTTCAGAGTGTTTGTGGGTGATGAAATTTAGACTGAAAGCTCCTAGGGGCAGGAATAAGGTTGAGTGACATGTATTTTTTGTACAGCATTGTGTGTTTTAGAGTGCTGTGTGTTAGTAAATTTAGACTGTAAGCTCCTAAGGGGCAGGGACTAATATGAGTGATATCTATTCTTTGTTTAGTATTTTGTGTTTCAGAGTGTTTGTGTGTTAGTAAATTTAGACTGGAAGCTCCTATGGGGCAAGGACTGATATGAGTGAGATATAGTATATATAGCATTGTGTGTTCCAGAGTGTTTGTGTGTTAATAAATTTAGAGTGGAAGCTCCTATGGGGCAGGGTCTGATGATATGAATGATTTTTGTTGTCTGTACAGCACTGTATTTATGTTTGTTATATATAATACCCAGTAATAATAAATATGCATGTATGTCATGAACATATTATTGGGACTAATAGAAGTGGTGATGCGGTGTGGAGGAGACGACCCTATAGGCCAACAGTGTGCCAGGGCGGAGTCAGTGTGCTGCACATGTGTGGAGAAGGAGACTTGCTGCGCAGAAGGCCGCCGCGGAGGAGACTTGCTTGCAAGGAGACCGGATACCCGGGACACCTGCTGCTGGGGAGGACACAATCGGATGCTGCCGAGGAGTCCTGCTGCCACAGAGGACACTGCCAGACACTGCCGCCCGGGAGACAGCTGCCAGAACCTGCTACTGGGGAGGACACCACCAGGGATGTCACTGACTGATATGAGTGCTATATATTCTATGTACTGTATAGCATTGTTTTTCAGAGTGTTTGTGGGTGATGAAATTTAGACTGAAAGCTCCTAGGGGCAGGAATAAGGTTGAGTGACATGTATTTTTTGTACAGCATTGCGTGTTTTAGAGTGTTGTGTGTTAGTAAATTTAGACTGTAAGCTCCTAAGGGGCAGGGACTAATATGAGTGATATCTATTCTTTGTTTAGTATTTTTTGTTTCAGAGTGTTTGTGTGTTAGTAAATGTAGACTTTAAGCTCCTATGGGGCAAGGACTGATATGAGTGACATATACTAAATATAGCATTGTGTGTTCCAGAGTGTTTGTGTGTTAATAAATTTAGAGTGGAAGCTCCTATGGGGCAGGGTCTGATGATATGAATGATTTTTGTTGTCTGTACAGCATTGTATTTATGTTTGTTATATATAATACCCAGTAATAATAAATATGCATGTATGTCATGAACATATTATCGCGCCTCTTTCTTCTTTTTTTTCAGATGGGCCTTCTCCATAAATGAATTGTGATTTCACCATCCAAGCCAACTAAATATCTGGGCTTCTCTGAGGTCATCTTTTCTACATCATATACTGAAGATGGAACGGCAGCAGCAGCTGACCCACAACAGGTAATGAGGCGCGATAGTATCTTCCTGGCATACATGCATATTTATCAAATCTGTATATTTGCTATAGACCCTCTTTTTTACAGTACTGTTATGGCTTGATGAATTTAGGTCATCAAACTATTGTATGGGGACAGGGAGCCAGATCAGGACTGATATCTGTGCAGGAGATATCGGTGATGTCTGCCTCACTGGCTTTCCATTGAATGGCATGGATACTTAATTTTTACCAAAGTAGGAGAAAAATAATTTTCAACTACTTTTGTAGAAATTAATGGATAGTACATAGGCCCCTTAGTGAGCAATCACCCTGACAACAAGGCCGGGTGCAATTAGAGATTAATGCAACACAGTGTTTGTGCACTTGTGTGTTTGGAAATGTAGTCTTTAACCTATAACGGGGAAGGGCCTAACATAAATGTTTTTTTTTCTTCTGCACACTAATCATGTCTAATGAATATGTGTCTTTCTTCGGGGGTGCACATCAAAAATCGATAAAAAGCAATCTTTAAAAAAGCCTTTGTCTTACAAATCCTACCCATGTGTGTGAGAACACTTGTTTGTTAGGAATTTTAGACTGTATGTTCCTATGAAGCAGGGACTAGTTTGAATGACATCTATACTCTGTACAGCATTGTGTGTTTCAAAGTGTTTGTGTGTTAGTAAATTTAGACTGTAAGCTCCTATTGGGCAGGGATTAATATGAGTGATATCTACTCTTTGTATAGCATCTGGGTTTCAGAGTGTTTGTGTGTTAGTAAATTTAGATTGTAAGCTCGTATTGGGCATGGACTAATAGAAGTGGTGATGCGGTGTGGAGGAGACGACCCTATAGGCCAACAGTGTGCCAGGGCGGAGTCAGTGTGCTACACATACGTGGAGAAGGAGACTTGCTGCGCAAAAGGCAGCCGCAGAGGAGACTTGCTTGCAAGGAGACCAGATACCCAGGACACCTGTTGCTGGGGAGGACACAATCGGATGCTGCCGAGGAGACCTGCTGCCACAGAGGACACTGCCGCCGGGGAGACAGCTTCCAGAACCTGCTACTGGGGAGGACACCACCAGGGATGTCACTGACTGATATGAGTGCCATATATTCTATGTACTGTATAGCATTGTTTTTCAGAGTGTTTGTGGGTGATGGAATTTAGACTGAAAGCTCCTAGGGGCAGGAATAAGGTTGAGTGACATGTATTTTTTGTACAGCATTGTGTGTTTTAGAGTGCTGTGTGTTAGTAAATTTAGACTGTAAGCTCCTAAGGGGCAGGGACTAATATGAGTGATATCTATTCTTTGTTTAGTATTTTGTGTTTCAGAGTGTTTGTGTGTTAGTAAATTTAGACTGGAAGCTCCTATGGGGCAAGGACTGATATGAGTGACATATAGTATATATAGCATTGTGTGTTCCAGAGTGTTTGTGTGTTAATAAATTTAGAGTGGAAGCTCCTATGGGGCAGGGTCTGATGATATGAATGATTTTTGTTGTCTGTACAGCACTGTATTTATGTTTGTTATATATAATACCCAGTAATAATAAATATGCATGTATGTCATGAACATATTATTGGGACTAATAGAAGTGGTGATGCGGTGTGGAGGAGACGACCCTATAGGCCAACAGTGTGCCAGGGCGGAGTCAGTGTGCTGCACATGTGTGGAGAAGGAGACTTGCTGCGCAGAAGGCCGCCGCGGAGGAGACTTGCTTGCAAGGAGACCGGATACTCGGGACACCTGCTGCTGGGGAGGACACAATCGGATGCTGCCGAGGAGTCCTGCTGCCACAGAGGACACTGCCAGACACTGCCGCCCAGGAGACAGCTGCCAGAACCTGCTACTGGGGAGGACACCACCAGGGATGTCACTGACTGATATGAGTGCTATATATTCTATGTACTGTATAGCATTGTTTTTCAGAGTGTTTGTGGGTGATGAAATTTAGACTGAAAGCTCCTAGGGGCAGGAATAAGGTTGAGTGACATGTATTTTTTGTACAGCATTGTGTGTTTTAGAGTGCTGTGTGTTAGTAAATTTAGACTGTAAGCTCCTAAGGGGCAGGGACTAATATGAGTGATATCTATTCTTTGTTTAGTATTTTTTGTTTCAGAGTGTTTGTGTGTTAGTAAATTTAGACTGGAAGCTCCTATGGGGCAAGGACTGATATGAGTGACATATAGGGGGAAATTTACTAAAGGAAATTTGTAAAAAATAGGTGTATTTGTATCCAGATATACACTTATTTTTGACATTTACTCTCCCGAAAATACGGCAATTCGTATTCCTATTGATAGCACATCAATACGAATACGAATTGCCGTATTTTCGGCATAGTAAATGTCAAAAATAAGTGTATTTCTGGATACAAATACACCTATTTTTTTACAACTTTCCTTTAGTAAATTTCCCCCATAGTATATATAGCAGTTTGTGTTCCAGAGTGTTTGTGTGTTAATAAATTTAGAGTGGAAGCTCCTATGGGGCAGGGTCTGATGATATGAATGATTTTTGTTGTCTGTACAGCACTGTATTTATGTTTGTTATATATAATACCCAGTAATAATAAATATGCATGTATGTCATGAACATATTAATGAGACTAATAGAAGTGGTGATGCGGTGTGGAGGAGACGACCCTATAGGCCAACAGTGTGCCAGGGCGGAGTCAGTGTGCTGCACATGTGTGGAGAAGGAGACTTGCTGCGCAGAAGGCCGCCGCGGAGGAGACTTGCTTGCAAGGAGACCGGATACCCTGGACACCTGCTGCTGGGAAGGACACAATCGGATGCTGCCGAGGAGTCCTGTTGCCACAGAGGACACTGCCGCCGGGGAGACAGCTTCCAGAACCTGCTACTGGGGAGGACACCACCAGGGATGTCATTGACTGATATGAGTGCCATATATTCTATGTACTGTATAGCATTGTTTTTCAGAGTGTTTGTGGGTGATGAAATTTAGACTGAAAGCTCCTAGGGGCAGGAATAAGGTTGAGTGACATGTATTTTTTGTACAGCATTGTGTGTTTTAGAGTGCTGTGTGTTAGTAAATTTAGAATGTAAGCTCCTAAGGGGCAGGGACTAATATGAGTGATATCTATTCTTTGTTTAGTATTTTTTGTTTCAGAGTGTTTGTGTGTTAGTAAATTTAGACTTTAAGCTCCTATGGGGCAAGGACTGATATGAGTGAGATATAGTATATATAGCATTGTGTGTTCCAGAGTGTTTGTGTGTTAATAAATTTAGAGTGGAAGCTCCTATGGGGCAGGGTCTGATGATATGAATGATTTTTGTTGTCTGTACAGCATTGTATTTATGTTTGTTATATATAATACCCAGTAATAATAAATATGCATGTATGTCATGAACATATTATTGGGACTAATAGAAGTGGTGATGCGGTGTGGAGGAGACGACCCTATAGGCCAACAGTGTGCCAGGGCGGAGTCAGTGTGCTGCACATGTGTGGAGAAGGAGACTTGCTGCGCAGAAGGCCGCCGCGGAGGAGACTTGCTTGCAAGGAGACCGGATACCCGGGACACCTGCTGCTGGGGAGGACACAATCGGATGCTGCCGAGGAGTCCTGCTGCCACAGAGGACACTGCCAGACACTGCCGCCCGGGAGACAGCTGCCAGAACCTGCTACTGGGGAGGACACCACCAGGGATGTCACTGACTGATATGAGTGCTATATATTCTATGTACTGTATAGCATTGTTTTTCAGAGTGTTTGTGGGTGATGAAATTTAGACTGAAAGCTCCTAGGGGCAGGAATAAGGTTGAGTGACATGTATTTTTTGTACAGCATTGCGTGTTTTAGAGTGTTGTGTGTTAGTAAATTTAGACTGTAAGCTCCTAAGGGGCAGGGACTAATATGAGTGATATCTATTCTTTGTTTAGTATTTTTTGTTTCAGAGTGTTTGTGTGTTAGTAAATGTAGACTTTAAGCTCCTATGGGGCAAGGACTGATATGAGTGACATATACTAAATATAGCATTGTGTGTTCCAGAGTGTTTGTGTGTTAATAAATTTAGAGTGGAAGCTCCTATGGGGCAGGGTCTGATGATATGAATGATTTTTGTTGTCTGTACAGCATTGTATTTATGTTTGTTATATATAATACCCAGTAATAATAAATATGCATGTATGTCATGAACATATTATCGCGCCTCTTTCTTCTTTTTTTTCAGATGGGCCTTCTCCATAAATGAATTGTGATTTCACCATCCAAGCCAACTAAATATCTGGGCTTCTCTGAGGTCATCTTTTCTACATCATATACTGAAGATGGAACGGCAGCAGCAGCTGACCCACAACAGGTAATGAGGCGCGATAGTATCTTCCTGGCATACATGCATATTTATCAAATCTGTATATTTGCTATAGACCCTCTTTTTTACAGTACTGTTATGGCTTGATGAATTTAGGTCATCAAACTATTGTATGGGGACAGGGAGCCAGATCAGGACTGATATCTGTGCAGGAGATATCGGTGATGTCTGCCTCACTGGCTTTCCATTGAATGGCATGGATACTTAATTTTTACCAAAGTAGGAGAAAAATAATTTTCAACTACTTTTGTAGAAATTAATGGATAGTACATAGGCCCCTTAGTGAGCAATCACCCTGACAACAAGGCCGGGTGCAATTAGAGATTAATGCAACACAGTGTTTGTGCACTTGTGTGTTTGGAAATTTAGTCTTTAACCTATAACGGGGAAGGGCCTAACATAAATGTTTTTTTTTCTTCTGCACACTAATCATGTCTAATGAATATGTGTCTTTCTTCGGGGGTGCACATCAAAAATCGATAAAAAGCAATCTTTAAAAAAGCCTTTGTCTTACAAATCCTACCCATGTGTGTGAGAACACTTGTTTGTTAGGAATTTTAGACTGTATGTTCCTATGAAGCAGGGACTAGTTTGAATGACATCTATACTCTGTACAGCATTGTGTGTTTCAAAGTGTTTGTGTGTTAGTAAATTTAGACTGTAAGCTCCTATTGGGCAGGGATTAATATGAGTGATATCTACTCTTTGTATAGCATCTGGGTTTCAGAGTGTTTGTGTGTTAGTAAATTTAGATTGTAAGCTCGTATTGGGCATGGACTAATAGAAGTGGTGATGCGGTGTGGAGGAGACGACCCTATAGGCCAACAGTGTGCCAGGGCGGAGTCAGTGTGCTACACATACGTGGAGAAGGAGACTTGCTGCGCAAAAGGCAGCCGCAGAGGAGACTTGCTTGCAAGGAGACCAGATACCCAGGACACCTGTTGCTGGGGAGGACACAATCGGATGCTGCCGAGGAGACCTGCTGCCACAGAGGACACTGCCGCCGGGGAGACAGCTTCCAGAACCTGCTACTGGGGAGGACACCACCAGGGATGTCACTGACTGATATGAGTGCCATATATTCTATGTACTGTATAGCATTGTTTTTCAGAGTGTTTGTGGGTGATGGAATTTAGACTGAAAGCTCCTAGGGGCAGGAATAAGGTTGAGTGACATGTATTTTTTGTACAGCATTGTGTGTTTTAGAGTGCTGTGTGTTAGTAAATTTAGACTGTAAGCTCCTAAGGGGCAGGGACTAATATGAGTGATATCTATTCTTTGTTTAGTATTTTGTGTTTCAGAGTGTTTGTGTGTTAGTAAATTTAGACTGGAAGCTCCTATGGGGCAAGGACTGATATGAGTGACATATAGTATATATAGCATTGTGTGTTCCAGAGTGTTTGTGTGTTAATAAATTTAGAGTGGAAGCTCCTATGGGGCAGGGTCTGATGATATGAATGATTTTTGTTGTCTGTACAGCACTGTATTTATGTTTGTTATATATAATACCCAGTAATAATAAATATGCATGTATGTCATGAACATATTATTGGGACTAATAGAAGTGGTGATGCGGTGTGGAGGAGACGACCCTATAGGCCAACAGTGTGCCAGGGCGGAGTCAGTGTGCTGCACATGTGTGGAGAAGGAGACTTGCTGCGCAGAAGGCCGCCGCGGAGGAGACTTGCTTGCAAGGAGACCGGATACTCGGGACACCTGCTGCTGGGGAGGACACAATCGGATGCTGCCGAGGAGTCCTGCTGCCACAGAGGACACTGCCAGACACTGCCGCCCAGGAGACAGCTGCCAGAACCTGCTACTGGGGAGGACACCACCAGGGATGTCACTGACTGATATGAGTGCTATATATTCTATGTACTGTATAGCATTGTTTTTCAGAGTGTTTGTGGGTGATGAAATTTAGACTGAAAGCTCCTAGGGGCAGGAATAAGGTTGAGTGACATGTATTTTTTGTACAGCATTGTGTGTTTTAGAGTGCTGTGTGTTAGTAAATTTAGACTGTAAGCTCCTAAGGGGCAGGGACTAATATGAGTGATATCTATTCTTTGTTTAGTATTTTTTGTTTCAGAGTGTTTGTGTGTTAGTAAATTTAGACTGGAAGCTCCTATGGGGCAAGGACTGATATGAGTGACATATAGGGGGAAATTTACTAAAGGAAATTTGTAAAAAATAGGTGTATTTGTATCCAGATATACACTTATTTTTGACATTTACTCTCCCGAAAATACGGCAATTCGTATTCCTATTGATAGCACATCAATACGAATACGAATTGCCGTATTTTCGGCATAGTAAATGTCAAAAATAAGTGTATTTCTGGATACAAATACACCTATTTTTTTACAACTTTCCTTTAGTAAATTTCCCCCATAGTATATATAGCAGTTTGTGTTCCAGAGTGTTTGTGTGTTAATAAATTTAGAGTGGAAGCTCCTATGGGGCAGGGTCTGATGATATGAATGATTTTTGTTGTCTGTACAGCACTGTATTTATGTTTGTTATATATAATACCCAGTAATAATAAATATGCATGTATGTCATGAACATATTAATGAGACTAATAGAAGTGGTGATGCGGTGTGGAGGAGACGACCCTATAGGCCAACAGTGTGCCAGGGCGGAGTCAGTGTGCTGCACATGTGTGGAGAAGGAGACTTGCTGCGCAGAAGGCCGCCGCGGAGGAGACTTGCTTGCAAGGAGACCGGATACCCTGGACACCTGCTGCTGGGAAGGACACAATCGGATGCTGCCGAGGAGTCCTGTTGCCACAGAGGACACTGCCGCCGGGGAGACAGCTTCCAGAACCTGCTACTGGGGAGGACACCACCAGGGATGTCATTGACTGATATGAGTGCCATATATTCTATGTACTGTATAGCATTGTTTTTCAGAGTGTTTGTGGGTGATGAAATTTAGACTGAAAGCTCCTAGGGGCAGGAATAAGGTTGAGTGACATGTATTTTTTGTACAGCATTGTGTGTTTTAGAGTGCTGTGTGTTAGTAAATTTAGAATGTAAGCTCCTAAGGGGCAGGGACTAATATGAGTGATATCTATTCTTTGTTTAGTATTTTTTGTTTCAGAGTGTTTGTGTGTTAGTAAATTTAGACTTTAAGCTCCTATGGGGCAAGGACTGATATGAGTGAGATATAGTATATATAGCATTGTGTGTTCCAGAGTGTTTGTGTGTTAATAAATTTAGAGTGGAAGCTCCTATGGGGCAGGGTCTGATGATATGAATGATTTTTGTTGTCTGTACAGCATTGTATTTATGTTTGTTATATATAATACCCAGTAATAATAAATATGCATGTATGTCATGAACATATTATTGGGACTAATAAAAGTGGTGATGCGGTGTGGAGGAGACGACCCTATAGGCCAACAGTGTGCCAGGGCGGAGTCAGTGTGCTGCACATGTGTGGAGAAGGAGACTTGCTGCGCAGAAGGCCGCCGCGGAGGAGACTTGCTTGCAAGGAGACCGGATACCCGGGACACCTGCTGCTGGGGAGGACACAATCGGATGCTGCCGAGGAGTCCTGCTGCCACAGAGGACACTGCCAGACACTGCCGCCCGGGAGACAGCTGCCAGAACCTGCTACTGGGGAGGACACCACCAGGGATGTCACTGACTGATATGAGTGCTATATATTCTATGTACTGTATAGCATTGTTTTTCAGAGTGTTTGTGGGTGATGAAATTTAGACTGAAAGCTCCTAGGGGCAGGAATAAGGTTGAGTGACATGTATTTTTTGTACAGCATTGCGTGTTTCAGAGTGTTTGTGTGTTAGTAAATTTAGACTTTAAGCTCCTATGGGGCAAGGACTGATATGAGTGACATATACTAAATATAGCATTGTGTGTTCCAGAGTGTTTGTGTGTTAATAAATTTAGAGTGGAAGCTCCTATGGGGCAGGGTCTGATGATATGAATGATTTTTGTTGTCTGTACAGCATTGTATTTATGTTTGTTATATATAATACCCAGTAATAATAAATATGCATGTATGTCATGAACATATTATCGCGCCTCTTTCTTCTTTTTTTTCAGATGGGCCTTCTCCACAAATGAATTGTGATTTCACCATCCAAGCAAACTATATCTCTGGGCTTCTCTGAGGTCATCTTTTCTACATCATATACTGAAGATGGAATGGCAGCAGCAGCTGGCCCACAACAGGTAATGAGGCGCGATAGTATCTTCCTGGCATACATGCATATTTATCAAATCTGTATATTTGCTATAGACCCTCTTTTTTACAGTACTGTTATGGCTTGATGAATTTAGGTCATCAAACTATTGTATGGGGACAGGGAGCCAGATCAGGACTGATATCTGTGCAGGAGATATCGGTGATGTCTGCCTCACTGGCTTTCTATTGAATGGCATGGATACTTAATTTTTACCAAAGTAGGAGAAAAATAATTTTCAACTACTTTTGTAGAAATTAATGGATAGTACATAGGCCCCTTAGTGAGCAATCACCCTGACAACAAGGCCGGGTGCAATTAGAGATTAATGCAACACAGTGTTTGTGCACTTGTGTGTTTGGAAATTTAGTCTTTAACCTATAACGGGGAAGGGCCTAACATAAATGTTTTTTTTTCTTCTGCACACTAATCATGTCTAATGAATATGTGTCTTTCTTCGGGGGTGCACATCAAAAATCGATAAAAAGCAATCTTTAAAAAAGCCTTTGTCTTACAAATCCTACCCATGTGTGTGAGAACACTTGTTTGTTAGGAATTTTAGACTGTATGCTCCTATGAAGCAGGGACTAGTTTGAATGACATCTATACTCTGTACAGCATTGTGTGTTTCAAAGTGTTTGTGTGTTAGTAAATTTAGACTGTAAGCTCCTATTGGGCAGGGATTAATATGAGTGATATCTACTCTTTGTATAGCATCTGGGTTTCAGAGTGTTTGTGTGTTAGTAAATTTAGATTGTAAGCTCGTATTGGGCATGGGCTCATAGAAGTGGTGATGCGGTGTGGAGGAGACGACCCTATAGGCCAACAGTGTGCCAGGGCGGAGTCAGTGTGCTACACATACGTGGAGAAGGAGACTTGCTGCTCAAAAGGCAGCCGCAGAGGAGACTTGCTTGCAAGGAGACCATATACCCAGGACACCTGTTGCTGGGGAGGACACAATCGGATGCTGCCGAGGAGACCTGCTGCCACAGAGGACACTGCCGCCGGGGAGACAGCTTCCAGAACCTGCTACTGGGGAGGACACCACCAGGGATGTCACTGACTGATATGAGTGCCATATATTCTATGTACTGTATAGCATTGTTTTTCAGAGTGTTTGTGGGTGATGAAATTTAGACTGAAAGCTCCTAGGGGCAGGAATAAGGTTGAGTGACATGTATTTTTTGTACAGCATTGTGTGTTTTAGAGTGCTGTGTGTTAGTAAATTTAGACTGTAAGCTCCTAAGGGGCAGGGACTAATAGGAGTGATATCTATTCTTTGTTTAGTATTTTGTGTTTCAGAGTGTTTGTGTGTTAGTAAATTTAGACTGGAAGCTCCTATGGGGCAAGGACTGATATGAGTGAGATATAGTATATATAGCATTGTGTGTTCCAGAGTGTTTGTGTGTTAATAAATTTAGAGTGGAAGCTCCTATGGGGCAGGGTCTGATGATATGAATGATTTTTGTTGTCTGTACAGCACTGTATTTATGTTTGTTATATATAATACCCAGTAATAATAAATATGCATGTATGTCATGAACATATTATTGGGACTAATAGAAGTGGTGATGCGGTGTGGAGGAGACGACCCTATAGGCCAACAGTGTGCCAGGGCGGAGTCAGTGTGCTGCACATGTGTGGAGAAGGAGACTTGCTGCGCAGAAGGCCGCCGCGGAGGAGACTTGCTTGCAAGGAGACCGGATACCCGGGACACCTGCTGCTGGGGAGGACACAATCGGATGCTGCCGAGGAGTCCTGCTGCCACAGAGGACACTGCCAGACACTGCCGCCCGGGAGACAGCTGCCAGAACCTGCTACTGGGGAGGACACCACCAGGGATGTCACTGACTGATATGAGTGCTATATATTCTATGTACTGTATAGCATTGTTTTTCAGAGTGTTTGTGGGTGATGAAATTTAGACTGAAAGCTCCTAGGGGCAGGAATAAGGTTGAGTGACATGTATTTTTTGTACAGCATTGCGTGTTTTAGAGTGTTGTGTGTTAGTAAATTTAGACTGTAAGCTCCTAAGGGGCAGGGACTAATATGAGTGATATCTATTCTTTGTTTAGTATTTTTTGTTTCAGAGTGTTTGTGTGTTAGTAAATGTAGACTTTAAGCTCCTATGGGGCAAGGACTGATATGAGTGACATATACTAAATATAGCATTGTGTGTTCCAGAGTGTTTGTGTGTTAATAAATTTAGAGTGGAAGCTCCTATGGGGCAGGGTCTGATGATATGAATGATTTTTGTTGTCTGTACAGCATTGTATTTATGTTTGTTATATATAATACCCAGTAATAATAAATATGCATGTATGTCATGAACATATTATCGCGCCTCTTTCTTCTTTTTTTTTCAGATGGGCCTTCTCCATAAATGAATTGTGATTTCACCATCCAAGCCAACTAAATATCTGGGCTTCTCTGAGGTCATCTTTTCTACATCATATACTGAAGATGGAACGGCAGCAGCAGCTGACCCACAACAGGTAATGAGGCGCGATAGTATCTTCCTGGCATACATGCATATTTATCAAATCTGTATATTTGCTATAGACCCTCTTTTTTACAGTACTGTTATGGCTTGATGAATTTAGGTCATCAAACTATTGTATGGGGACAGGGAGCCAGATCAGGACTGATATCTGTGCAGGAGATATTGGTGATGTCTTCCTCACTGGCTTTCTATTGAATGGCATGGATACTTAATTTTTACCAAAGTAGGAGAAAAATAATTTTCAACTACTTTTGTAGAAATTAATGGATAGTACATAGGCCCCTTAGTAAGCAATCACCCTGACAACAAGGCCGGGTGCAATTAGAGATTAATGCAACACAGTGTTTGTGCACTTGTGTGTTTGGAAATTTAGTCTTTAACCTATAACGGGGAAGGGCCTAACATAAATGTTTTTTTTTCTGCTGCACACTAATCATGTCTAATGAATATGTGTCTTTCTTCGGGGGTGCACATCAAAAATCGATAAAAAGCAATCTTTAAAAAAGCCTTTGTCTTACAAATCCTACCCATGTGTGTGAGAACACTTGTTTGTTAGGAATTTTAGACTGTATGCTCCTATGAAGCAGGGACTAGTTTGAATGACATCTATACTCTGTACAGCATTGTGTGTTTCAAAGTGTTTGTGTGTTAGTAAATTTAGACTGTAAGCTCCTATTGGGCAGGGATTAATATGAGTGATATCTACTCATTGTATAGCATCTGGGTTTCAGAGTGTTTGTGTGTTAGTAAATTTAGACTGTAAGCTCCTAAGGGGCAGGGACTAATATGAGTGATATCTATTCTTTGTTTAGTATTTTGTGTTTCAGAGTGTTTGTGTGTTAGTAAATTTAGACTGGAAGCTCCTATGGGGCAAGGACTGATATGAGTGACATATAGTATATATAGCATTGTGTGTTCCAGAGTGTTTGTGTGTTAATAAATTTAGAGTGGAAGCTCCTATGGGGCAGGGTCTGATGATATGAATGATTTTTGTTGTCTGTACAGCACTGTATTTATGTTTGTTATATATAATACCCAGTAATAATAAATATGCATGTATGTCATGAACATATTATTGGGACTAATAGAAGTGGTGATGCGGTGTGGAGGAGACGACCCTATAGGCCAACAGTGTGCCAGGGCGGAGTCAGTGTGCTGCACATGTGTGGAGAAGGAGACTTGCTGCGCAGAAGGCCGCCGCGGAGGAGACTTGCTTGCAAGGAGACCGGATACCCGGGACACCTGCTGCTGGGGAGGACACAATCGGATGCTGCCAAGGAGTCCTGCTGCCACAGAGGACACTGCCAGACACTGCCGCCCAGGAGACAGCTGCCAGAACCTGCTACTGGGGAGGACACCACCAGGGATGTCACTGACTGATATGAGTGCTATATATTCTATGTACTGTATAGCATTGTTTTTCAGAGTGTTTGTGGGTGATGAAATTTAGACTGAAAGCTCCTAGGGGCAGGAATAAGGTTGAGTGACATGTATTTTTTGTATAGCATTGTGTGTTTTAGAGTGCTGTGTGTTAGTAAATTTAGACTGTAAGCTCCTAAGGGGCAGGGACTAATATGAGTGATATCTATTCTTTGTTTAGTATTTTTTGTTTCAGAGTGTTTGTGTGTTAGTAAATTTAGACTGGAAGCTCCTATGGGGCAAGGACTGATATGAGTGACATATAGTATATATAGCAGTTTGTGTTCCAGAGTGTTTGTGTGTTAATAAATTTAGAGTGGAAGCTCCTATGGGGCAGGGTCTGATGATATGAATGATTTTTGTTGTCTGTACAGCACTGTATTTATGTTTGTTATATATAATACCCAGTAATAATAAATATGCATGTATGTCATGAACATATTATTGAGACTAATAGAAGTGGTTATGCGGTGTGGAGGAGACGACCCTATAGGCCAACAGTGTGCCAGGGCGGAGTCAGTGTGCTGCACATGTGTGGAGAAGGAGACTTGCTGCGCAGAAGGCCGCCGCGGAGGAGACTTGCTTGCAAGGAGACCGGATACCCGGGACACCTGCTGCTGGGAAGGACACAATCGGATGCTGCCGAGGAGTCCTGCTGCCACAGAGGACACTGCCAGAAACTGCCGCCTGGGAGACAGCTGCCGGAACCTGCTACTGGGGAGGACACCACCAGGGATGTCACTGACTGATATGAGTGCTATATATTCTATGTACTGTATAGCATTGTTTTTCAGAGTGTTTGTGGGTGATGAAATTTAGACTGAAAGCTCCTAGGGGCAGGAATAAGGTTGAGTGACATGTATTTTTTGTACAGCATTGCGTGTTTTAGAGTGCTGTGTGTTAGTAAATTTAGACTGTAAGCTCCTAAGGGGCAGGGACTAATATGAGTGATATCTATTCTTTGTTTAGTATTTTTTGTTTCAGAGTGTTTGTGTGTTAGTAAATGTAGACTTTAAGCTCCTATGGGGCAAGGACTGATATGAGTGACATATACTAAATATAGCATTGTGTGTTCCAGAGTGTTTGTGTGTTAATAAATTTAGAGTGGAAGCTCCTATGGGGCAGGGTCTGATGATATGAATGATTTTTGTTGTCTGTACAGCATTGTATTTATGTTTGTTATATATAATACCCAGTAATAATAAATATGCATGTATGTCATGAACATATTATCGCGCCTCTTTCTTCTTTTTTTTCAGATGGGCCTTCTCCACAAATGAATTGTGATTTCACCATCCAAGCCAACTATATCTCTGGGCTTCTCTGAGGTCATCTTTTCTACATCATATACTGAAGATGGAACGGCAGCAGCAGCTGGCCCACAACAGGTAATGAGGCGCGATAGTATCTTCCTGGCATACATGCATATTTATCAAATCTGTATATTTGCTATAGACCCTCTTTTTTACAGTACTGTTATGGCTTGATGAATTTAGGTCATCAAACTATTGTATGGGGACAGGGAGCCAGATCAGGACTGATATCTGTGCAGGAGATATCGGTGATGTCTGCCTCACTGGCTTTCTATTGAATGGCATGGATACTTAATTTTCACCAAAGTAGGAGAAAAATAATTTTCAACTACTTTTGTAGAAATTAATGGATAGTACATAGGCCCCTTAGTGAGCAATCACCCTGACAACAAGGCCGGGTGCAATTAGAGATAAATGCAACACAGTGTTTGTGCACTTGTGTGTTTGGAAATTTAGTCTTTAACCTATGACGGGGAAGGGCCTAACATAAATGTTTTTTTTTCTTCTGCACACTAATCATGTCTAATGAATATGTGTCTTTCTTCGGGGGTGCACATCAAAAATCGATAAAAAGCAATCTTTAAAAAAACCTTTGTCTTACAAACCCTACCCATGTGTGTGAGAACACTTGTTTGTTAGGAATTTTAGACTGTATGCTCCTATGAAGCAGGGACTAGTTTGAATGACATCTATACTCTGAACAGCATTGTGTGTTTCAAAGTGTTTGTGTGTTAGTAAATTTAGACTGTAAGCTCCTATTGGGCAGGGATTAATATGAGTGATATCTACTCTTTGTATAGCATCTGGGTTCCAGAGTGTTTGTGTGTTAGTAAATTTAGATTGTAAGCTCGTATTGGGCATGGACTAATAGAAGTGGTGATGCGGTGTGGAGGAGACGACCATATAGGCCAACAGTGTGCCAATGCGGAGTCAGTGTGCTACACATACTTGGAGAAGGAGACTTGCTGCGCAGAAGGCCGCCGCGGAGGAGACTTGCTTGCAAGGAGACCAGATACCCAGGACACCTGTTGCTGGGGAGGACACAATCGGATGCTGCCGAGGAGACCTGCTGCCACAGAGGACACTGCCGCCGGGGAGACAGCTTCCAGAACCTGCTACTGGGGAGGACACCACCAGGGATGTCACTGACTGATATGAGTGCCATATATTCTATGTACTGTATAGCATTGTTTTTCAGAGTGTTTGTGGGTGATGAAATTTAGACTGAAAGCTCCTAGGGGCAGGAATAAGGTTGAGTGACATGTATTTTTTGTACAGCATTGTGTGTTTTAGAGTGCTGTGTGTTAGTAAATTTAAACTGTAAGCTCCTAAGGGGCAGGAACTAATATGAGTGATATCTAATCTTTGTTTAGTATTTTTGTTTCAGAGTGTTTGTGTGTTAGTAAATTTAGAGTGGAAGCTCCTATGGGGCAAGGACTGATATGAGTGACATATAGTATATATAGCATTGTGTGTTCCAGAGTGTTTGTGTGTTAATAAATTTAGAGTGGAAGCTCCTATGGGGCAGGGTCTGATGATATGAATGATTTTTGTTGTCTGTACAGCACTGTATTTATGTTTGTTATATATAATACCCAGTAATAATAAATATGCATGTATGTCATGAACATATTATTGGGACTAATAGAAGTGGTGATGCGGTGTGGAGGAGACGACCCTATAGGCCAACAGTGTGCCAGGGCGGAGTCAGTGTGCTGCACATGTGTGGAGAAGGAGACTTGCTGCGCAGAAGGCCGCCGCGGAGGAGACTTGCTTGCAAGGAGACCGGATACCCGGGACACCTGCTGCTGGGGAGGACACAATCGGATGCTGCCGAGGAGTCCTGCTGCCACAGAGGACACTGCCAGACACTGCCGCCCGGGAGACAGCTGCCAGAACCTGCTACTGGGGAGGACACCACCAGGGATGTCACTGACTGATATGAGTGCTATATATTCTATGTACTGTATAGCATTGTTTTTCAGAGTGTTTGTGGGTGATGAAATTTAGACTGAAAGCTCCTAGGGGCAGGAATAAGGTTGAGTGACATGTATTTTTTGTACAGCATTGCGTGTTTTAGAGTGCTGTGTGTTAGTAAATTTAGACTGTAAGCTCCTAAGGGGCAGGGACTAATATGAGTGATATCTATTCTTTGTTTAGTATTTTTTGTTTCAGAGTGTTTGTGTGTTAGTAAATGTAGACTTTAAGCTCCTATGGGGCAAGGACTGATATGAGTGACATATACTAAATATAGCATTGTGTGTTCCAGAGTGTTTGTGTGTTAATAAATTTAGAGTGGAAGCTCCTATGGGGCAGGGTCTGATGATATGAATGATTTTTGTTGTCTGTACAGCATTAT
The DNA here is from genome assembly GCF_055691185.1 of Crinia signifera. Taxonomy (NCBI): domain Eukaryota; kingdom Metazoa; phylum Chordata; class Amphibia; order Anura; family Myobatrachidae; genus Crinia; species Crinia signifera. Next base: position 51,155,046 of record NC_139220.1, on the reverse strand, counting down.
ATTTATGTTTGTTATATATAATACCCAGTAATAATAAATATGCATGTATGTCATGAACATATTATCGCGCCTCTTTCTTCTTTTTTTTCAGATGGGCCTTCTCCACAAATGAATTGTGATTTCACCATCCAAGCCAACTATATCTCTGGGCTTCTCTGAGGTCATCTTTTCTACATCATATACTGAAGATGGAACGGCAGCAGCAGCTGGCCCACAACAGGTAATGAGGCGCGATAGTATCTTCCTGGCATACATGCATATTTATCAAATCTGTATATTTGCTATAGACTCTCTTTTTTACAGTACTGTTATGGCTTGATGAATTTAGGTCATCAAACTATTGTATGGGGACAGGGAGCCAGATCAGGACTGATATCTGTGCAGGAGATATCGGTGATGTCTGCCTCACTGGCTTTCTATTGAATGGCATGGATACTTAATTTTTACCAAAGTAGGAGAAAAATAATTTTCAACTACTTTTGTAGAAATTAATGGATAGTACATAGGCCCCTTAGTGAGCAATCACCCTGACAACAAGGCCGGGTGCAATTAGAGATTAATGCAACACAGTGTTTGTGCACTTGTGTGTTTGGAAATTTAGTCTTTAACCTATAACGGGGAAGGGCCTAACATAAATGTTTTTTTTTCTTCTGCACACTAATCATAATGAATATGTGTCTTTCTTCGGGGGTGCACATCAAAAATCGATAAAAAGCAATCTTTAAAAAAGCCTTTGTCTTACAAATCCTACCCATGTGTGTGAGAACACTTGTTTGTTAGGAATTTTAGACTGTATGTTCCTATGAAGCAGGGACTAGTTTGAATGACATCTATACTCTGTACAGCATTGTGTGTTTCAAAGTGTTTGTGTGTTAGTAAATTTAGACTGTAAGCTCCTATTGGGCAGGTATTAATATGAGTGATATCTACTCTTTGTATAGCATCTGGGTTTCAGAGTGTTTGTGTGTTAGTAAATTTAGATTGTAAGCTCGTATTGGGCATGGACTAATAGAAGTGGTGATGCGGTGTGGAGGAGACGACCCTATAGGCCAACAGTGTGCCAGGGCGGAGTCAGTGTGCTACACATACGTGGAGAAGGAGACTTGCTGCACAGAAGGCCGCCGCGGAGGAGACTTGCTTGCAAGGAGACCAGATACCCAGGACACCTGTTGCTGGGGAGGACACAATCGGATGCTGCCGAGGAGAAATGCTGCCACAGAGGACACTGCCGCCGGGGAGACAGCTTCCAGAACCTGCTACTGGGGAGGACACCACCAGGGATGTCACTGACTGATATGAGTGCCATATATTCTATGTACTGTATAGCATTGTTTTTCAGAGTGTTTGTGGGTGATGAAATTTAGGGGGAAATTTACCAATATGAAAAACCTAGTTTTTCGTATTGGTATTTTCCCTACGACTGCATACGACTGTTTAAGTCGTATGCAAAGTCGTGTTCCGGAGGATCAGTTACAAAGCAGTCAGATAAGACTGCTTTGTAACCCTCCGATGGTGTAATGATTCGTATTAGCGGCCGTATATACGGCTGCTAATACGAATTATTTCTAGCAGTCTGCACGGATCAGTCAGATCCGTGCAGGCTGCAAGGTGTAAAAAAAATAGAAAAAATAAATAAATAAAAAAAAAAAACCGGCGTGGGGTCCCCCCCACAGCTGTAACCAGCACCAGGCTGAAGGAGCCGGGGCCGGTAATTAAAAATCAGGGAACCCGACAAATAGGGGTTCCCCGATTTTTAACAACCAGCCCCAGGCTCCTGCTCTGGGGCTGGTTCCCAAAATACGGGGGACAAAATGAGTAGGGGTCCCCCGTATTTTAAGAACCAGCCCCAGGCAAAACCAGCCAGCAGGGTAATGCCACAGCCGGGGGGAGACTTTTTATGCAAGTCCCCCCGGCCAAAGCATTAACCCTACCGACCAGTCAGCCTGGCCAGGGGCCCTGGGGGAGTGGGGACCCCCCCAATAAAGGGCCCCCCCCCCCTCCAGGACTTACCTGACCAGGCTGAAGCCTGGTGCTGTCCTCGATGCCCCTGGGCGGTGGGCATCGAGCTGATTATCGTGTAAAAAAAAAGATGAACCTATTGTTTTTTACTGTGGCACTACAAGTGCCAGCAAGCCTCCCCAGCAAGCTGGGACTTGGAGAACCACAAGTCCCAGCCTGCTGGGCATTAAAGGGCCCGCTGGCACTTGTAGTTCCACAGTTAAAAAAATAGTGCACAAAACACACTGACACACTTTTAAAATAAAATTTTATTACATACAAAGCCCACACATACTGATACTTACCTATCTTCTTTCCGTAGGTATCCCTGGTCCTGTGTCGTCGTCTTCTGGTCCTGTGTCGTCTTCTTCCTCCATGTCGACCGTCGCTGTCGCCGTCCGGATCCGACGAAATCCATTTGGGAAGCTGTGGAAGGAAACCATACTCACCTGTCCCAGCGCGACGTAGTCCAGGTAAGTGTCTTGTCAAAAAAACAAACCGACAGCCCGAAACCAAGCGGACACGGAGACGCACGGTGTTTGTTTACATCGTGCGGCTCCGCCTCCCGAATGCCGCTATTGGCCGCCTTGCGGCCTAGCGGCCAAGCTGCACTTTTCACTTAGCTTAGCTCCGCCCCCCACACCCGCGAAGCCCTGCCCCCGCATTTCGATTGGCCCACAGGCCAATCAATCAAAGAAAATGGATGACCATCGATATGTAAAAACATCGATGGTCATCCATTGAATAGAAATACACTATCGATGGTCTGTTGCATTTTTGCCATTGATGGAAAAGGCAACGATGGCCATCCATAAATAGAATTTTGCACAGTGCCCTATTGAGGGTGTGTGTCATGCTCCACCCAAATGGCGTGTCTAGTTCCATATATGGAGAGATTGTGTACTTCTATCTCTGAGAGGAATCTTTTATAATGACTTATATCCAAATGTAGATGAGCCCCAAAGCAGTTAATAAGAGCTACTATACTTGCTAAAGTGCTGGGAAATTATGCTGATGATTCAATGTAAATGTATCTATCTCTCATTCTTTTTTCCCACCAAAATGTAACAGTATAATGTGGGCTAGGTTAAATGAGGGAGATTGCTAGACTAATGAGGGAGAGAGGGAGATTGCTGCTATTTCAGGGAGTCTCCTGCACAATTCAGGAGGGTAGGCAACTATGGTGTGGGTGTGTGTGTGTGTGTGTGTGTGTGTGTGTGGGGGGGGGCTGTTTATTATGTAATGCGGAATGCACTGTGCGTAATGTAGGGGGTGCTGTATATAATGTAATACAGGGGGCCTGTGTTTAATGTAAACTAGGGGGTTCTGTGTATAATGTAATATAGGGGGCTCTGTATAATGTAATATAGGGGGTTGTGTATAATGTAATATGGGGGGTTGTTTATAATGTAATATGGGGTGCGCTGTGTATAATGTAATATGGGGTCGGCTGTGTAAAATGTAATATGGGGGGTTGTTCATAATGTAATATGGGGTGCGCTGTGTATAATAATATGGGGTGCGCTGTGTATAATGTAATATGGTGTGCGCTGTGTATAATGTAATATGGGGGGTGTATAATATAATATGGGGTAGGCTATGTATAATGTAATATGGGGTGGGCTGTGTATTCTGTAATATGGGGGGCTTTGTATATCGTAATATAGGGTGGGCTGTGGGTACTTGTTTTCTAGCACTATATAAGGTCAACTCTACGCCGACGTGGATAGTGGGGGTATGAAAAGGTTGGAGGATGCGTACCGCCGTCCCTCGCGGGCTTGCTGCGCTCGCCACGCTTCCGGTTGGCGTTCATTGTGGGGTGGCGTTAACAATGTGGGGGGGGGGGGGGGCATTTCCCATACAAATTACCCATCAGGGTGGGTATACAATCAAAAATCGGGGGTATGGGGGGCCATTTAACATTGTTCCCTATGTAAAATCGGGTCCATCGCATTGGTCGCATTGTATGCCATTATAAGGGCATACAATGGACCCAATTTTACATAGGAATTTAACATTGAGTACAATGCATTCAATGTTAAATCGCGTCAGTCGCGTCAGTTGCATCGCATGCGATTATAATGGCATGTGATGGACCCGATTTTCTAATTGTCGGGAAAGGCTAAAAATAGCCCAAAATTGCGTCGGTCGGGTCCCATCGCATACCTTAACTTAAGGTATGCAATGGCCCACGATGGGCGGCGTGCTAGGAAACAAGTACCGGGCTGTGTATAATGTAATATGGGGTGGGCTGTGTATAATGTAATATGGGGGGTGTATAATGTAATATGGGGTGGGCTGTGTATAATGTAATATGGGTGGGTGTATAATGTAATATGGGGGGGTGTATAATGTAATATGGGGTGGGCCGGGTATAATGTAACATGAGGGAGCTGTGTATAAGGTAATATGGGGGGTGTGGTATGAGTCATCGACAGTCGGGATCCCGACAGTCATTAACCCGACGTCGGGTTACCGACTGCCTGACCTCAGACAGCGTGGCCAGCGCAACAAAGCCCCTTGCGGGCTCGCTGCGCTCGCCACGCTGCGGGCACGGTGGCGAGCTACGCTCGTCACCTATTCTATTCTCCCTCTATGGGGGTCGTGGACCCTCACGAGGGAAAATAGCCGCTGGCCGTCGGTGTTTTAACAGTCGGGATCCCGACGTCGGGTTAATGACTGTCGGGATCCCGACTGTCGGGACCCCGTCCGGCACCCAATATGGGTGGGTGTATAATGTAATATGGGGTGGGCTGTGTATAATGTAATATGGGTGGGTGTATAATGTAATATGGGGGGTGTATAATGTAATATTGGGTGGGCCGGATATAATGTAACATGAGGGAGCTGTGTATAATGTAATATGGGGGGGTGTATAATGTAATATGGGGTGGGCCGTGTATAATGTAATATGGGTGGGTGTATAATGTAATATGGGGTGGGCCGGGTATAATGTAACATGAGGGAGCTGTGTATAATGTAATATGGGGTGGGCTGTGTATAATGTAATATGAGGTGGGCCGTGTATAATATAATGTGGGGTGGGCCGGGTATGATGTAACATGAGGGAGCTGTGTATAATGTAATATGGGGTGGGCTGTGTATAATGTAATATGGTGGGGGGGTATATAATGTAATATGGGGTGGGCCGGGTATAATGTAATATGGGGGGGTGTATAATGTAATATGGGGGGTGTATAATGTAATATGGGGGGGGGGGTGTATAATGTAATATGGGTGGGTGTATAATGTAATATGGGGGGGTGTATAATGTAATATGGGGTGGGCCGGGTATAATGTAATATGGGTGGGTGTATAATGTAATATGGGGGGGTGTATAATGTAATATGGGGTGGGCCGGGTATAATGTAATATGGGTGGGTGTATAATGTAATATGGGGGGGTGTATAATGTAATATGGGGGGGTGTATAATATAATATGGGGTGGGCCGGGTATAATGTAATATGGGTGGGTGTATAATGTAATATGGGGGGTGTATAATGTAATATGGGGTGGGCCGGGTATAATGTAATATGGGTGTGTGTATAATGTAATATGGGGGGGTGTATAATGTAATATGGGGGGGTGTATAATGTAATATGGGTGGGGGGGTGTATAATGTAATATGGGGTGGGCCGGGTATAATGTAATATGGGTGGGTGTATAATGTAATATGGGTGGGTGTATAATGTAATATGGGGGGGTGTATAATGTAATATGGGGTGGGCCGGGTATAATGTAATATGGGTAGGTGTATAATGTAATATGGGGGGGTGTATAATGTAATATGGGGTGGGCCGGGTATAATGTAATATGGGGTGGGCCGGTTATAATGTAATATGGGTGTGTGTATAATGTAATATGGGGGGGTGTATAATGTAATATGGGGTGGGCCGGGTATAATGTAATATGGGTGGGTGTATAATGTAATATGGGTGGGTGTATAATGTAATATGGGGGGGGTGTACAATGTAATATGGGGTGGGCCGGGTATAATGTAATATGGGTGTGTGTATAATGTAATATGGGGGGGTGTATAATGTAATATGGGGTGGGCCGGGTATAATGTAATATGGGTGGGTGTATAATGTAATATGGGTGGGTGTATAATGTAATATGGGTGGGTGTATAATGTAATATGGGGTGGGCCGGGTATAATGTAATATGGGGTGGGCCGGGTATAATGTAATATGGGGGGGTGTATAATGTAATATGGGGGGGTGTATAATGTAATATGGGTGGGTGCATAATGTAATATGGGGGGGTGTATAATGTTATATGGGGGGTGTATAATGTAATATGGGGGGTGTGTATAATGTAATATGGGGTGGGCCGGGTATAATGTAATATGGGTGGGTGTATAATGTAATATGGGTGGGTGTATAATGTAATATGGGGGGTGTATAATGTAATATGGGGTGGGCCGGGTATAATGTAATATGGGTAGGTGTATAATGTAATATGGGGTGGGCCGGGTATAATGTAATATGGGGTGGGCCGGGTATAATGTAATATGGGTGTGTGTATAATGTAATATGGGTGGGTGTATAATGTAATATGGGGGGGGTGTATAATGTAATATGGGGGGGTGTATAATGTAATATGGGTGGGTGCATAATGTAATATGGGGGGGTGTATAATGTTATATGGGGGGTGTATAATGTAATATGGGGGGGGGGTGTATAATGTAATATGGGGTGGGCCGGGTATAATGTAATATGGGTGGGTGTATAATGTAATATGGGTGGGTGTATAATGTAATATGGGGGGGTGTATAATGTAATATGGGGTGGGCCGGGTATAATGTAATATGGGTAGGTGTATAATGTAATATGGGGGGGTGTATAATGTAATATGGGGTGGGCCGGGTATAATGTAATATGGGGTGGGCCGGGTATAATGTAATATGGGTGTGTGTATAATGTAACATGGGGGGGTGTATAATGTAATATGGGGTGGGCCGGGTATAATGTAATATGGGTGGGTGTATAATGTAATATGGGTGGGTGTATAATGTAATATGGGGGGGGGGGTGTACAATGTAATATGGGGTGGGCCGGGTATAATGTAATATGGGTGTGTGTATAATGTAATATGGGGGGGTGTATAATGTAATATGGGGGGGTGTATAATGTAATATGGGGTGGGCCGGGTATAATGTAATATGGGTGGGTGTATAATGTAATATGGGTGGGTGTATAATGTAATATGGGGGGGTGTATAATGTAATATGGGGTGGGCCGGGTATAATGTAATATGGGGGGGTGTATAATGTAATATGGGGGGGTGTATAATGTAATATGGGGGGGTGTATAATGTAATATGGGTGGGTGCATAATGTAATATGGGGGGGTGTATAATGTTATATGGGGGGTGTATAATGTAATATGGGGGGGTGTATAATGTAATATGGGGTGGGCCGGGTATAATGTAATATGGGTAGGTGTATAATGTAACTAGGTGATTCATCGCGCCCTCCGGGCGCTCTTCACACCGTCGTGAGGGACTTCGCCCCATTAGAAGTAGAAATATGTGAGTGTGAGATTCTGGGCCTTATTTTGGTTCATTCTTTCTGACAAAATCCTTCTTAGATGGGCAAAACCATGTGCACTGCAGGTGGGGCAGATGTTACTTGTGCAGAGATAATTAGATTTGGGTGGGGTTTTACTTCAAAGTGAGATCTATATTGCAGTGTAAAAATAAAGCTGTCAGTATTTTCCCTGCACAGAAACAAAATTACTCACCCGAATCTAATTCTCTCTGCACATGTTACATCTGCCCCCCCTGCAGTGCACATGGTTTTGTCCATCTAAGAAGGATTTTGTCAGAAAGAATGAACCAAAATAAGGCCCATAGTGTACAGTGTAGAGCACTGTAGTGGCATTAGCGCAGTGATTGTAAATAAGCAGTGGAAGTGTAGTGAGTGGGATGCAGGGGCACAGCAGTAAATTAGAGAGTGTGGGGAGGGTGTTGTAAGGTAAGGACGGTAGTGTAATGTATGGAGTGTGGGGTGCAGGGTAAAGGTAGTAGTGTGCACAGGCATGGGCTATAGGATAGCAATGGTTTGGTAGTTTGTGTGGGGTGTAGGATAGGACTAATGTAGTTTGTGGTGTAGGGGTTGCATGGTTGGTGCAGTAGAGTAGTGTTTGCGTGGAGGAGTGTGTTGTTTGTAGTAGGGGGGCTAAACTTATAGTTTTATGTAGTGTGCAAAGCAGGCTAGAGCCGGATGTGTGTTGGACAGGGCCTTCCCTGAGTGGTTGTTGCAGCAGCACAACAATCGCCGTACTTGCGTGGATTTTGTCCGGGTACTCTGTTTTCCTCCCTCAAAGTGTAAAATTTAGTGGCAGCCTAATTGGCTCACAACAAAATCACCCTACAATGTGTGTGTGCGTGTATATGTGTTAGGGAATATAGATAGCAAGCTCCACTGGGGCAGGGACTGATGTGAATGTTCAAAGCGCAGTGGAATATGTGTGCGCTATAAAAGAAATTGTTAAGAAATAAATAAAATATATAGTGTGAGATGAAATGTTTAAGGGAGGAGAGGTGTGTTTCGAGAGGTGTTGGTGGTGTAGTGTAAAGGGGTGGTTGGTGGTACTTACATATGGTCGGGGAGAGTGAAGTATGTGGGAAAAGGTCCTGTACAGTGTAAATAGATGTGAGGATGTGTGTGGGGTGAAAGATTTAATAGAGATATCGGGTAAGTAGTGTGAAGTCTGTAGTATGTAGTTGGGTGTATTAGAAGCATGGATGGGTGTGTGTGTGTGATGTTGGGAGTATTGGAGGTGTGTGTGTGTGTGTAGAGTTGTGAGTATTGGAGGCATGCATGTGTGTGTGTGTGTAGAGTTGTGAGTATTGGAGGCATGCATGTGTGTGTCTAAACCCCCACAATATAGTGTGAGATTACATGTTTAAGGGAGGAGAGGTGTGTTAGAAGAGGCGTTGTTGGTGTAGTGTTATGGGGTGTTGGGTGGTAGGTACATATGGTGGTGTAGAGTGACGTTTGGTGGCAGCAGGTTATGGAGAGTGTAAATAGATGTGTGGATGTGTTAGGTGAAGTAGTGTGAGGTGCATGTGTATTGCAGATGTGAGTGTAAAAGGTGAGGTTGTGTGTTTTGTGAGTGGTGTAGGGTGCAGGAGATAATAGAGACATAGGGTAAGTAGTGTGAAGCCTGTGGCATGGAGTTGTGAGTATTGGGAGGCATGGGTCGGTGCGCATGTGTGTGTGTGTATTGGAGGCATGGATAGGTGTGTGTGTTTGTGTGTGTGTATTGGAGGCATGGATGTGTGTGTAGTAGTGAGTATTGGAAGCATACATGTGTGTGTGTGTATGTGTGTGTAGTATTGAGTATTGGAGGCATGCATGTGTGTGTGTGTCTAAACCCCCACAATATAGTGTGAGATTACATGTTTAAGGGAGGAGAGGTGTGTTAGAAGAGGCGTTGTTGGTGTAGTGTTATGGGGTGGTGGGTGGTAGGTACATATGGTGGTGGAGAGTGACATTTGGTGGTAGCAGGTTATGGAGAGTGTAAATAGATGTGTGGATGTGTTAGGTGAAGTAGTGTGAGGTGCATGTGTTTTGGAGATGTGAGTGTAAAAGGTGAGGGTGTGTGTTTTGTGAGTGGTGTAGGGTGCAGGAGTTAATAGAGATATAGGGTAGGTAGTGTGAAGCATGTGGCATGGAGTTGTGAGTATTGGGAGGCATGGGTGGGTGCACGTGTGTGTGTGCGTATTGGAGGCATGGATGGGTGTGTGTAGTTGTGAATATTGGAGGCATGGGTGTGTGTGTGTGTGTAGGTGTGAGTACTGGTGGCATGAATGTGTGTGTGTAGTAGTAAGTATTGGAGTCATGCATGCGTGTGTGTGTGTGTGTATTAGTAGTAGTAGTGTGTATTGGAGGCATGCATGTGTGTGTCTAAACCCACACAATTTGGTGTGAGATGAAATTTTTAAGGGAGGAGAGGTGTGTTATAAGAGGCGTTAGTGGTGTAGTGGTATGGGGTGGTGAGTGGTACTTACATATGGTGGTGTAGAGTGACGTTTGTTGGCAGCAGGTTATGGAGAGTGTAAATAGATGTGTGGATGTGTTAGGTGAAGTAGTGTGAGGTGCATGTGTATTGCAGATGTGAGTGTAAAAGGTGAGGTTGTGTGTTTTGTGAGTGGTGTAGGGTGCAGGAGATAATAGAGATATAGGGTAAGTAGTGTGAAGCATGTGGCATGGAGTTGTGAGTCTTGTGAGGCATGGGTCGGTGCGTGTGTGTGTGTGTATTGGAGGCATGGGTCTGTGCGCGCGTGTGTGTGAGTATTGGAGGCATGGATGGGTGTGTGTGTGTGTGTAGAGTTGTGAGTATTGGAGGCATGGATGTGTGTGTGTAGTAGTGAGTATTGGAGGCATGCATGTGTGTGTGTGTGTGTGTGGTAGTGAGTATTGGAGGCATGCATGTGTGTGTGTGTGTGTGTGTGTGTCTAAACCCACACAATATAGTGTGAGATGAAATGTTTAAGGGAGGAGAGGTGTGTTATAAGAGGCGTTGTTGGTGTAGTGGTATGGGGTGGTGGGTGGTACTTACATATGGTAATGTAGAGTGACGTTTGTTGGCAGCAGGTTATGGAGAGTGTAAATAGATGTGTGGATGTGTTAGGTGAAGTAGTGTGAGGTGCATGTGTATTGCAGATGTGAGTGTAAAAGGTGAGGTTGTGTGTTTTGTGAGTGGTGTAGGGTGCAGGAGATAATAGAGACATAGGGTAAGTAGTGTGAAGCCTGTGGCATGGAGTTGTGAGTATTGGGAGGCATGGGTCGGTGCGCGTGTGTGTGTGTGAGTATTGGAGGCATGGATAGGTGTGTGTGTGTGTATTGGAGGCATGGATGTGTGTGTAGTAGTGAGTATTGGAGGCATGCGTGTGTGTGTGTGTGTAGTTTTGAGTATTGGAGGCATGCATGCATGTGTGTGTGTGTGTGTGTGTGTTTAAACCCCCACAATATAGTGTTTGATTACATGTTTAAGGGAGGAGAGGTGTGTTATAAGAGGCGTTGTTGGTGTAGTGTTATGGGGTGGTGAGAGGTACTTACATATGGTGGTGGAGATTGACGTTTGGTGGCAGCAGGTTATGGAGAGTGTAAATAGATGTGTGGATGTGTTAGGTGAAGTAGTGTGAGGTGCATGTGTATTGCAGATGTGAGTGTAAAAGGTGAGGTTGTGTGTTTTGTGAGTGGTGTAGGGTGCAGGAGTTAATAGAGATATAGGGTAAGTAGTGTGAAGCATGTGGCATGGAGTTGTGACTATTGGGAGGCATGGGTGGGTGCACGTGTGTGTGTGAGTATTGGAGGCATGGGTGTGTGTGTGTGTGTAGGTGTGAGTACTGGTGGCATGAATGTGTGTGTGTGTAGTAGTGAGTATTGGAGGCATGCATGCGTGTGTGTATGTGTAGTAGTAGTAGTGAGTATTGGAGGCATGCAGGGGTGATAGTGCGGTAAGGGAGGAGAGGTGCGATAGATGCGGGGTTGGTGGTGTAGTGGTATGGGGTGGTGGGATGGTAGGTCGGGTCCTGTACAGTGGTGGTCAGTGGCAGCAGGGGTGATAGTGCGGTAAGGGAGGAGAGGTGTGTTCGGTAAGGGAGGAGAGGTGCGTTAGATGCGGGGTTGGTGGTGTAGTGGTATGAGGTGGTGGGATGGTAGGTCGGGTCCTGTACAGTGGTGGTCAGTGGCAGCAGGGGTGATAGTGCGGTAAGGGAGGAGAGGTGTGTTCGAAGCGGCGTTGGTGGTGTAGTGGTATGGGGTGTTGGGTGCCATAAGCCTACTAAAGTAGTAAATGCTGCATGTACTGGGCCTGTTTACTACTTTAGCACACCTATTATGGCACCCAGCACCCCATGGTGGGAGAGGCATTGTAGTGGTATGGGGTGGTGGGATGGTAGTTAGGGAGCGGAACAGTGGTGGTCAGCGTCAGCAGGGGTGACAGTGGGTTGGTACTTACTGTTGGTCAGCGGCAGCAGGGCATCCAGAGTGCGTCGATAGCAGGGGCTGGAGGGTGGCGCTGGATGGTATGATGTCCAGGACAGCGTCGGGCAGCGGCAGCTGTGGTCAGCAAGGCTAGCGGTGCACTGTGCACCTGCGATCCGGGCGTCTGTGGGCGGGCAGTTTGTGCGGAGGCAGCTCTCTGGGCTGGCAGCGGCTGGTGGTGCGCTGTGCACCTGCGGGCAGTGTGTGCGGAGGCAGCCTCAGCACTGCTGTCCATCCTTCGATCCGTCCGGGTGTAGGGGGATGTGCGGGCAATGTGGGCGGAGCCAGCGCCGTGTGTCGATCCGGCCGGGTGTGGGGGGATGCGCCTTTGGACGGCGTGCAGCAAGGGGCGGGCAATGTGGGCGGAGCCAGCGCCGCGTAATGTAGCTGGGCTGGCAGTGGCTGGTGGTGCACTGTGCACCTGCAGGCAGTGTGTGCGGAGGCAGCCTCAGCACTGCTGTCCTCGAGCCGGCCGGGTGTGGGGGAATGCTTGGACGGCGTGTAGTAAGGGGCGGGCAATGTGGGCGGAGCCAGCGCCGTCTGTCGATCCTGCCGGGTGTGGGGGGATGCGCCTTTGGAAGGCATGTAGCAAGGGGGCAGGCAATGTGGGCGGAGCCAGCGTGACACACTTCTGGCCGGGTGTGGGGGGGGGGCGTCCTTGGACGGAGGGTATTTGTGCTGGGAGGGGCGGTAGAGAGAAGTAGGAAAGTGAAGGGGGTGGGGTTGGGGGCGTGCTGTGCACCCATGGGGCAGGGGGGGTGGGAGTGTTTGCGCTGAGTGGTAGGTGACTTGCTGCAGCTGCCTGGTGTAGAATCCAGGGCAGTGTATGACGTTGGCCAGGTCTGTGTGTATGTGGAGCCCCGCCCACCGTTAGAGACTGGGTTTGAGTGACAGATCTGGCTAAATATATAAGAGATATGGGGTGGGCCGGGTATAATGTAATATGGGTGGGTGTATAATGTAATATGGGGGGGTGTATAATGTAATATGGGTGGGTGTATAATGTAATATGGGGGGGTGTATAATGTAATATGGGGTGGGCCGGGTAAAATGTAATATGGGGTGGGCCGGGTATAATGTAATATGGGGTGGGCCGGGTATAATGTAATATGGGTGGGTGTATAATGTAATATGGGTAGGTGTATAATGTAATATGGGGTAGGCCGGGTATAATGTAATATGGGTAGGTGTATAATGTAATATGGGGGGGTGTATAATGTAATATGGGGGGGTGTATAATGTAATATGGGGGGTGTATAATGTAATATGGGGTGGGCCGGGTATAATGTAATATGGGTGGGTGTATAATGTAATATGGGGTGGGCCGGGTATAATGTAATATGGGGTGGGCCGGGTATAATGTAATATGGGGTGGGCCGGGTATAATGTAATATGGGGTGGGCCGGGTATAATGTAATATGGGTGGGTGTATAATGTAATATGGGTAGGTGTATAATGTAATATGGGGTGGGCCGGGTATAATGTAATATGGGGGGGTGTATAATGTAATATGGGGGGGTGTATAATGTAATATGGGGTGGGCCGGGTATAATGTAATATGGGGGTGTATAATGTAATATGGGGTGGGCCGGGTATAATGTAATATGGGGTGGGCCGGGTATAATGTAATATGGGGGGGTGTAAAATGTAATATGGGGGGGTGTATAATGTAATATGGGGGGGTGTATAATGTAATATGGGGTGGGCCGGGTATAATGTAATATGGGTGGGTGTATAATGTAATATGGGTGGGTGTATAATGTAATATGGGGTGGGCCGGGTATAATGTAATATGGGGTGGGCCGGGTATAATGTAATATGGGGTGGGCCGGGTATAATGTAATATGGGTGGGTGTATAATGTAATATGGGTGGGTGTATAATGTAATATGGGTAGGTGTATAATGTAATATGGGGTGGGCCGGGTATAATGTAATATGGGGGGGTGTATAATGTAATATGGGGGGGTGTATAATGTAATATGGGGTGGGCCGGGTATAATGTAATATGGGGGTGTATAATGTAATATGGGGTGGGCCGGGTATAATGTAATATGGGGGGGTGTATAATGTAATATGAGTAGGTGTATAATGTAATATGGGGGGGTGTATAATGTAATATGGGGGGGTGTATAATGTAATATGGGGTGGGCCGGGTATAATGTAATATGGGTAGGTGTATAATGTAATATGGGGGGGTGTATAATGTAATATGGGGGGGTGTATAATGTAATATGGGGGGGTGTATAATGTAATATGGGGTGGGCCGGGTATAATGTAATATGGGTAGGTGTATAATGTAATATGGGGGGGTGTATAATGTAATATGGGTGGGTGTATAATGTAATATGGGTAGGTGTATAATGTAATATGGGGGGGTGTATAATGTTATATGGGTAGGTGTATAATGTAATATGGGGTAGGCCGGGTATAATGTAATATGGGTAGGTGTATAATGTAATATGGGGGGGTGTATAATGTAATATGGGGGGGTGTATAATGTAATATGGGGGGTGTATAATGTAATATGGGGTGGGCCGGGTATAATGTAATATGGGTGGGTGTATAATGTAATATGGGGTGGGCCGGGTATAATGTAATATGGGGTGGGCCGGGTATAATGTAATATGGGGTGGGCCGGGTATAATGTAATATGGGGTGGGCCGGGTATAATGTAATATGGGTGGGTGTATAATGTAATATGGGTAGGTGTATAATGTAATATGGGGTGGGCCGGGTATAATGTAATATGGGGGGGTGTATAATGTAATATGGGGGGGTGTATAATGTAATATGGGGTGGGCCGGGTATAATGTAATATGGGGGTGTATAATGTAATATGGGGTGGGCCGGGTATAATGTAATATGGGGTGGGCCGGGTATAATGTAATATGGGGGGGTGTAAAATGTAATATGGGGGGGTGTATAATGTAATATGGGGGGTGTATAATGTAATATGGGGTGGGCCGGGTATAATGTAATATGGGTGGGTGTATAATGTAATATGGGTGGGTGTATAATGTAATATGGGGTGGGCCGGGTATAATGTAATATGGGGTGGGCCGGGTATAATGTAATATGGGGTGGGCCGGGTATAATGTAATATGGGTGGGTGTATAATGTAATATGGGTGGGTGTATAATGTAATATGGGTAGGTGTATAATGTAATATGGGGTGGGCCGGGTATAATGTAATATGGGGGGGTGTATAATGTAATATGGGGGGGTGTATAATGTAATATGGGGTGGGCCGGGTATAATGTAATATGGGGGTGTATAATGTAATATGGGGTGGGCCGGGTATAATGTAATATGGGGGGGTGTATAATGTAATATGAGTAGGTGTATAATGTAATATGGGGGGGTGTATAATGTAATATGGGGGGGTGTATAATGTAATATGGGGTGGGCCGGGTATAATGTAATATGGGTAGGTGTATAATGTAATATGGGGGGGTGTATAATGTAATATGGGGGGGTGTATAATGTAATATGGGGGGGTGTATAATGTAATATGGGGTGGGCCGGGTATAATGTAATATGGGTAGGTGTATAATGTAATATGGGGGGGTGTATAATGTAATATGGGTGGGTGTATAATGTAATATGGGTAGGTGTATAATGTAATATGGGGGGGTGTATAATGTTATATGGGTAGGTGTATAATGTAATATGGGGGGGTGTATAATGTAATATGGGGTGGGCCGGGTATAATGTAATATGGGTAGGTGTATAATGTAATATGGGATGCTTACCATGATGTCCCCCTGTCAACATTGCGGCGCATTTTACTAGCACATGGAATCTCCCTGAAACTAAAAAGACTCAAAAAGGGGGTGGGCAGCGCTAATTAAATGACTGATTGGGTGCAATAATATGCAAAGAAAAATGAATTGGGAGATTGGTTAGATCTTTCACAAATTTTTAATACATTTCTAAAAACTGCAAGCCAGAAAATACGGGCTAAAAACAATAGACATAAATAAACATGTATGGTAAAATAGTAATCTCACCGAACCACACCACATGGGGGTTAGACCCAGGAAGTCCCAAACGTCCAGATGGCTGGACACTGGTGGCACCCACTTGGTGGTGGGGAATGTTCAGAGTGTCCAGTAATGTTGATGGTACAGTCCCCAATCTTGCAATATGGAGGGAGGGCACAAAGATGTTGATACCAGGAGTGGCCCAAGATGGCACGAATCACCAACTCCTACCGCCAGATGTTGTGGGCGGAATTGTGTCCTCAACCTCTACTATTGTTGCAGAGATATTTGTAATCCAATTGGTGGAGTGAAAAAAGTGGGGAGCAATTGAAGCTGGTGGTGGTCCTTCCGAATATTTTGCTGGATCTATTTCCCCAGGGTGGTTCACCTATAAATGTGGTGAGGTAAGTGAGGTAGGTGAGTGAACCCGGATCACACCCAGTGTGATCCGGGTTCACTCTTTTCTCCATTGTCTCCCTGAAACTAGTTTACAAAAGTAGGCAAATATGATGTAAGTTCATGTGTGTTCAGAAATGTAGGAGTAGGGGTAGATTCACTAAAACGTCTAAAGAGGAAAGGAGGTGATGTTGCCCATAGCAATTGATTGGTTTACGAAAGTGAAATGATTGGTTGCTATGGGCAACATCACGTTTTTCTTTTTTAGAAGCTTTAGTATATTTACCCAGTAGACTGTAGGCTCCAATGGGTCAGGGACTTACATGAATGATTTATAATCTCTGTACACCTTTGCAGGAATTGATGTTGTAATGTTTTTTTTCAATAAAGCTGTTTATTTCCTTTATTCAAAATTGTGTGTGTGTGTGTGTGCGCGCGTGTGCATGTGTGTGTGTGTGTGTGTATGTGCGTGTGTGTGTGCATGTGTGTGTGTGTGTGTGTGTGTGTGTGTTTTAGGTCTCTTGTGTATTAAAAAAATATAGGGTCTGATGCACTAAGCTTCAAAAACTGATAAAGTGGAGAATGATGAACAAGCAGCTAATCAGCCCCTACCTGTCATTTTTCTAACATTTGGCAGTTAGGAGCTGACTGGCTGGTACAGTATCACTGTTTTAGCACTTTTTGAAGCATGGTACATACAAGGGGTATGAAGCAGGGATAAGAGTGAGAAGTTGCCCATGGTAACCAATCAGCAGCACTGTATAATTTTATAGTAAGCAAATTATAAATGTTACACCCATGCTGATTGGATGCTATGGGCAACTTTTCCACTGGCTCACTTCTCCGCTCTTATCACTGCTTAATATGTCTAGCCCAGGGGTGGCCAAACCTGTCCTCACGATCTACCAACGGTGCAGGTTTTCCAGGCAACCTGCGGATCTAGAGTAGGAATGAATACAGCATGTTTTAAAATGTGACAGTTAGTAATGACTACAGCTGTGCACCAGCCAGGTAACCTGGAAAACGTGGACCATTGGTAGATCTCGAGGACCAGTTTGGCCACCCTTGGTCTAGCCCTTAGCCCTTAAATCCCATACACACTAG
Source organism: Crinia signifera (assembly GCF_055691185.1). NCBI lineage: Eukaryota > Metazoa > Chordata > Amphibia > Anura > Myobatrachidae > Crinia > Crinia signifera. Next base: position 51,137,563 of record NC_139220.1, on the reverse strand, counting down.
GTGATTTGGAGCTGAAAGTAGCTCACTTTTAGTGTTTTAACCTACTTTCAGCTCAAAATCCTCCACTGTTTATGTATTGGTGATTAGCGACGAGCGCTGATCCTGCATCATCGCTGTCCTGCTCCATCTGTCGGCTGGTTTTGCCAGCAGTCTAGACCACTATACAAAATCCTCCACTGTTTATGTATTGGTGATTAGCGACGAGCATATTGTATGTTCTAAACTACTACAAAAGTTACAGAATGTTTGCTTTGCTTTGGGCACTTGGACTGGGTGGGAAGCTCACATGGACTGAGGCGTATTGAATCCAATAATTTCAATTTGTTGTTAGATAGCCATGAAAAATTTCAGTTGCACCAGCTCTATACTAGGTGCAGAACCACTATCAGAGTATGGTCTCCGATGTGAGTGCTTAATCATCTGAATTCGCAGTTTGGCGACACGCCTGCAAGACTTCCATAACACGTCCATAAGACAGTGCATCTCTGTGTGTCTGTACAGTCACCTTCCAGAAACGCATAATACATTTAAACCACTGTGTGCCTCAAACGCTACTGTGCCTCTGTGTAACTCAAATGCTACTGCGCCTCTGTGAATCTCAATCGCTACTGTGCCTCTGTGCGTACAAACAATGTACAATGCTTTCTATGTACAAGTGTTTATGCCCTTCTGCCCACGTGCACAAAAAGACTTTACATTTCTTGAACATTAGTTTCATGCAACTCAGAACCAGTCACTTGGGCCCTCATTCTGAATCATTTGAATCAGGTCAAATTCGGGGACTTGCGCATACACACTCGCCGGGCCATTGTCTTGCAGGGAGGGAGGGACGGGGCAGTCAGTGACGGAGATCGCCCTTAGGAACGTCCAGTATTTTATGTTCGTCCCCATGAAAACGCTGGGCATTCCCATGGGTACGCGGATGGGCCTATGTCTGCCGGGGGTGGCTGGCTGGCGTCACAGGACACCCGCTGGCACCACAGGCCGCTCGCCCCGTCTTCGTCCTGGTGCTCGCAAATAAGTCAGTTCTCATTGACTCCTATTTGCGAAGCCAGGAGAAATCATTCGATGGTTGGCGACCATTGAATGAATTGTCCTGCAGCAGAGGAATGCGCGGCAATGTGTTTCATTACACATCCCCTCGCATAGTAGCGAGGGAAATCGGAGATGGAGGGGGTGGCGGTCTTGGGAGCTTACAGAGCCAATCAGAATCAGGGCCTTTATACTATATTTAGATATGTCTCCCATTTTATTTTAGAGCTTTGATTTTTTTTTTTTAAATACACAGGTAAAGTTACTAAGATGAGAATTGTATATCACATGGGATGTTGCTATTGGCAACCAATTAGAATCTACTTACTTATTTAGGACCTTCTAGAAGATAATATATAGTATCCGATTGGTTGCCCATAGCAAAATGCCATGTGATATACAACTTTCACCTTAGTTGTATTTTGTCGTCTTCTGCAAGTGCTGAAAGCTCCGCACAGCCTCGCCAATCTTCAATTCATTGCCATCCAATAAGCAGATAAAGGGGTATTGTCCTTCAATACTACAATGATGACTACATGGAAGATGTTCTCTCTCAATTGCAATGCTCTGATACAAAACTGTCATATGATTAAACATGGAAATTCAAGCCCATCATCACCAATGTAATTAATGAGACACATTTCACCCAATCATCTTTCCTTACAGCGAAACAACGCGAACAAGCCTACTTTTACTGTAAGTGCTCTCAAAAGTGCAAAAACAGCTAATAAACCACCTGGCTCACCTATCATTATCAGCCATAGGTCCAGTGACGTGTATTTAAAAAAAGAGTGGCTTTCTTCGCACCGCTAATGGTCTCCCTACAAGAACTTCATAAACTATCCATTGCCAGCATCCCGATTGTAAGTACTGTATGCTGGGTGGTATAGCTTTAGGCTGAAGGAAGGGGGGGTTAGGCTGAGGAAAGGAGTGTTAGGCACTTAGAAGTATACTTACCTAACCTCTGTCAGGATTCCTTGGATAGGGATGCCGTCATCTCTCATCTGTATTCTGACCGCCGGCATCCCGTGGTCCCGCCCGGGGGTTGCCTTGTCTGGGGGGCTTCCTGTGATAGCTTTCACCAAGGACATGGGGAAGGGGAGATTACAGCCTCCCTGTGTGGTCCAGACCGTTCCGGGTTTTGCTACATGCCCGAACCATACAGGGAGGCTTTATTCTCTCCCCCCTCCTCTCCCTGGTGACAGCTGTCACTCCCCCCCCGGACAGGACACTCCCCTGACCGGACGCTCCCCTGACCGGACGCTACCAGCTCTGGAATGCAGAGTTTGATGTCTGGTCCGGCATGCCAAGGTCTTGTCCAGTCCATTTTTTACCCATACCCAGAAGTTACTAAGTAATAGAAGTATAACCAAACTGTCATACGCCATATATAGCAGCAAGTGTCAGTCACTATTATTTCAGACAAGGCCCCCACTACACTGACCCAAACTGCCATGCGTAACTGAATCCAGGACCACCCACTACACTGTCACTCAGCCCTGCCCCGTGTCACCCAATCCAAGACCCCCCACTACACTGTCACTCAGCCCTGACCTACCCTGCCACATTTCACTCAATCCAGGATCCCCCCCCACCACACTGTCACTCAGCCCTGATCCACCCTGTCACTGCATCCAGAAACCCCCCCCACCCCCATGTCCCTCAGTCCTGACCAACCCTGCCAAATGTCCAGGATCCCTTCCCCAACTATGCTGCAGTACCACCAAGCCCTGCCTGACCCACCATGCCACATATCCCTCGATCCACGAGCCCCCCCACTACACTGACATTCAGCCGTGGCCCCAAAGCCGACCCTAGGCATACTAGGCAATTGCCTAGGGCATCAGTGTGTATGTGTGTATATGTATTTATGTATTTGTGTGTATAAATATAATATGTGTGTATATATATATATATATATATATATATATATATATATATATATATATATATATATAGGAAATAAGCAGCACTCACTGAAATCAGGGATGCAATGTTTTATTTATTCAGTCGTCTACGGGAATATTATATATATGTATACCGGTCTGAAGTGTATTTATTTATTTATTTCTACATATGTTTCAGGCTGCAATGCTGTATGGTACAGTATGTGGCATGTTGTGTAATGGTCATAACGGTGTGTGGCATAATGCGTAATGGGCATTATGGTGTGCGTAATCCTGGCGCAGTGTGTCCAAGTGGCTCTAGCTGGCACAATGTGTAGAAGTGGTACTAATGTGTGGTGTAATGTGAATTGTACTATAAAATTGTCTCAGGCTGGCCATCTGCTCAGGGTAAATGCCATGTGGGGGACAGGATGAGGCTTCTGTATGTGCTATGCTAGCGGGAAGCGAAGAGGCTTTATTCCGTAGGTTGGACACCGATTTTTGTAAGTGAGCCACTATTTTGGGGGGTTTTCGTGATCACTACAGCCTCCTATGCCATTAGTCTGGGGTGGCTAGAACTTTGATTGCGATCTACCGGATCGATTGTGGAGCTTCCGCTGGTAGATCGCGATTGGTTCCTGAAGCATTAGCCCCATACACTCTGCTAATTCCTTCTGAAGCCTCTACTGGCATGCAGGAGGGGGGGGGGGGGGGGTTTCCTATAAGCTGTTACGTGGTAGGTTATCCCAGCTGCTGCCTGTGATGAAGTTTTGTGTGCCCCACCTCCTGTTTAAAGTGTGTAGAGCTTGCCCTAGGCATAGGCATACTGGGCAATTTCCTAGGGCATCAGCCTATGTCTAGGGGCGGTAGCCTCTTATGCTATTGGCATACCCTTCAGTTGTACCGAGGGGTCCAGGCAGCTCCTCCTCAGCTTGACAGGCGTTGATGATCTTTCGGACCCTCAGACACTCAGGGGTTGTCAGTATCTATTAAAGTAAAGCCTCCTTGAGACCAGGTGCATGCACTTGGAGGAGAAACAACATCTGTTGGGAGGTGAGGGGAACGCTCAGCGGCCGTGCAGTCAGAATGCAGAGCCCAGAACACCATGCACAATCCGGCAGCTTGGAGAAGCTGATCACCCGAGCCAGAAGCACGGCGTGCATCCTCCTGTCTGTGCATCCTCCTGTCTGTGCCAGGTAAGAGCAAGCGGTGGCCTGTGGGTGATATAGAGACACAGAAACACTCTATTTGCTGCTGCTGGGGAGCAGGGACCCCTCTGCCCCAAATGTGCACCCGAGGGGGGACACACAACAGCTGCCAATACAGTGACTAGTGCTCTGTCCCGCCCCCTGTCACAGACACCAGCAGTGTGTGGCCCAAATAGCACAGCACCATTCCTCTCCCCTCATTTGCATGATCTTTTACTGAAGGGCTCCCTGGTGGCTAAACATATGGGCCTGATTGTGATTGACGCGCTCCCCATGTGCAGCCGATTGTTGCGAGCGGGTATGGCAAATGTACTATTCGCCAGTGAGGGGTCGTGCCCATGGGAACGCCCAGCGTTTCATGGGCAATCCCATGGAAATGCGCCCGTGACGTGGGTACCTGGGGCGAACAGCTGACGTGAAATCTAAGACACCAGAGAGGTGTCTTAGATCAGCGAGCGCTGTAGAAATCTTGCGATGGTTTGCACAATCGGATGATTTCACCTCCGTGCGCAAGGCTGCGAATGGATGTTTTTGCTAAACATCCATTCGCATGTGTGCTGGGAAATTGGCATGCGGGGGTATCATATTGGATAAGGCCAGCTCTGTCTGGCCCATCCTGCTATGTCTCACACACTTCTAGTACCCTCACACTACACTGTTACCCAGCCCTGACCCACGTCACTGGATCAAGGACACCCCTCACACTTTCACTAAGCCCTGACCCACTCTGCCACATGTTAATGGATCCAGGACACCCACCCCCACTGTCACTCAGCCCTGACCCACTTTGCCACATGTCACTGGATCCAGGAAACCCCACCCCCACTCAGCCCTGACCCACTCAACTACATGTCACAGGATTCAGGACACCTCCCCCCTCCCCTGTGACTCAGCCCCAACCCACTCTGCCACATGTCAATGGATCCAGGACACCCCCTTCACTTAGCCCCCACTTTACCACCCCCCCCCCTGCACACACTGTCACTCAGCCCTGACCCACCCTGCCACATTCCATTTAATCCAGAGACCCCCGCCAACATTGTCACTCCACATTGTTACTACCTGTCACAGTGCCATTCTGCATCATGACAGTGGACTGCCCTTCCCCCCACCCAGTGACACTAGGCACCGGACCGCCCTCCAACATACCAGAATACTACTCCCACCGTGCCATTGCACTACTCCACCGCCCGCCACCCTGTCTCACCATAAGTTCTAACAACCTGGGCATCACCACGCCGGATAAATCTTCACCCCGTCACCTCCGCGCATTAGCTTGCAGCAGTTGCCCATCGGCTTATGCTGGCCACACATCAGACCAACTTTCCTTCAACCATCCAACTAGTTGCTTGGATGGAATAAAAATATGGTACTGGATGGGAGCAAATTTAATATTTACTTCAGAAATTTGCTCCCAAAATCTGGAAAAGGACAAAAACTGTTGCTCAGACACAGTACTGTAGTTGATTTAAACAATTTGACTGAATGTTTTTGTCCATTTTCCTGGGTTTGTGAGCACATTTTTGATTGTCCTTTGCTCCAATCCAGTACCATATTTTTATTCCATCCAAGCAACTAGTTGGATGGTTGGAGGAAAGTTGGTCTGATGTGTGGCCAGCATTACGCAGCGCAGCAGCGTCACCACAAGACCTGACCACGCCCACCGGGAAGCGCCTCTAGCTTTGACCACGCCCACCACATCAAAGCCACGCCCACTTTACCAGCGTGCCGGGACCACGACTTTTTTTTTCAAAGTGATAACGGTCACGTTGTCACGTATGCACCGCGAGGCAGAGGGACCGTTGGTAGCGGTGGCTGTACATACACAATGAGAAGAAGAAGCGCAGCAGGAGGAGGAGAATTGAGCCGTCAGTCAGGGATTCCTTCCTTGATGCTGGCCCCCGCGGCCCGCTCACCACACTGATAGCCTGCTCCCCCTGCTCCTGTCAACGGCTGCCCTGATGCTGGCCCCGCCCACCACACTGATGTGCTCCGTGCATCAGGTCACAGCCCTACTCTCCCTCAAGGCTGTCCTGAATGATGCTGGCCCCGCCCACCACACTGCCAGACAGGTGAGTGCTGTGTACTGGAGGAGTGTGTGTAATATACTGTAATGTGGCACTTGTATTATGTGGGGTACACACCAGGACGACCCGCTCACGATGCACATCGTGAGCGGGTCGTCAGTGTCTCGTCCGACCCGCTCACGATGACGCGGGAGGGCACGACCCGCTCACGATGTGCACCGTGAGCGGGTCCGATCCGATGGCGACCCGCACCCGGTTGTATGGTCGTCATTGAGATCCTACCTGCAGCAGGTAGGATCTCAATAACGACCGACCGACCCGCGGGACCGCGCATCGGATCGGAATCGCTCCACACCAGGTCAGAAAAGGGCCCAATCAGCACACAATCTACATCCGATTGATCGGAATTGGATCTAGATTGTGCTGATCGGGCCCTAGTCGTCCTGGTGTGTACCTAGCATTACTGTGGTGCAGTGTTTAATGGGGTCTGTAATATGAGGGGAATGTGTACTTAATTAGTGTGAGCGTGGCATACTTGCCTACGTTTAAAAACTAGTTTCAGGGAGATTATAGTTGGTAATAGAAAATTAGGGATGGCCATCGACCATCGATGATTAGAAATCATTGATGGTTCATGACCGATGTTGAATAGTTTTGCCATCGATGGGGAGAACCAGATGGTTTTCCACCATCGATGTCAAGCTTAAACGAATAGTTTAGTTTTTGCTTTTTTCACTTAGCTTAGCTCCGCCCCCCACACCCGCGAAGCCCTGCCCCCGCATTCCGATTGGCCCACAGGCCAATCAATCAAAGAAAATGGATGACCATCGATATGTAAAAACATCGATGGTCATCCATTGAATAGAAATACACTATCGATGGTCTGTTGCATTTTTGCCATTGATAGAAAAGGCAACGATGGCCATCCATAAATAGAATTTTGCACAGTGCCCCATTGAGGGTGTGTGTCATGCTCCACCCAAATGGCGTGTCTAGTTCCATATATGGAGAGATTGTGTACTTCTATCTCTGATAGGAATCTTTTATAATGACTTATATCCAAATGTAGATGAGTCCCAAAGCAGTTAATAAGAGCTACTATACTTGCTAAAGTGCTGGGAAATTATGCCGATGATTCAATGTAAATGTATCTATCTCTCATTCTTTTTTCCCACCAAAATGCAACAGTATAATGTGGGCTAGGTGAAATGAGGGAGATTGCTAGACTAATGAGGGAGAGAGGGAGATTGCTGCTATTTCAGGGAGTCTCCTGCACAATTCAGGAGGGTAGGCAACTATGGTGTGTGTGTGTGTGTGTGTGTGTGTGTGTGTGTGTGGGGGGGGCTGTTTATTATGTAATGCGGAATGCACTGTGCGTAATGTAGGGGGTGCTGTATATAATGTAATACAGGGGGCCTGTGTTTAATGTAAAATAGGGGGTGCTGTGTATAATGTAATATAGGGGGCTCTGTATAATGTAATATAGGGGGTTGTGTATAATGTAATATGGGGGGTTGTTTATAATGTAATATGGGGTGCGCTGTGTATAATGTAATATGGGGGGTTGTTCATAATGTAATATGGGGTGCGCTGTGTATAATGTAATATGGGGTGCGCTGTGTATAATGTAATATGGGGGGTGTATAATGTAATATGGGGTAGGCTATGTATAATGTAATATGGGGTGGGCTGTGTATTCTGTAATATGGGGTCGGCTGTGTATAATGTAATATGGGGTCGGCTGTGTATAATGTAATATGGGGGGCTGTGTATATCGTAATATAGGGTGGGCTGTGGGTACTTGTTTCCTAGCACTATATAAGGTCAACTCTACGCCGACGTGGATAGTGGGGGTATGAAAAGGTTGGAGGATGCGTACCGCCGCCCCTCGCCGGCTTGCTGCGCTTGCCACGCTTCCGGTTGGCGTTCATTGTGGGGTGGCGGGGGGGGGGGGGGGGGGGCATTTCCCATACAAATTACCCATCAGGGTGGGTATACAATCAAAAATCGGGGGTATGGGGGGCCATTTAACATTGTTCCCTATGTAAAATCGGGTCCATCGCATTGGTCGCATTGTATGCCATTATAATGGCATACAATGGACCTCATTTTACATAGGAATTTAACATTGAGTACAATGCATTCAATGTTAAATCGCGTCAGTCGCGTCAGACGCATCGCATGCGATTATAATGGCATGCGATTATAATGGCATGTGATGGACCCGATTTTCTAATTGTCGGGAAAGGCTAAAAATAGCCCAAAATTGCGTCGGTCGGGTCCCATCGCATACCTTAACTTAAGGTATGCAATGGCCCACGATGGGCGCCGTGCTAGGAAACAAGTACCGGGCTGTGTATAATGTAATATGGGGTGGGCTGTGTATAATGTAATATGGGGGGTGTATAATGTAATATGGGGTGGGCTGTGTATAATGTAATATGGGTGGGTGTATAATGTAATATGGGGGGGTGTATAATGTAATATGGGGTGGGCCGGGTATAATGTAATATGGGTGGGTGTATAATGTAATATGGGGTGGGCTGTGTATAATGTAATATGGGTGGGTGTATAATGTAATATGGGGGGGTGTATAATGTAATATGGGGGGGTGTATAATGTAATATGGGGTGGGCTGTGTATAATGTAATATGGGGGGTGTATAATGTAATATTGGGTGGGCCGGGTATAATGTAACATCTGGGAGCTGTGTATAATGTAATATGGGGGGGTGTATAATGTAATATGGGGTGGGCCGTGTATAATGTAATATGGGGGGTGTATAATGTAATATAGGGGGTTGTATAATGTAATATGGGGTGGGCCGGGTATAATGTAACATGAGGGAGCTGTGTATAATGTAATATGGGGTGGGCTGTGTATAATGTTATATAGGGTGGGCCGTGTATAATATAATGTGGGATGGGCCGAGTATAATGTAACACGAGGGAGCTGTGTATAATGTAATATGGTGGGGGGGTGTATAATGTAATATGGGGTGGGCCGTGTATAATGTAATATGGGGGTGTATAATGTAATATGGGGGGGGGGGGTGTATAATGTAATATGGGGTGGGCCAGGTATAATGTAATATGGGTGGGTGTATAATGTAATATGGGGTGGGCCGTGTATAATGTAATATGGGGGTGTATAATGTAATATGGGGGGGGGGGGTGTATAATGTAATATGGGGTGGGCCAGGTATAATGGGTACTTCTGTACTTTCACGGCGCCACTAGAAATCGCGGGCATCGCGGCCATTGAATGCACTAAAAATTGGGTGCGACGCGATGCCCGCGATGCCCGCGATTTCCCATAGTGACCAATGTTAAATTTCTCAATTGACCCGATTTTACTGTTCAATGCCTCAATTGACACGATTTTTCCATAGGAAACAATGTTAAATGGCCCACAGAGGCCAAATAGCCACCCTGAAGTGTGAAATGGCCCCCATAATTGTTAACGCCACCCCACGATCAACGTGAACCCGAAGCGTGGCGAGCGCAGCGAGCCCGCGAGGGGTGGCGGTACGCGTCCTCCGACCTTTTCATACCCCCACTATCCACGTCGGCGTGGAGTTGAGAATAGAATAGTGTGGCGAGCGCAGCGAGCCACCGAGCCCGAAGCGTGGCGAGCGCAGCGAGCCCCGCGAGGGGACGCGGACACCTTCACAGGTAAACGCGTCCCTTCGCGGGCTTCACAGGTATCCTCGTCCCCTCGCGGGGCTCGCTGCGCTCGCCACGCTTCGGGCTCGGTGGCTCGCTGCGCTCACTATTCTATTCTCAACTCCACGCCGACGTGGATAGTGGGGGTATGAAAAGGTTCGCCACGCTTCGGGTTCACGTTGATCGTGGGGTGGCGTTAACAATTGTGGGGCCCATTTCACACTTCAGGGTGTCTATTTGCCCTCTCTGGGCCATTTAACATTGATTCCTATGGAAAAATCGTGTCAATTGAGGCATTGAACAGAAAAATCGTGTCAATTGAGAAATTTAACATTGGTCCCTATGGGAAATCGCGGGCATCGCGTCGCACCCGATTTTTTAGTGCATTCAATGCCCGCGATGACCGCGATATCCTATCTGTCCTAATCTAGTGGCGCCGTGAAAGTAAAGAAGTACCGTATAATGTAATATGGGTGGGTGTATAATGTAATATGGGGGGGGTGTATAATGTAATATGGGGTGGGCCGGGTATAATGTAATATGGGTGGGTGTATAATGTAATATGGGGGGGGTGTATAATGTAATATGGGGTGGGCCGGGTATAATGTAATATGGGGTGGGCAGGGTATAATGTAATATGGGTGGGTGTATAATGTAATATGGGGGGTGTATAATGTAATATGGGGTGGGCCGGGTATAATGTAATATGGGGGGGTGTATAATGTAATATGGGGGGGTGTATAATGTAATATGGGGTGGGCCGGGTATAATGTAATATGGGTGGGTGTATAATGTAATATGGGTGGGTGTATAATGTAATATGGGGTGGGCCGGGTATAATGTAATATGGGGTGGGCAGGGTATAATGTAATATGGGTGGGTGTATAATGTAATATGGGGGGGTGTATAATGTAATATGGGGTGGGCCGGGTATAATGTAATATGGGTAGGTGTATAATGTAATATGGATGGGTGTATAATGTAATATGGGGGGGTGTATAATGTAATATGGGGGGGTGTATAATGTAATATGGGTGGGTGTATAATGTAATATGGGGGGTGTATAATGTAATATGGGTGGGTGTATAATGTAATATGGGGTGGGCAGGGTATATTGTAATATGGGTGGGTGTATAATGTAATATGGGGGGGTGTATAATGTAATATGGGGTGGGCCGGGTATAATGTAATATGGGTAGGTGTATAATGTAATATGGGATGCTTACCATGATGTCCCCCTGTCAACATTGCGGCGCATTTTACTAGCACATGGAATCTCCCTGAAACTAGTTTACAAAAGTAGGAAATATGATGTAAGTTCATGTGTGTTCAGAAATGTAGGAGTAGGGGTAGATTCACTAAAACGTCTAAAGAGGAAAGGAGGTGATGTTGCCCATAGCAATTGATTGGTTTACGAAAGTGAAATGATTGGTTGCTATGGGCAACATCACATGTTTTTCTTTTTTAGAAGCTTTAGTATATTTACCCAGTAGACTGTAGGCTCCAATGGGTCAGGGACTTACATGAATGATTTATAATCTCTGTACACCTTTGCAGGAATTGATGTTGTAATGGTTTTTTCAATAAAGCTGTTTATTTCCTTTATTCAAAATTGTGTGTGTGTGTGTGTGCGCGTGTGCATGTGTGTGTGTGTGTGTGCATGTGTGTGCGTGTGTGTGTGTGTGTGTTTTAGGTCTCTTGTGTATTAAAAAAATATAGGGTCTGATGCACTAAGCTTCAAAAACTGATAAAGTGGAGAATGATGAACAAGCAGCTAATCAGCCCCTACCTGTCATTTTTCTAACATTTGGCAGTTAGGAGCTGACTGGCTGGTACAGTATCACTGTTTTAGCACTTTTTGAAGCATGGTACATACAAGGGGTATGAAGCAGGGATAAGAGTGAGAAGTTGCCCATGGTAACCAATCAGCAGCACTGTATAATTTTCTAGTAAGCAAATTATAAATGTTACACCCATGCTGATTGGATGCTATGGGCAACTTTTCCACTGGCTCACTTCTCCGCTCTTATCACTGCTTAATATGTCTAGCCCAGGGGTGGCCAAACCCGTCCTCACGATCTACCAACGGTGCAGGTTTTCCAGGCAACCTGCGGATCTAGAGTAGGAATGAATACAGCATGTTTTAAAATGTGACAGTAATGACTACAGCTAGGGTGGCCAATCCCGGGATCGGGATCGGCGGGATCCCGGGATTTGGCCCCTAAAACGCCGGGATTTCAATCCCGGGATTGGAGTTTCCAATCCCGGGATTTCAGGATTAGACTGCGCATGCGCAGTCTAATGCCGGGCAGCGTCTGAGCAAGTGCTCAGACGCTGCCCGGCTACTCCCGTCCCGGAATTGTGGCTCTGCGCAGCGTGACGAGGCAGGAGGTCACGCTGCGCAGGCCAAGCAGCTGCACAGCCCCGTCCTGGGCGCGCAGCACGATGATGTCATCGCCCGCTGCCTGCCCGGCCGCCCGCACGCCTCCCTGCCCGGCTCCTGCTGCCGGCTCGTGGAGTGAAGTGGCCGCGTCCCACATCAGCAATTGATCGCCTACCCACCCAGCTTCATCGACCACCCGCCCGGCCGCACCGCACCACACATAAGTAAGTAAATATGCGGGGCGGCCGGGGCAGGTTTTTTAATTAGGGAAGCCAATCCCGGGATCCCGGGAATCCCGGGATTGGGCATTTTTCAATCCCGAATTCCGGGATTGAAAAAATGCTCCGGGATTGGCTTCCCTAACTACAGCTGTGCGCCAGCCAGGTAGCCTGGAAAACGTGGACCATTGGTAGATCTCGAGGACCAGTTTGGCCACCCTTGTTCTAGCCCTTAGCCCTTAAGTCCCATACACACTAGGTGATTTGGAGCTGAAAGTAGCTAACTTTTAGTGTTTTAATCTACTTTCAGCTCAAAATCCTCCACTGTTTATGTATTGGTGATTAGCAACGAGCGCTGATCCTGCATCATCGCTGTCCTGCTCCATCTGTCGGCTGGTTTTACCAGCAGTCTCAACCACTATACAAAGTCTTCTACTGTGAAAAGGGGATCGCTGCCAGTGAACATCGTTGGTTACGGGCGAAAAACGTTCACTGTGTGTGTGTGTACTGAGCGATTTTCCACCCAGCAATTTTGACATCATTGCTGGCCATATGTGCTGGACAAAATGCCCAATGTGTATGGACCGTTAGACTTCAAGCTTCTAAGGGCATGGATTGCTTATATACTGTATTGATTTGTGTTGTCTGTACAGAACTGTGTTACATACAGTATAATACCCAGTAATAATAAATATGCATGTATGTCATGAACATATTATCGCGCCTCTTTCTTCTTTTTTTTCAGATGGGCCTTCTCCACAAATGAATTGTGATTTCACCATCCAAGCCAACTATATCTCTGGGCTTCTCTGAGGTCATCTATTCTACATCATATACTGAAGATGGAATGGCAGCAGCAGCTGGCCCACAACAGGTAATGAGGCGCGATAGTATCTTCCTGGCATACATGCATATTTATCAAATCTGTATATTTGCTATAGACCCTCTTTTTTACAGTACTGTTATGGCTTGATGAATTTAGGTCATCAAACTATTGGGTACTTGTGTATTTTGGCGGCGCCCATCGCATCGCATACCATAACGTATACGATGGTATGCGATGCGACGCGATATCGTACGATAGTGCACGATGGCATACAATTTTGAAATTGTATGCCATTGTACATGGCATACAATGCCATACGATGCGATGCGATTAAACATTGTATAAGCACCCTAATGGGTGCTTATATAATGTTAAGCACCCAATTGGGTGCTTACAATGTTAAATGCACCCCCACGCCACCCCCCCACTATAAACGTGAACCCGAAACGTAGCGAGCGCAGCGAGCCCGCGAGGGGCGGCGGTACGCGTCCTACGACCTTTTCATACCCCCACTATCCACGTCGGCATGGAGTTGAGAATAGAATAGTGTGGCGAGCGCAGCGAGCCACCGAGCCCGAAGCGTGGCGAGCGCAGCGAGCCCCGCGAGGGGACACGGATACCTGTGAAGCCCGCGAAGGGACGCGTTTACCTGTGAAGGTATCCGCGTCCCCTCGCGGGGCTCGCTGCGCTCGCCACGCTTCGGGCTCTGTGGCTCGCTGCGCTCGCCACACTATTCTATTCTCAACTCCACGCCGACGTGGATAGTGGGGGTATGAAAAGGTCGTAGGACGCGTACCGCCGCCCCTCGCGGGCTCGCTGCGCTCGCCACGCTTCGGGTTCACGTTTATAGTGGGGGGGTGGCGTGGGGGTGCATTTAACATTGTAAGCACCCATTTGGGTGCTCAAAAGCACCCTTTAGGGTGCTTGTACGATTTTTGGTCGTATAAGGGGTCAAAATCGCGTCGCATCGTATGCCATCGGGTGCATGGCATGCAATGCGATGCGATCTGTCCGTCGTACGACGGACATCGGGGGCGCTGCCAAAATACACAAGTACCAACTATTGTATGGGGACAGGGAGCCAGATCAGGACTGATATCTGTGCAGGAGATATTGGTGATGTCTGCATCACTGGCTTTCTATTGAATGGCATGGATACTTAATTTTTACCAAAGTAGGAGAAAAATAATTTTCAACTACTTTTGTAGAAATTAATGGATAGTACATAGGCCCCTTAGTGAGCAATCACCCTGACAACAAGGCCGGGTGCAATTAGAGATTAATGCAACACAGTGTTTGTGCACTTGTGTGTTTGGAAATTTAGTCTTTAACCTATAACGGGGAAGGGCCTAACATAAATGTTTTTTTTTCTTCTGCACACTAATCATGTATAATGAATATGTGTCTTTTTTGGGGGGTGCACATCAAAAATCGATAAAAAGCAATCTATAAAAAAGCCTTTGTCTTACAAATCCTACCCATGTGTGTGAGAACACTTGTTTGTTAGGAATTTTAGACTGTATGCTCCTATGAAGCAGGGACTAGTTTGAATGACATCTATACTCTGTACAGCATTGTGTGTTTCAAAGTGTTTGTGTGTTAGTAAATTAGACTGTAAGCTCCTATTGGGCAGGGATTAATATGAGTGATATCTACTCTTTGTATAGCATCTGGGTTTCAGAGTGTTTGTGTGTTAGTAAATTTAGATTGTAAGCTCGTATTGGGCATGGACTAATAGAAGTGGTGATGCGGTGTGGAGGAGACAACCCTATAGGCCAACAGTGTGCCAGGGCGGAGTCAGTGTGCTACACATACGTGGAGAAGGAGACTTGCTGCGCAGATGGCCGCCGCGGAGGAGACTTGCTTGCAAGGAGACCAGATACCCAGGACACCTGTTGCTGGGGAGGACACAATCGGATGCTGCCGAGGAGACCTGCTGCCACAGAGGACACTGCCGCCGGGGAGACAGCTTCCAGAACCTGCAACTGGGGAGGACACCACCAGGGATGTCACTAACTGATATGAGTGCCATATATTCTATGTACTGTATAGCATTGTTTTTCAGAGTGTTTGTGGGTAATGAAATTTAGACTGAAAGCTCCTAGGGGCAGGAATAAGGTTGAGTGACATGTATTTTTTGTACAGCATTGCGTGTTTTAGAGTGCTGTGTGTTAGTAAATTTAGACTGTAAGCTCCTAAGGGGCAGGGACTAATATGAGTGATATCTATTCTTTGTTTAGTATTTTGTGTTTCAGAGTGTTTGTGTGTTAGTAAATTTAGACTGGAAGCTCCTATGGGGCAAGGACTGATATGAGTGACATATAGTATATATAGCATTGTGTGTTCCAGAGTGTTTGTGTGTTAATAAATTTAGAGTGGAAGCTCCTATGGGGCAGGGTCTGATGATATGAATGATTTTTGTTGTCTGTACAGCACTGTATTTATGTTTGTTATATATAATACCCAGTAATAATAAATATGCATGTATGTCATGAACATATTATTGGGACTAATAGAAGTGGTGATGCGGTGTGGAGGAGACGACCCTATAGGCCAACAGTGTGCCAGGGCGGAGTCAGTGTGCTGCACATGTGTGGAGAAGGAGACTTGCTGCGCAGAAGGCCACCGCGGAGGAGACTTGCTTGCAACGAGACCGGATACCCGGGACACCTGCTGCTGGGAAGGACACAATCGGATGCTGCCGAGGAGTTCTGCTGCCACAGAGGACACTGCCAGACACTGCCGCCCGGGAGACAGCTGCCAGAATCTGCTACTGGGGAGGACACCACCAGGGATGTCACTGACTGATATGGGTGCTATATATTCTATGTACTGTATAGCATTGTTTTTCAGAGTGTTTGTGGGTGATGAAATTTAGACTGAAAGCTCCTAGGGGCAGGAATAAGGTTGAGTGACATGTATTTTTTGTACAGCATTGCGTGTTTTAGAGTGCTGTGTGTTAGTAAATTTAGACTGTAAGCTCCTAAGGGGCAGGGACTAATATGAGTGATATCTATTCTTTGTTTAGTATTTTTTGTTTCAGAGTGTTTGTGTGTTAGTAAATTTAGACTTTAAGCTCCTATGGGGCAAGGACTGATATGAGTGACATATACTAAATATAGCATTGTGTGTTACAGAGTGTTTGTGTGCTCATAAATTTAGAGTGGAAGCTCCTATGGGGCAGGGTCTGATGATATGAATGATTTTTGTTGTCTGTACAGCATTGTATTTATGTTTGTTATATATAATACCCAGTAATAATAAATATGCATGTATGTCATGAACATATTATCGCGCCTCTTTCTTCTTTTTTTTTCAGATGGGCCTTCTCCACAAATGAATTGTGATTTCACCATCCAAGCCAACTATATCTCTGGGCTGCTCTGAGGTCATCTTTTCTACATCATATACTGAAGATGGAACGGCAGCAGCAGCTGACCCACAACAGGTAATGAGGTGCGATAGTATCTTCCTGGCATACATGCATATTTATTAAATCTGTATATTTACTATAGACCCTCTTTTTTACAGTACTGTTATGGCTTGATGAATTTAGGTCATCAAACTATTGTATGGGGACAGTAGGGTTACCACCTTTCCCCTTTAATTCCGGACACATTAATTACACAGGTTCTGTGGCTGGCTGACTTCAAGACTCCATTTCACCTGATTTTAAACTTCCACAGAACCTGTGTAATTAATATTTGTCCGGAATTAAAGGGGAAAGGTGGTAACCCTAGGGGACAGGGAGCCAGATCAGGACTGATATCTGTGCAGGAGATAGCGGTGATGTCTGCCTCACTGGCTTTCTATTGAATGGCATGGATACTTAATTTTTACCAAAGTAGGAGAAAAATGATTTTCAACTACTTTTGTAGAAATTAATGGATAGTACATAGGCCCCTTAGTGAGCAATCACCCTGACAACAAGGCCGGGTGCAATTAGAGATTAATGCAACACAGTGTTTGTGCACTTGTGTGTTTGGAAATTTAGTCTTTAACCTATAACGGGGAAGGGCCTAACATAAATGTTTTTTTTTCTTCTGCACACTAATCATGTCTAATGAATATGTGTCTTTCTTCGGGGGTGCACATCAAAAATCGATAAAAAGCAATCTTTAAAAAAGCCTTTGTCTTACAAATCCTACCCATGTGTGTGAGAACACTTGTTTGTTAGGAATTTTAGACTGTATGCTCCTATGAAGCAGGGACTAGTTTGAATGACATCTATACTCTGTACAGCATTGTGTGTTTCAAAGTGTTTGTGTGTTAGTAAATTTAGACTGTAAGCTCCTATTGGGCAGGGATTAATATGAGTGATATCTACTCTTTGTATAGCATCTGGGTTTCAGAGTGTTTGTGTGTTAGTAAATTTAGATTGTAAGCTCGTATTGGGCATGGACTAATAGAAGTGGTGATGCGGTGTGGAGGAGACGACCCTATAGGCCAACAGTGTGCCAGGGCGGAGTCAGTGTGCTACACATACGTGGAGAAGGAGACTTGCTGCGCAGAAGGCCGCCGCGGAGGAGACTTGCTTGCAAGGAGACCAGATACCCAGGCCACCTGTTGCTGGGGAGGACACAATCGGATGCTGCCGAGGAGACCTGCTGCCACAGAGGACACTGCCGCCGGGGAGACAGCTTCCAGAACCTGCTACTGGGGAGGACACCACCAGGGATGTCACTGACTGATATGAGTGCCATATATTCTATGTACTGTATAGCATTGTTTTTCAGAGTGTTTGTGGGTGATGAAATTTAGACTGAAAGCTCCTAGGGGCAGGAATAAGGTTGAGTGACATGTATTTTTTGTACAGCATTGTGTGTTTTAGAGTGCTGTGTGTTAGTAAATTTAGAGTGTAAGCTCCTAAGGGGCAGGGACTAATATGAGTGATATCTATTCTTTGTTTAGTATTTTGTGTTTCAGAGTGTTTGTGTGTTAGTAAATTTAGACTGGAAGCTCCTATGGGGCAAGGACTGATATGAGTGACATATAGTATATATATATAGCATTGTGTGTTCCAGAGTGTTTGTGTGTTAATAAATTTAGAGTGGAAGCTCCTATGGGGCAGGGTCTGATGATATGAATGATTTTTGTTGTCTGTACAGCACTGTATTTATGTTTGTTATATATAATACCCAGTAATAATAAATATGCATGTATGTCATGAACATATTATCGCGCCTCTTTCTTCTTTTTTTTTCAGATGGGCCTTCTCCACAAATGAATTGTGATTTCACCATCCAAGCCAACTATATCTCTGGGCTTCTCTGAGGTCATCTTTTCTACATCATATACTGAAGATGGAACGGCAGCAGCAGCTGACCCACAACAGGTAATGAGGCGCGATAGTATCTTCCTGGCATACATGCATATTTATCAAATCTGTATATTTGCTATAGACCCTCTTTTTTACAGTACTGTTATGGCTTGATGAATTTAGGTCATCAAACTATTGTATGGGGACAGGGAACCAGATCAGGACTGATATCTGTGCAGGAGATATTGGTAATGTCTGCCTCACTGGCTTTCTATTGAATGGCATGGATACTTAATTTTTACCAAAAGTAGGAGAAAAATAATTTTCAACTACTTTTGTAGGAATTAATGAATAGTACATAGGCCCCTTAGTGAGCAATCACCCTGACAACAAGGCCGGGTGCAATTAGAGATTAATGCAACACAGTGTTTGTGCACTTGTGTGTTTGGAAATTTAGCCTTTAACCTATAACGGGGAAGGGCCTAACATAAATGTTTTTTTTTTTCTTCTGCACACTAATCATGTCTAATGAATATGTGTCTTTCTTCGGGGGTGCACATCAAAAATCGATAAAAAGCAATCTTTAAAAAAGCCTTTGTCTTTCAAATCCTACCCATGTGTGTGAGAACACTTGTTTGTTAGGAATTTTAGACTGTATGCTCCTATGAAGCAGGGACTAGTTTGAATGACATCTATACTCTGTACAGCATTGTGTGTTTCAAAGTGTTTGTGTGTTAGTAAATTTAGACTGTAAGCTCCTATTGGGCAGGGATTAATATGAGTGATATCTACTCTTTGTATAGCATCTGGGTTTCAGAGTGTTTGTGTGTTAGTAAATTTAGATTGTAAGCTCGTATTGGGCATGGACTAATAGAAGTGGTGATGCGGTGTGGAGGAGATGACCCTATAGGCCAACAGTGTGCCAGGGCGGAGTCAGTGTGCTACACATACTTGGAGAAGGAGACTTGCTGGGCAGAAGGCTGCCGCGGAGGAGACTTGCTTGCAAGGAGACCAGATAACCAGGACACCTGTTGCTGGGGAGGACACAATCGGATGCTGCCAAGGAGACCTGCTGCCACAGAGGACACTGCCGCCGGGGACACAGCTTCCAGAACCTGCTACTGGGGAGGACACCACCAGGGATGTCACTGACTGATATGAGTGCCATATATTCTATGTACTGTATTGTTTTTCAGAGTGTTTGTGGGTGATGAAATTTAGACTGAAAGCTCCTAGGGGCAGGAATAAGGTTGAGTGACATGTATTTTTTGTACAGCATTGTGTGTTTTAGAGTGCTGTGTGTTAGTAAATTTAGACTGTAAGCTCCTAAGGGGCAGGGACTAATATGAGTGATATCTATTCTTTGTTTAGTATTTTGTGTTTCAGAGTGTTTGTGTGTTAGTAAATTTAGACTGGAAGCTCCTATGGGGCAAGGACTGATATGAGTGACATATAGTATATATAGCATTGTGTGTTCCAGAGTGTTTATGTGTTAATAAATTTAGAGTGGAAGCTCCTATGGGGCAGGGTCTGATGATATGAATGATTTTTGTTGTCTGTACAGCACTGTATTTATGTTTGTTATATATAATACCCAGTAATAATAAATATGCATGTATGTCATGAACATATTATTGGGACTAATAGAAGTGGTGATGCGGTGTGGAGGAGACGACCCTATAGGCCAACAGTGTGCCAGGGCGGAGTCAGTGTGCTGCACATGTGTGGAGAAGGAGACTTGCTGCGCAGAAGGCCGCCGCGGAGTAGACTTGCTTGCAAGGAGACCGGATACCCGGGACACCTGCTGCTGGGTAGGACACAATCGGATGCTGCCGAGGAGTCCTGCTGCCACAGAGGACACTGCCAGACACTGCCGCCCTCGAGACAGCTGCCAGAACCTGCTACTGGGGAGGACACCACCAGGGATGTCACTGACTGATATGAGTGCTATATATTCTATGTACTGTATAGCATTGTTTTTCAGAGTGTTTGTGGGTGATGAAATTTAGACTGAAAGCTCCTAGGGGCAGGAATAAGGTTGAGTGACATGTATTTTTTGGGTACTCTTTACTTAGAAGGGCGCCCATCTCGGGCATTGAATGCACTAAAAAATCAGGTGCGATGCGACAGACGAGATGTCCGAGATTTCCCATAGGGAACAATGTTAAATGTCTCAATTGATCCGATTTTCCTGTTCAATGCCTCAATTGACCCAATTTTTCCATAGGAAACAATGTTAAATGGGCCACAGAGGCCAAATAGGCACCCTGAAGTGAATAATGGCCACCCGAATTGTTAACGCCACCCCACGATCAACGTCAACCCGAAGCGTGGCGAGCGCAGCGAGCCCGCGAGGGGCGGCGGTACGCGTCCTACGACCTTTTCATACCCCCACTATCCACGTCGGCGTGGAGTTGAGAATAGAAAGTGTGGCGAGCGCAGCGAGCCACCGAACACGAAGCGTGGCGAGGGGACGCGGATACTTTCACAGGTATCCGCGTCCCCTCGCGGGCTTCACAGCTGTCCGCGTACGCTCGCCACGCTTCGGGCTCGGTGGCTCGCTGCGCTCGCCACACTTTCTATTCTCAACTCCACGCCGACGTGGATAGTGGAGGTATGAAAAGGTCGTAGGACGCGTACCGCCGCCCCTCGCGGGCTCGCTGCGCTCGCCACGCATCGGGTTGACGTTGATCGTGGGGTGGCGTTAACAATTCGGGTGGCCATTATACACTTCAGGGTGCCTATTTGGCCTCTGTGGCCCATTTAACATTGTTTCCTATGGAAAAATCGGGTCAATTGAGGCATTGAACAGGAATATTGGGTCAATTGAGACATTTAACATTGTTCCCTATGGGAAATCTCGGGCATCTCGTCGGTTGATCGCACCCGATTTTTTAGTGCATTCAATGCCCGAGATGCCCGAGATTTTTTACTAACGATGCCCACGATCAAAATCGTGGGCGCCCTTCTAAGTAAAGAGTACCATTTTTTGTACAGCATTGCGTGTTTTAGAGTGCTGTGTGTTAGTAAATTTAGACTGTAAGCTCCTAAGGGGCAGGGACTAATATGAGTGATATCTATTCTTTGTTTAGTATTTTTTGTTTCAGAGTGTTTGTGTGTTAGTAAATGTAGACTTTAAGCTCCTATGGGGCAAGGACTGATATGAGTGACATATACTAAATATAGCATTGTGTGTTCCAGAGTGTTTGTGTGTTAATAAATTTAGAGTGGAAGCTCCTATGGGGCAGGGTCTGATGATATGAATGATTTTTGTTGTCTGTACAGCATTGTATTTATGTTTGTTATATATAATACCCAGTAATAATAAATATGCATGTATGTCATGAACATATTATCGCGCCTCTTTCTTCTTTTTTTTCAGATGGGCCTTCTCCACAAATGAATTGTGATTTCACCATCCAAGCCAACTATATCTCTGGGCTTCTCTGAGGTCATCTTTTCTACATCATATACTGAAGATGGAACGGCAGCAGCAGCTGGCCCACAACAGGTAATGAGGCGCGATAGTATCTTCCTGGCATACATGCATATTTATCAAATCTGTATATTTGCTATAGACCCTCTTTTTTACAGTACTGTTATGGCTTGATGAATTTAGGTCATCAAACTATTGTATGGGGACAGGGAGCCAGATCAGGACTGATATCTGTGCAGGAGATATCGGTGATGTCTGCCTCACTGGCTTTCTATTGAATGGCATGGATACTTAAATTTTACCAAAGTAGAAGAAAAATAATTTTCAACTACTTTTGTAGAAATTAATGGATAGTACATAGGCCCCTTAGTGAGCAATCACCCTGACAACAAGGCCGGGTGCAATTAGAGATTAATGCAACACAGTGTTTGTGCACTTGTGTGTTTGGAAATTTAGTCTTTAACCTATAACGGGGAAGGGCCTAACATAAATGTTTTTTTTTCTTCTGCACACTAATCATGTCTAATGAATATGTGTCTTTCTTGGGGGGTGCACATCAAAAATCGATAAAAAGCAATCTTTAAAAAAGCCTTTGTCTTACAAATCTTACCCATGTGTGTGAGAACACTTGTTTGTTAGGAATTTTAGACTGTATGCTCCTATGAAGCAGGGACTAGTTTGAATGACATCTATACTCTGTACAGCATTGTGTGTTTCAAAGTGTTTGTGTGTTAGTAAATTTAGACTGTAAGCTCCTATTGGGCAGGGATTAATATGAGTGATATCTACTCTTTGTATAGCATCTGGGTTTCAGAGTGTTTGTGTGTTAGTAAATTTAGATTGTAAGCTCGTATTGGGCATGGACTAATAGAAGTGGTGATGCGGTGTGGAGGAGACGACCCTATAGGCCAACAGTGTGCCAGGGCGGAGTCAGTGTGCTACACATACGTGGAGAAGGAGACTTGCTGCGCAGAAGGCCGCCGCGGAGGAGACTTGCTTGCAAGGAGACCAGATACCCAGGACACCTGTTGCTGGGGAGGACACAATCGGATGCTGCCGAGGAGACCTGCTGCCACAGAGGACACTGCCGCCTGGGAGACAGCTTCCAGAACCTGCTACTGGGGAGGACACCACCAGGGATGTCACTGACTGATATGAGTGCCATATATTCTATGTACTGTATAGCATTGTTTTTCAGAGTGTTTGTGGGTGATGAAATTTAGACTGAAAGCTCCTAGGGGCAGGAATAAGGTTGAGTGACATGTCTTTTTTGTACAGCATTGTGTGTTTTAGAGTGCTGTGTGTTAGTAAATTTAGACTGTAAGCTCCTAAGGGGCAGGGACTAATATGAGTGATATCTATTCTTTGTTTAGTATTTTGTGTTTCAGAGTGTTTGTGTGTTAGTAAATTTAGACTGGAAGCTCCTATGGGGCAAGGACTGATATGAGTGACATATAGTATATATAGCATTGTGTGTTCCAGAGTGTTTGTGTGTTAATAAATTTAGAGTGGAAGCTCCTATGGGGCAGGGTCTGATGATATGAATGATTTTTGTTGTCTGTACAGCACTGTATTTATGTTTGTTATATATAATACCCAGTAATAATAAATATGCATGTATGTCATGAACATATTATCGCGCCTCTTTCTTCTTTTTTTTCAGATGGGCCTTCTCCACAAATGAATTGTGATTTCACCATCCAAGCCAACTATATCTCTGGGCTTCTCTGAGGTCATCTTTTCTACATCATATACTGAAGATGGAACGGCAGCAGCAGCTGGCCCACAACAGGTAATGAGGCGCGATAGTATCTTCCTGGCATACATGCATATTTATCAAATCTGTATATTTGCTATAGAACCTCTTTTTTACAGTACTGTTATGGCTTGATGAATTTAGGTCATCAAACTATTGTATGGGGACAGGGAGCCAGATCAGGACTGATATCTGTGCAGGAGATATCGGTGATGTCTGCCTCACTGGCTTTCTATTGAATGGCATGGATACTTAATTTTTACCAAAGTAGGAGAAAAATAATTTTCAACTACTTTTGTAGAAATTAATGGATAGTACATAGGCCCCTTAGTGAGCAATCACCCTGACAACAAGGCCGGGTGCAATTAGAGATTAATGCAACACAGTGTTTGTGCACTTGTGTGTTTGGAAATTTAGTCTTTAACCTATAACGTGGAAGGGCCTAACATAAATGTTTTTTTTTCTTCTGCACACTAATCATGTCTAATGAATATGTGTCTTTCTTCGGGGGTGCACATCAAAAATCGATAAAAAGCAATCTTTAAAAAAGCCTTTGTCTTACAAATCCTACCCATGTGTGTGAGAACACTTGTTTGTTAGGAATTTTAGACTGTATGCTCCTATGAAGCAGGGACTAGTTTGAATGACATCTATACTCTGTACAGCATTGTGTGTTTCAAAGTGTTTGTGTGTTAGTAAATTTAGACTGTAAGCTCCTATTGGGCAGGGATTAATATGAGTGATATCTACTCTTTGTATAGCATCTGGGTTTCAGAGTGTTTGTGTGTTAGTAAATTTAGATTGTAAGCTCGTATTGGGCATGGACTAATAGAAGTGGTGATGCAGTGTGGAGGAGACGACCCTATAGGCCAACAGTGTGCCAGGGCGGAGTCAGTGTGCTACACATACTTGGAGAAGGAGACTTGCTGCGCAGAAGGCCGCCGCGGAGGAGACTTGCTTGCAAGGAGACCAGATACCCAGGACACCTGTTGCTGGGGAGGACACAATCGGATGCTGCCGAGGAGACCTGCTGCCACAGAGGACACTGCCTCCGGGGAGACAGCTTCCAGAACCTGCTACTGGGGAGGACACCACCAGGGATGTCACTGACTGATATGAGTGCCATATATTCTATGTACTGTATAGCATTGTTTTTCAGAGTGTTTGTGGGTGATGAAATTTAGACTGAAAGCTCCTAGGGGCAGGAATAAGGTTGAGTGACATGTATTTTTTGTACAGCATTGTGTGTTTTAGAGTGCTGTGTGTTAGTAAATTTAGACTGTAAGCTCCTAAGGGGCAGGGACTAATATGAGCGATATCTATTCTTTGTTTAGTATTTTTTGTTTCAGAGTGTTTGTGTGTTAGTAAATTTAGACTGGAAGCTCCTATGGGGCAAGGACTGATATGAGTGATATATAGTATATATAGCATTGTGTGTTCCAGAGTGTTTGTGTGTTAATAAATTTAGAGTGGAAGCTCCTATGGGGCAGGGTCTGATGATATGAAGGATTTTTGTTGTCTGTACAGCACTGTATTTATGTTTGTTATATATAATACCCAGTAATAATAAATATGCATGTATGTCATGAACATATTATCGCGCCTCTTTCTTCTTTTTTTTCAGATGGGCCTTCTCCACAAATGAATTGTGATTTCACCATCCAAGCCAACTATATCTCTGGGCTTCTCTGAGGTCATCTTTTCTACATCATATACTGAAGATGAAACGGCAGCAGCAGCTAACCCACAACAGGTAATGAGGCGCGATAGTATCTTCCTGGCATACATGCATATTTATCAAATCTGTATATTTGCTATAGACCCTCTTTTTTACAGTACTGTTATGGCTTGATGAATTTAGGTCATCAAACTATTGTATGGGGACAGGGAGCCAGATCAGGACTGATATCTGTGCAGGAGATATTGGTGATGTCTGCCTCACTGGCTTTCTATTGAATGGCATGGATACTTAATTTTTACCAAAGTAGGAGAAAAATAATTTTCAACTACTTTTGTAGAAATTAATGGATAGTACATAGGCCCCTTAGTGAGCAATCACCCTGACAACAAGGCCGGGTGCAATTAGAGATTAATGCAACACAGTATATGTGCACTTGTGTGTTTGGAAATTTAGTCTTTAACCTATAACGGGGAAGGGTCTAACATAAATGTTTTTTTTTCTTCTGCACACTAATCATGTCTAATGAATATGTGTCTTTCTTCGGGGGTGCACATCAAAAATCGATAAAAAGCAATCTTTAAAAAAGCCTTTGTCTTACAAATCCTACCCATGTGTGTGAGAACACTTGTTTGTTAGGAATTTTAGACTGTATGCTCCTATGAAGCAGGGACTAGTTTGAATGACAACTATACTCTGTACAGCATTGTGTGTTTCAAAGTGTTTGTGTGTTAGTAAATTTAGACTGTAAGCTCCTATTGGGCAGGGATTAATATGAGTGATATCTACTCTTTGTAGCATCTGGGTTTCAGAGTGTTTGTGTGTTAGTAAATTTAGTTTTTAAGCTCGTATTGGGCATGGACTAATAGAAGTGGTGATGCGGTGTGGAGGAGATGACCCTATAGGCCAACAGTGTGCCAGGGCGGAGTCAGTGTGCTACACATATGTGGAGAAGGAGACTTGCTGCACAGAATGCCGCCGCGGTGGAGACTTGCTTGCAAGGAGACCAGATACCCAGGACACCTGTTGCTGAGGAGGACACAATCGGATGCTGCCGAGGAGACCTGCTGCCACAGAGGACACTGCCGCCGGGGAGACAGCTTCCAGAACCTGCTACTGGGGAGGACACCACCAGGGATGTCACTGACTGATATGAGTGCCATATATTCTATGTACTGTATAGCATTGTTTTTCAGAGTGTTTGTGGGTGATGAAATTTAGACTGAAAGCTCCTAGGGGCAGGAATAAGGTTGAGTGACATGTATTTTTTGTACAGCATTGTGTGTTTTAGAGTGCTGTGTGTTAGTAAATTTAGACTGTAAGCTCCTAAGGGGCAGGTACTAATATGAGTGATATCTATTCTTTGTTTAGTATTTTGTGTTTCAGAGTGTTTGTGTGTTAGTAAATTTAGACTGGAAGCTCCTATGGGGCAAGGACTGATATGAGTGACATATAGTATATATAGCATTGTGTGTTCCAGAGTGTTTGTGTGTTAATAAATTTAGAGTGGAAGCTCCTATGGGGCAGGGTCTGATGATATGAATGATTTTTGTTGTCTGTACAGCACTGTATTTATGTTTGTTATATATAATACCCAGTAATAATAAATATGCATGTATGTCATGAACATATTATTGAGACTAATAGAAGTGGTGATGCGGTGTGGAGGAGACGACCCTATAGGCCAACAGTGTGCCAGGGCGGAGTCAGTGTGCTGCACATGTGTGGAGAAGGAGACTTGCTGCGCAGAAGGCCGCCGCGGAGGAGACTTGCTTGCAAGGAGACCGGATACCCGGGACACCTGCTGCTGGGAAGGACACAATCGGATGCTGCCGAGGAGTCCTGCTGCCACAGAGGACACTGCCAGACACTGCCGCCCGGGAGACAGCTGCCAGATCCTGCTACTGGGGAGGACACCACCAGGGATGTCACTGACTGATATGAGTGCTATATATTCTATGTACTGTATAGCATTGTTTTTCAGAGTGTTTGTGGGTGATGAAATTTAGACTGAAAGCTCCTAGGGGCAGGAATAAGGTTGAGTGACATGTATTTTTTGTACAGCATTGCGTGTTTTAGAGTGCTGTGTGTTAGTAAATTTAGACTGTAAGCTCCTAAGGGGCAGGGACTAATATGAGTGATATCTATTCTTTGTTTAGTATTTTTTGTTTCAGAGTGTTTGTGTGTTAGTAAATTTAGACTTTAAGCTCCTATGGGGCAAGGACTGATATGAGTGACATATATTAAATATAGCATTGTGCGTTCCAGAGTGTTTGTGTGTTAGTAAATTTAGACTGGAAGCTCCTATGGGGCAGGGTCTGATGATATGAATGATTTTTGTTGTCTGTACAGCATTGTATTTATGTTTGTTATATATAATACCCAGTAATAATAAATATGCATGTATGTCATGAACATATTATCGCGCCTCTTTCTTCTTTTTTTTCAGATGGGCCTTCTCCACAAATGAATTGTGATTTCACCATCCAAATCAACTATATCTCTGGGCTTCTCTGAGGTCATCTTTTCTACATCATATACTGAAGATGGAACGGCAGCAGCAGCTGGCCCACAACAGGCAATGAGGCGTGATAGTATCTTCCTGGCATACATGCATATTTATCAAATCTGTATATTTGCTATAGACCCTCTTTTTTACAGTACTGTTATGGCTTGGTGAATTTAGGTCATCAAACTATTTTATGGGGACAGGGAGCCAGATCAGGACTGATATCTGTGCAGGAGATATTGGTGATGTCTGCCTCACTGGCTTTCTATTGAATGGCATGGATACTTAATTTTTACCAAAGTAGGAGAAAAATAATTTTCAACTACTTTTGTAGAAATTAATGGATAGTACATAGGCCCCTTAGTGAGCAATCACCCTGACAACAAGGCCGGGTGCAATTAGAGATTAATGCAACACAGTGTTTGTGCACTTGTGTGTTTGGAAATTTAGTCTTTAACCTATAACGGGGAAGGGCCTAACATAAATGTTTTTTCTTCTTCTGAACACTAATCATGTCTAATGAATATGTGTCTTTCTTCGGGGGTGCACATCAAAAATCGATAAAAAACAATCTTTAAAAAAGCCTTTGTCTTACAAATCCTACCCATGTGTGTGAGAACACTTGTTTGTTAGGAATTTTAGACTGTATGCTCCTATGAAGCAGGGACTAGTTTGAATGACATCTATACTCTGTACAGCATTGTGTGTTTCAAAGTGTTTGTGTGTTAGTAAATTTAGACTGTAAGCTCCTATTGGGCAGGGATTAATATGAGTGATATCTACTCTTTGTATAGCATGTGGGTTTCAGAGTGTTTGTGTGTTAGTAAATTTAGATTGTAAGCTCGTATTGGGCATGGACTAATAGAAGTGGTGATGCGGTGTAGAGGAAATGACCCTATAGGCCAACAGTGTGCCAGGGCGGAGTCAGTGGGCTACACATACGTGGAGAAGGAGACTTGCTGCGCAGAAGGCCGCCGCGGAGGAGACTTGCTTGCAAGGAGACCAGATACCCAGGACACCTGTTGCTGGGGAGGACACAATCGGATGCTGCCGAGGAGACCTGCTGCCACAGAGGACACTGCCGCCGGGGAGACAGCTTCCAGAACCTGCTACTGGGGAGGACACCACCAGGGATGTCACTGACTGATATGAGTGCCAAATATTCTATGTACTGTATAGCCTTGTTTTTCAGAGTGTTTGTGGGTGATGAAATTTAGACTGAAAGCTCCTAGGGGCAGGAATAAGGTTGAGTGACATGTATTTTTTGTACAGCATTGTGTGTTTTAGAGTGCTGTGTGTTAGTAAATTTAGACTGTAAGCTCCTAAGGGGCAGGGACTAATATGAGTGATATCTATTCTTTGTTTAGTATTTTTGTTTCAGAGTGTTTGTGTGTTAGTAAATTTAGACTGGAAGCTCCTATGGGGCAAGGACTGATATGAGTGACATATAGTATATATAGCATTGTGTGTTCCAGAGTGTTTGTGTGTTAATAAATTTAGAGTGGAAGCTCCTATGGGGCAGGGTCTGATGATATGAATGATTTTTGTTGTCTGTACAGCACTGTATTTATGTTTGTTATATATAATACCCAGTAATAATAAATATGCATGTATGTCATGAACATATTATTGGGACTAATAGAAGTGGTGATGCAGTGTGGAGGAGACGACCCTATAGGCCAACAGTGTGCCAGGGCGTAGTCAGTGTGCTGCACATGTGTGGAGAAGGAGACTTGCTGCGCAGAAGGCCGCCGCGGAGGAGACTTGCTTGCAAGGAGACCGGATACCCAGGACACCTGCTGCTGGGGAGGACACAATCGGATGCTGCCGAGGAGTCCTGCTGCCACAGAGGACACTGCCAGACACTGCCGCCCGGGAGACAGCTGCCAGATCCTGCTACTGGCGAGGACACCACCAGGGATGTCACTGACTGATATGAGTGCTATATATTCTATGTACTGTATAGCATTGTTTTTCAGAGTGTTTGTGGGTGATGAAATTTAGACTGAAAGCTCCTAGGGGCAGGAATAAGGTTGAGTGACATGTATTTTTTGTACAGCATTGCGTGTTTTAGAGTGCTGTGTGTTAGTAA
Organism: Crinia signifera; assembly: GCF_055691185.1. Taxonomy (NCBI): domain Eukaryota; kingdom Metazoa; phylum Chordata; class Amphibia; order Anura; family Myobatrachidae; genus Crinia; species Crinia signifera. The sequence continues at coordinate 51,107,587 of NC_139220.1, read as the reverse complement.
ATTTAGACTGTAAGCTTCTAAGGGGCAGGGACTAATATGAGTGATATCTATTCTTCGTTTAGTATTTTTTGTTTCAGAGTGTTTGTGTGTTAGTAAATTTAGACTTTAAGCTCCTATGGGGCAAGGACTGATATGAGTGACATATACTAAATATAGCATTGTGTGTTCCAGAGTGTTTGTGTATTAATAAATTTAGAGTGAAAGCTCCTATGGGGCAGGGTATGATGATATGTATGATTTTTGTTGTCTGTACAGCATTGTATTTATGTTTGTTATATATAATACCCAGTAATAATAAATATGCATGTATGTCATGAACATATTATCGCGCCTCTTTCTTCTTTTTTTTCAGATGGGCCTTCTCCACAAATGAATTGTGATTTCACCATCCAAGCCAACTATATCTCTGGGCTTCTCTGATGTCATCTTTTCTACATCATATACTGAAGATGGAACGGCAGCAGCAGCTAACCCACAACAGGTAATGAGGCGCGATAGTATCTTCCTGGCATACATGCATATTTATCAAATCTGTATATTTGCTATAGACCCTCTTTTTTACAGTACTGTTATGGCTTGATGAATTTAGGTCATCAAACTATTGTATGGGGACAGGGAGCCAGATCAGGACTGATATCTGTGCAGGAGATATCGGTGATGTCTGCCTCACTGGCTTTCTATTGAATGGCATGGATACTTAATTTTTACCAAAGTAGGAAAAAAATAATTTTCAACTACTTTTGTAGAAATTAATGGATAGTACATAGGCCCCTTATTGAGCAATCACCCTGACAACAAGGCCGGGTGCAATTAGAGATTAATGCAACACAGTGTTTGTGCACTTGTGTGTTTGGAAATTTAGTCTTTAACCTATAACGGGGAAGGGCCTAACATAAATGTTTTGTTTTCTTCTGCACACTAATCATGTCCAATGAATATGTGTCTTTCTTCGGGGGTGCACATCAAAAATCGATAAAAAGCAATCTTTAAAAAAGCCTTTGTCTTACAAATCCTACCCATGTGTGTGAGAACACTTGTTTGTTAGGAATTTTTGACTGTATGCTCCTATGAAGCAGGGACTAGTTTGAATGACATCTATACTCTGTACTGCATTGTGTGTTTCAAAGTGTTTGTGTGTTAGTAAATTTAGACTGTAAGCTCCTATTGGGCAGGGATTAATATGAGTGATATCTACTCTTTGTATAGCATCTGTGTTTCAGAGAGTTTGTGTGTTAGTAAATTTAGATTGTAAGCTCGTATTGGGCATGGACTAATAGAAGTGGTGATGCGGTGTGGAGGAGACGACCCTATAGACCAACAGTGTGCCAGGGCGGAGTCAGTGTGCTACACATACGTGGAGAAGGAGACTTGCTGCGCAGAAGGCCGCCGCGGAGGAGACTTGCTTGCAAGGATACCAGATACCCAGGACACCTGTTGCTGGGGAGGACACAATCGGATGCTGCCGAGGAGACCTGCTGCCACAGAGGACACTGCCGCCGGGGAGACAGCTTCCAGAACCTGCTACTGGGGAGGACACCACCAGGGATGTCACTGACTGATATGAGTGCCATATATTCTATGTACTGTATAGCATTGTTTTTCAGAGTGTTTGTGGGTGATGAATTTAGACTGAAAGCTCCTAGGGGCAGGAATAAGGTTGAGTGACATGTATTTTTTGTACAGCATTGTGTGTTTTAGAGTGCTGTGTGTTAGTAAATTAAGACTGTAAGCTCCTAAGGGGCAGGGACTAATATGAGTGATATCTATTCTTTGTTTAGTATTTTGTGTTTCAGAGTGTTTGTGTGTTAGTAAATTTAGACTGGAAGCTCCTATGGGGCAAGGTCTGATATGAGTGACATATAGTATATATAGCATTGTGTGTTCCAGAGTGTTTGTGTGTTAATAAATTTAGAGTGGAAGCTCCTATGGGGCAGGGTCTGATGATATGAATGATTTTTGTTGTCTGTACAGCACTGTATTTATGTTTGTTATATATAATACCCAGTAATAATAAATATGCATGTATGTCATGAATATATTATTGGGACTAATAGAAGTGGTGATGCGGTGTGGAGGAGACGACCCTATAGGCCAACAGTGTGCCAGGGCGGAGTCAGTGTGCTGCACATGTGTGGAGAAGGAGACTTGCTGCGCAGAAGGCCGCCGCGGAGGAGACTTGCTTGCAAGGAGACCGGATACCCGGGACACCTGCTGCTGGGGAGGACACAATCGGATGCTGCCGAGGAGTCCTGCTGCCACAGAGGACACTGCCAGACACTGCCGCCCGGGAGACAGCTGCCAGAACCTGCTACTGGGGAGGACACCACCAGGGATGTCACTGACTGATATGAATGCTATATATTCTATGTACTGTATAGCATTGTTTTTCAGAGTGTTTGTGTGTGATGAAATTTAGACTGAAAGCTCCTAGGGGCAGGAATAAGGTTGAGTGACATGTATTTTTTGTACAGCATTGCGTGTTTTAGAGTGCTGTGTGTTAGTAAATTTAGACTGTAAGCTCCTAAGGGGCAGGGACTAATATGAGTGATATCTATTATTTGTTTAGTATTTTTTGTTTCAGAGTGTTTGTGGGTTAGTAAATGTAGACTTTAAGCTCCTATGGGGCAAGGACTGATATGAGTGACATATACTAAATATAGCATTGTGTGTTCCAGAGTGTTTGTGTGTTAATAAATTTAGAGTGGAAGCTCCTATGGGGCAGGGTCTGATGATATGAATGATTTTTGTTGTCTGTACAGCATTGTATTTATGTTTGTTATATATAATACCCAGTAATAATAAATATGCATGTATGTCATGAACATATTATCGCGCCTCTTTCTTCTTTTTTTTCAGATGGGCCTTCTCCACAAATGAATTGTGATTTCACCATCCAAGCCAACTATATCTCTAGGCTTCTCTGAGGTCATCTTTTCTACATCATATACTGAAGATGGAACGGCAGCAGCAGCTGACCCACAACAGGTAATGAGGCGCGATAGTATCTTCCTGGCATACATGCATATTTATCAAATCTGTATATTTGCTATAGACCCTCTTTTTTACAGTACTGTTATGGCTTGATGAATTTAGGTCATCAAACTATTGTATGGGGACAGGGAGCCAGATCAGGACTGATATCTGTGCAGGAGATATCGGTGATGTCTGCCTCACTGGTTTTCTATTGAATGGCATGGATACTTAATTTTTACCAAAGTAGGAGAAAAATAATTTTCAACTACTTTTGTAGAAATTAATGGATAGTACATAGGCCCCTTAGTGAGCAATCACCCTGACAACAAGGCCGGGTGCAATTAGAGATTAATGCAACACAGTGTTTGTGCACTTGTGTGTTTGGAAATTTAGTCTTTAACCTATAACGGGGAAGGGCCTAACATAAATGTTTTTTTTTCTTCTGCACACTAATCATGTCTAATGAATATGTGTCTTTCTTCGGGGGTGCACATCAAAAATCGATAAAAAGCAATCTTTAAAAAAGCCTTTGTCTTACAAATCCTACCCATGTGTGTGAGAACACTTGTTTGTTAGGAATTTTAGACTCTATGCTCCTATGAAGCAGGGACTAGTTTGAATGACATCTATACTCTGTACAGCATTGTGTGTTTCAAAGTGTTTGTGTGTTAGTAAATTTAGACTGTAAGCTCCTATTGGGCAGGGATTAATATGAGTGATATCTACTCTTTGTATAGCATCTGGGTTTCAGAGTGTTTGTGTGTTAGTAAATTTAGATTGTAAGCTCGTATTGGGCATGGACTAATAGAAGTGGTGATGCGGTGTGGAGGAGACGACCCTATAGGCCAACAGTGTGCCAGGGCGGAGTCAGTGGGCTACACATACGTGGAGAAGGAGACTTGCTGCGCAGAAGGCCGCCGCGGAGGAGACTTGCTTGCAAGGAGACCAGATACCCAGGACACCTGTTGCTGGGGAGGACACAATCGGATGCTGCCGCGGAGACCTGCTGCCACAGAGGACACTGCCGCCGGGGAGACAGCTTCCAGAACCTGCTACTGGGGAGGACACCACCAGGGATGTCACTGACTGATATGAGTGCCATATATTCTATGTACTGTATAGCATTGTTTTTCAGAGTGTTTGTGGGTGATGAATTTAGACTGAAAGCTCCTAGGGGTAGGAATAAGGTTGAGTGACATGTATTTTTTGTACAGCATTGTGTGTGTTAGAGTGCTGTGTGTTAGTAAATTTAGACTGTAAGCTCCTAAGGGGCAGGGACTAATATGAGTGATATCTATTCTTTGTTTAGTATTTTGTGTTTCAGAGTGTTTGTGTGTTAGTAAATTTAGACTGGAAGCTCCTATGGGGCAAGGACTGATATGAGTGACATATAGTATATATAGCATTGTGTGTTCCAGAGTGTTTGTGTGTTAATAAATTTAGAGTGGAAGCTCCTATGGGGCAGGGTCTGATGATATGAATGATTTTTGTTGTCTGTACAGCACTGTATTTATGTTTGTTATATATAATACCCAGTAATAATAAATATGCATGTATGTCATGAATATATTATTGGGACTAATAGAAGTGGTGATGCGGTGTGGAGGAGACAACCCTATAGGCCAACAGTGTGCCAGGGCGGAGTCAGTGTGCTGCACATGTGTGGAGAAGGAGACTTGCTGCGCAGAAGGCCGCCGCGGAGGAGACTTGCTTGCAAGGAGACCGGATACCCGGGACACCTGCTGCTGGGGAGGACACAATCGGATGCTGCCGAGGAGTCCTGCTGCCACAGAGGACACTGCCAGACACTGCCGCCCGGGAGACAGCTGCCAGAACCTGCTACTGGGGAGGACACCACCAGGGATGTCACTGACTGATATGAATGCTATATATTCTATGTACTGTATAGCATTGTTTTTCAGAGTGTTTGTGTGTGATGAAATTTAGACTGAAAGCTCCTAGGGGCAGGAATAAGGTTGAGTGACATGTATTTTTTGTACAGCATTGTGTGTTTTAGAGTGCTGTGTGTTAGTAAATTTAGACTGTAAGCTCCTAAGGGGCAGGGACTAATATGAGTGATATCTATTCTTTGTTTAGTATTTTTTGTTTCAGAGTGTTTGTGGGTTAGTAAATGTAGACGTTAAGCTCCTATGGGGCAAGGACTGATATGAGTGACATATACTAAATATAGCATTATGTGTTCCAGAGTGTTTGTGTGTTAATAAATTTAGAGTGGAAGCTCCTATGGGGCAGGGTCTGATGATATGAATGATTTTTGTTGTCTGTACAGCATTGTATTTATGTTTGTTATATATAATACCCAGTAATAATAAATATGCATGTATGTCATGAACATATTATCGCGCCTCTTTCTTCTTTTTTTTCAGATGGGCCTTCTCCACAAATGAATTGTGATTTCACCATCCAAGCCAACTATATCTCTAGGCTTCTCTGAGGTCATCTTTACTACATCATGTACTGAAGATGGAACGGCAGCAGCAGCTGACCCACAACAGGTAATGAGGCGCGATAGTATCTTCCTGGCATACATGCATATTTATCAAATCTGTATATTTGCTATAGACCCTCTTTTTTACAGTACTGTTATGGCTTGGTGAATTTAGGTCATCAAACTATTTTATGGGGACAGGGAGCCAGATCAGGACTGATATCTGTGCAGGAGATATTGGTGATGTCTGCCTCACTGGCTTTCTATTGAATGGCATGGATACTTAATTTTTACCAAAGTAGGAGAAAAATAATTTTCAACTACTTTTGTAGAAATTAATGGATAGTACATAGGCCCCTTAGTGAGCAATCACCCTGAGAACAAGACCGGGTGCAATTAGAGATTAATGCAACACAGTGTTTGTGCACTTGTGTGTTTGGAAATTTAGTCTTTAACCTATAACGGGGAAGGGCCTAACATAAATGTTTTTTCTTCTTCTGCACACTAATCATGTCTAATAAATATGTGTCTTTCTTCGGGGGTGCACATCAAAAATCGATAAAAAACAATCTTTAAAAAAGCCTTTGTCTTACAAATCCTACCCATGTGTGTGAGAACACTTGTTTGTTAGGAATTTTAGACTGTATGCTCCTATGAAGCAGGGACTAGTTTGAATGACATCTATACTCTGTACAGCATTGTGTGTTTCAAAGTGTTTGTGTGTTAGTAAATTTAGACTGTAAGCTCCTATTGGGCAGGGATTAATATGAGTGATATCTACTCTTTGTATAGCATCTGGGTTTCAGAGTGTTTGTGTGTTAGTAAATTTAGATTGTAAGCTCGTATTGGGCATGGACTAATAGAAGTGGTGATGCGGTGTGGAGGAGATGACCCTATAGGCCAACAGTGTGCCAGGGCGGAGTCAGTGGGCTACACATATGTGGAGAAGGAGACTTGCTGCGCAGAAGGCCGCCGCGGAGGAGACTTGCTTGCAAGGAGACCAGATACCCAGGACACCTGTTGCTGGGGAGGACACAATCGGATGCTGCCGAGAGACCTGCTGCCACAGAGGACACTGCCGCCGGGGAGACAGCTTCCAGAACCTGCTACTGGGGAGGACACCACCAGGGATGTCACTGACTGATATGAGTGCCAAATATTCTATGTACTGTATAGCCTTGTTTTTCAGAGTGTTTGTGGGTGATGAAATTTAGACTGAAAGCTCCTAGGGGCAGGAATAAGGTTGAGTGACATGTATTTTTTGTACAGCATTGTGTGTTTTAGAGTGCTGTGTGTTAGTAAATTTAGACTGTAAGCTCCTAAGGGGCAGGGACTAATATGAGTGATATCTATTCTTTGTTTAGTATTTTTTGTTTCAGAGTGTTTGTGTGTTAGTAAATTTAGACTGGAAGCTCCTATGGGGCAAGGACTGATATGAGTGACATATAGTATATATAGCATTGTGTGTTCCAGAGTGTTTGTGTGTTAATAAATTTAGAGTGGAAGCTCCTATGGGGCAGGGTCTGATGATATGAATGATTTTTGTTGTCTGTACAGCACTGTATTTATGTTTGTTATATATAATACCCAGTAATAATAAATATGCATGTATGTCATGAACATATTATTGGGACTAATAGAAGTGGTGATGCAGTGTGGAGGAGACGACCCTATAGGCCAACAGTGTGCCAGGGCGTAGTCAGTGTGCTGCACATGTGTGGAGAAGGAGACTTGCTGCGCAGAAGGCCGCCGCGGAGGAGACTTGCTTGCAAGGAGACCGGATACCCAGGACACCTGCTGCTGGGGAGGACACAATCGGATGCTGCCGAGGAGTCCTGCTGCCACAGAGGACACTGCCAGACACTGCCGCCCGGGAGACAGCTGCCAGATCCTGCTACTGGGGAGGACACCACCAGGGATGTCACTGACTGATATGAGTGCTATATATTCTATGTACTGTATAGCATTGTTTTTCAGAGTGTTTGTGGGTGATGAAATTTAGACTGAAAGCTCCTAGGGGCAGGAATAAGGTTGAGTGACATGTATTTTTTGTACAGCATTGCGTGTTTTAGAGTGCTGTGTGTTAGTAAATTTAGACTGTAAGCTCCTAAGGGGCAGGGACTAATATGAGTGATATATATTCTTTGTTTAGTATTTTTTGTTTCAGAGTGTTTGTGTGTTAGTAAATTTAGACTTTAAGCTCCTATGGGGCAAGGACTGATATGAGTGACATATACTAAATATAGCATTGTGTGTTCCAGAGTGTTTGTGTGTTAATAAATTTAGAGTGAAAGCTCCTATGGGGCAGGGTCTGATGATATGTATGATTTTTGTTGTCTGTACAGCATTGTATTTATGTTTGTTATATATAATACCCAGTAATAATAAATATGCATGTATGTCATGAACATATTATCGCGCCTCTTTCTTCTTTTTTTTTCAGATGGGCCTTCTCCACAAATGAATTGTGATTTCACCATCCAAGCCAACTATATCTCTGGGCTTCTCTGATGTCATCTTTTCTACATCATATACTGAAGATGGAACGGCAGCAGCAGCTGGCCCACAACAGGTAATGAGGCGCGATAGTATCTTCCTGGCATACATGCATATTTATCAAATCTTTATATTTGCTATAGACCCTCTTTTTTACAGTACTGTTATGGCTTGATGAATTTAGGTCATCAAACTATTGTATGGGGACAGGGAGCCAGATCAGGACTGATATCTGTGCAGGAGATATCGGTGATGTCTGCCTCACTGGCTTTCTATTGAATGGCATGGATACTTAATTTTTACCAAAGTAGGAAAAAAATAATTTTCAACTACTTTTGTAGAAATTAATGGATAGTACATAGGCCCCTTATTGAGCAATCACCCTGACAACAAGGCCGGGTGCAATTAGAGATTAATGCAACACAGTGTTTGTGCACTTGTGTGTTTGGAAATTTAGTCTTTAACCTATAACGGGGAAGGGCCTAACATAAATGTTTTGTTTTCTTCTGCACACTAATCATGTCCAATGAATATGTGTCTTTCTTCGGGGGTGCACATCAAAAATCGATAAAAAGCAATCTTTAAAAAAGCCTTTGTCTTACAAATCCTACCCATGTGTGTGAGAACACTTGTTTGTTAGGAATTTTTGACTGTATGCTCCTATGAAGCAGGGACTAGTTTGAATGACATCTATACTCTGTACAGCATTGTGTGTTTCAAAGTGTTTGTGTGTTAGTAAATTTAGACTGTAAGCTCCTATTGGGCAGGGATTAATATGAGTGATATCTACTCTTTGTATAGCATCTGTGTTTCAGAGAGTTTGTGTGTTAGTAAATTTAGATTGTAAGCTCGTATTGGGCATGGACTAATAGAAGTGGTGATGCGGTGTGGAGGAGACGACCCTATAGACCAACAGTGTGCCAGGGCGGAGTCAGTGTGCTACACATACGTGGAGAAGGAGACTTGCTGCGCAGAAGGCCGCCGCGGAGGAGACTTGCTTGCAAGGATACCAGATACCCAGGACACCTGTTGCTGGGGAGGACACAATCGGATGCTGCCGAGGAGACCTGCTGCCACAGAGGACACTGCCGCCGGGGAGACAGCTTCCAGAACCTGCTACTGGGGAGGACACCACCAGGGATGTCACTGACTGATATGAGTGCCATATATTCTATGTACTGTATAGCATTGTTTTTCAGAGTGTTTGTGGGTGATGAATTTAGACTGAAAGCTCCTAGGGGCAGGAATAAGGTTGAGTGACATGTATTTTTTGTACAGCATTGTGTGTTTTAGAGTGCTGTGTGTTAGTAAATTTAGACTGTAAGCTCCTAAGGGGCAGGGACTAATATGAGTGATATCTATTCTTTGTTTAGTATTTTGTGTTTCAGAGTGTTTGTGTGTTAGTAAATTTAGACTGGAAGCTCCTATGGGGCAAGGTCTGATATGAGTGACATATAGTATATATAGCATTGTGTGTTCCAGAGTGTTTGTGTGTTAATAAATTTAGAGTGGAAGCTCCTATGGGGCAGGGTCTGATGATATGAATGATTTTTGTTGTCTGTACAGCACTGTATTTATGTTTGTTATATATAATACCCAGTAATAATAAATATGCATGTATGTCATGAATATATTATTGGGACTAATAGAAGTGGTGATGCGGTGTGGAGGAGACGACCCTATAGGCCAACAGTGTGCCAGGGCGGAGTCAGTGTGCTGCACATGTGTGGAGAAGGAGACTTGCTGCGCAGAAGGCCGCCGCGGAGGAGACTTGCTTGCAAGGAGACCGGATACCCGGGACACCTGCTGCTGGGGAGGACACAATCGGATGCTGCCGAGGAGTCCTGCTGCCACAGAGGACACTGCCAGACACTGCCGCCCGGGAGACAGCTGCCAGAACCTGCTACTGGGGAGGACACCACCAGGGATGTCACTGACTGATATGAATGCTATATATTCTATGTACTGTATAGCATTGTTTTTCAGAGTGTTTGTGTGTGATGAAATTTAGACTGAAAGCTCCTAGGGGCAGGAATAAGGTTGAGTGACATGTATTTTTTGTACAGCATTGCGTGTTTTAGAGTGCTGTGTGTTAGTAAATTTAGACTGTAAGCTCCTAAGGGGCAGGGACTAATATGAGTGATATCTATTCTTTGTTTAGTATTTTTTGTTTCAGAGTGTTTGTGGGTTAGTAAATGTAGACTTTAAGCTCCTATGGGGCAAGGACTGATATGAGTGACATATACTAAATATAGCATTGTGTGTTCCAGAGTGTTTGTGTGTTAATAAATTTAGAGTGGAAGCTCCTATGGGGCAGGGTCTGATGATATGAATGATTTTTGTTGTCTGTACAGCATTGTATTTATGTTTGTTATATATAATACCCAGTAATAATAAATATGCATGTATGTCATGAACATATTATCGCGCCTCTTTCTTCTTTTTTTTCAGATGGGCCTTCTCCACAAATGAATTGTGATTTCACCATCCAAGCCAACTATATCTCTAGGCTTCTCTGAGGTCATCTTTTCTACATCATATACTGAAGATGGAACGGCAGCAGCAGCTGACCCACAACAGGTAATGAGGCGCGATAGTATCTTCCTGGCATACATGCATATTTATCAAATCTGTATATTTGCTATAGACCCTCTTTTTTACAGTACTGTTATGGCTTGGTGAATTTAGGTCATCAAACTATTTTATGGGGACAGGGAGCCAGATCAGGACTGATATCTGTGCAGGAGATATTGGTGATGTCTGCCTCACTGGCTTTCTATTGAATGGCATGGATACTTAATTTTTACCAAAGTAGGAGAAAAATAATTTTCAACTACTTTTGTAGAAATTAATGGATAGTACATAGGCCCCTTAGTGAGCAATCACCCTGACAACAAGGCCGGGTGCAATTAGAGATTAATGCAACACAGAGTTTGTGCACTTGTGTGTTTGGAAATTTAGTCTTTAACCTATAACGGGGAAGGGCCTAACATAAATGTTTTTTTTTCTTCTGCACACTAATCATGTCTAATGAATATGTGTCTTTCTTCGGGGGTGCACATCAAAAATCGATAAAAAGCAATCTTCAAAAAAGCCTTTGTCTTACAAATCCTACCCATGTGTGTGAGAACACTTGTTTGTTAGGAATTTTAGACTGTATGCTCCTACGAAGCAGGGACTAGTTTGAATGACATCTATACTCTGTACAGCATTGTGTGTTTCAAAGTGTTTGTGTGTTAGTAAATTTAGACATTAAGCTCCTATTGGGCAGGGATTAATATGAGTGATATCTACTCTTTGTATAGCATCTGGGTTTCAGAGTGTTTGTGTGTTAGTAAATTTAGATTGTAAGCTCATATTGGGCATGGACTAATAGAAGTGGTGATGCGGTGTGGAGGAGATGACCCTATAGGCCAACAGTGTGCCAGGGCGGAGTCAGTATGCTACACATACGTGGAGAAGGAGACTTGCTGCGCAGAAGGCCGCCGTGGAGGAGACTTGCTTGCAAGGAGACCAGATACCCAGGACACCTGTTGCTGGGGAGGACACAATCGGATGCTGCCGGGGAGACCTGCTGCCACAGAGGACACTGCCGCCGGGAAGACAGCTTCCAGAACCTGCTACAGGGGAGGACACCACCAGGGATGTCACTGACTGATATGAGTGCCAAATATTCTATGTACTGTATAGCCTTGTTTTTCAGAGTGTTTGTGGGTGATGAAATTTAGACTGAAAGCTCCTAGGGGCAGGAATAAGGTTGAGTGACATGTATTTTTTGTACAGCATTGTGTGTTTTAGAGTGCTGTGTGTTAGTAAATTTAGACTGTAAGCTTGTGTGTTCCAGAGTGTTTGTGTGTTAATAAATTTAGAGTGGAAGCTCCTATGGAGCAGGGTCTGATGATATGAATGATTTTTGTTGTCTGTACAGCACTGTATTTATGTTTGTTATATATAATACCCAGTAATAATAAATATGCATGTATGTCATGAACATATTATCGCGCCTCTTTCTTCTTTTTTTTTCAGATGGGCCTTCTCCACAAATGAATTGTGATTTCACCATCCAAGCCAACTATATCTCTGGGCTTCTCTGAGGTCATCTTTTCTACATCATATACTGAAGATGGAACGGCAGCAGCAGCTGGCCCACAACAGGTAATGAGGCGCGATAGTATCTTCCTGGCATACATGCATATTTATCAAATCTGTATATTTGCTATAGACCCTCTTTTTTACAGTACTGTTATGGCTTGATGAATTTAGGTCATCAAACTATTGTATGGGGACAGGGAGCCAGATCAGGACTGATATCTGTGCAGGAGATATCGGTGATGTCTGCCTCACTGGCTTTCTATTGAATGGCATGGATACTTAATTTTTACCAAAGTAGGAGAAAAATAATTTTCAACTACTTTTGTAGAAATTAATGGATAGTACATAGGCCCCTTAGTGAGCAATCACCCTGACAACAAGACCGGGTGCAATTAGAGATTAATGCAACACAGTGTTTGTGCACTTGTGTGTTTGGAAATTTAGTCTTTAACCTATAACGGGGAAGGGCCTAACATAAATGTTTTTTCTTCTTCTGCACACTAATCATGTCTAATGAATATGTGTCTTTCTTCGGGGGTGCACATCAAAAATCGATAAAAAACAATCTTTAAAAAAGCCTTTGTCTTACAAATCCTACCCATGTGTGTGAGAACACTTGTTTGTTAGGAATTTTAGACTGTATGCTCCTATGAAGTAGGGACTAGTTTGAATGACATCTATACTCTGTACAGCATTGTGTGTTTCAAAGTGTTTGTGTGTTAGTAAATTTAGACTGTAAGCTCCTATTGGGCAGGGATTAATATGAGTGATATCTACTCTTTGTATAGCATCTGGGTTTCAGAGTGTTTGTGTGTTAGTAAATTTAGATTGTAAGCTCGTATTGGGCATGGACTAATAGAAGTGGTGATGCGGTGTGGAGGAGATAGGCCAACAGTGTGCCAGGGCGGAGTCAGTGGGCTACACATACGTGGAGAAGGAGACTTGCTGCGCAGAAGGCCGCCGCGGAGGAGACTTGCTTGCAAGGAGACCAGATACCCAGGACACCTGTTGCTGGGGAGGACACAATCGGATGCTGCCGAGAGACCTGCTGCCACAGAGGACACTGCCGCCGGGGAGACAGCTTCCAGAACCTGCTACTGGGGAGGACACCACCAGGGATGTCACTGACTGATATGAGTGCCAAATATTCTATGTACTGTATAGCCTTGTTTTTCAGAGTGTTTGTGGGTGATGAAATTTAGACTGAAAGCTCCTAGGGGCAGGAATAAGGTTGAGTGACATGTATTTTTTGTACAGCATTGTGTGTTTTAGAGTGCTGTGTGTTAGTAAATTTAGACTGTAAGCTCCTAAGGGGTAGGGACTAATATGAGTGATATCTATTCTTTGTTTAGTATTTTTGTTTCAGAGTGTTTGTGTGTTAGTAAATTTAGACTGGAAGCTCCTATGGGGCAAGGACTGATATGAGTGACATATAGTATATATAGCATTGTGTGTTCCAGAGTGTTTGTGTGTTAATAAATTTAGAGTGGAAGCTCCTATGGGGCAGGGTCTGATGATATGAATGATTTTTGTTGTCTGTACAGCACTGTATTTATGTTTGTTATATATAATACCCAGTAATAATAAATATGCATGTATGTCATGAACATATTATTGGGACTAATAGAAGTGGTGATGCAGTGTGGAGGAGACGACCCTATAGGCCAACAGTGTGCCAGGGCGTAGTCAGTGTGCTGCACATGTGTGGAGAAGGAGACTTGCTGCGCAGAAGGCCGCCGCGGAGGAGACTTGCTTGCAAGGAGACCGGATACCCAGGACACCTGCTGCTGGGGAGGACACAATCGGATGCTGCCGAGGAGTCCTGCTGCCACAGAGGACACTGCCAGACACTGCCGCCCGGGAGACAGCTGCCAGATCCTGCTACTGGGGAGGACACCACCAGGGATGTCACTGACTGATATGAGTGCTATATATTCTATGTACTGTATAGCATTGTTTTTCAGAGTGTTTGTGGGTGATGAAATTTAGACTGAAAGCTCCTAGGGGCAGGAATAAGGTTGAGTGACATGTATTTTTTGTACAGCATTGCGTGTTTTAGAGTGCTGTGTGTTAGTAAATTTAGACTGTAAGCTCCTAAGGGGCAGGGACTAATATGAGTGATATCTATTCTTTGTTTAGTATTTTTTGTTTCAGAGTGTTTGTGTGTTAGTAAATTTAGACTTTAAGCTCCTATGGGGCAAGGACTGATATGAGTGACATATACTAAATATAGCATTGTGTGTTCCAGAGTGTTTGTGTGTTAATAAATTTAGAGTGAAAGCTCCTATGGGGCAGGGTCTGATGATATGTATGATTTTTGTTGTCTGTACAGCATTGTATTTATGTTTGTTATATATAATACCCAGTAATAATAAATATGCATGTATGTCATGAACATATTATCGCGCCTCTTTCTTCTTTTTTTTTAGATGGGCCTTCTCCACAAATGAATTGTGATTTCACCATCCAAGCCAACTATATCTCTGGGCTTCTCTGATGTCATCTTTTCTACATCATATACTGAAGATGGAACGGCAGCAGCAGCTAACCCACAACAGGTAATGAGGCGCGATAGTATCTTCCTGGCATACATGCATATTTATCAAATCTTTATATTTGCTATAGACCCTCTTTTTTACAGTACTGTTATGGCTTGATGAATTTAGGTCATCAAACTATTGTATGGGGACAGGGAGCCAGATCAGGACTGATATCTGTGCAGGAGATATCGGTGATGTCTGCCTCACTGGCTTTCTATTGAATGGCATGGATACTTAATTTTTACCAAAGTAGGAAAAAAATAATTTTCAACTACTTTTGTAGAAATTAATGGATAGTACATAGGCCCCTTAGTGAGCAATCACCCTGAAAACAAGGCCGGGTGCAATTAGAGATTAATGCAACACAGTGTTTGTGCACTTGTGTGTTTGGAAATTTAGTCTTTAACCTATAACGGGGAAGGGCCTAACATAAATGTTTTTTTTTTCTTCTGCACACTAATCATGTCTAATAAATATATGTCTTTCTGCGGGGGTGCACATCAAAAATCGATAAAAAGCAATCTTTAAAAAAGCCTTTGTCTTACAAATCCTACCCATGTGTGTGAGAACACTTGTTTGTTAGGAATTTTAGACTCTATGCTCCTATGAAGCAGGGACTAGTTTGAATGACATCTATACTCTGTACAGCATTGTGTGTTTCAAAGTGTTTGTGTGTTAGTAAATTTAGACTGTAAGCTCCTATTGGGCAGGGATTAATATGAGTGATATCTACTCTTTGTATAGCATCTGGGTTTCAGAGTGTTTGTGTGTTAGTAAATTTAGATTGTAAGCTCGTATTGGGCATGGACTAATAGAAGTGGTGATGCGGTGTGGAGGAGACGACCCTATAGGCCAACAGTGTGCCAGGGCGGAGTCAGTGGGCTACACATACGTGGAGAAGGAGACTTGCTGCGCAGAAGGCCGCCGCGGAGGAGACTTGCTTGCAAGGAGACCAGATACCCAGGACACCTGTTGCTGGGGAGGACACAATCGGATGCTGCCGAGGAGACCTGCTGCCACAGAGGACACTGCCGCCGGGGAGACAGCTTCCAGAACCTGCTACTGGGGAGGACACCACCAGGGATGTCACTGACTGATATGAGTGCCATATATTCTATGTACTGTATAGCATTGTTTTTCAGAGTGTTTGTGGGTGATGAATTTAGACTGAAAGCTCCTAGGGGTAGGAATAAGGTTGAGTGACATGTATTTTTTGTACAGCATTGTGTGTGTTAGAGTGCTGTGTGTTAGTAAATTTAGACTGTAAGCTCCTAAGGGGCAGGGACTAATATGAGTGATATCTATTCTTTGTTTAGTATTTTGTGTTTCAGAGTGTTTGTGTGTTAGTAAATTTAGAGTGGAAGCTCCTATGGGGCAGGGTCTGATGATATGAATGATTTTTGTTGTCTGTACAGCACTTTATTTATGTTTGTTATATATAATACCCAGTAATAATAAATATGCATGTATGTCATGAATATATTATTGGGACTAATAGAAGTGGTGATGCGGTGTGGAGGAGACGACCCTATAGGCCAACAGTGTGCCAGGGCGGAGTCAGTGTGCTGCACATGTGTGGAGAAGGAGACTTGCTGCGCAGAAGGCCGCCGCGGAGGAGACTTGCTTGCAAGGAGACCGGATACCCGGGACACCTGCTGCTGGGGAGGACACAATCGGATGCTGCCGAGGAGTCCTGCTGCCACAGAGGACACTGCCAGACACTGCCGCCCGGGAGACAGCTGCCAGAACCTGCTACTGGGGAGGGCACCACCAGGGATGTCACTGACTGATATGAATGCTATATATTCTATGTACTGTATAGCATTGTTTTTCAGAGTGTTTGTGTGTGATGAAATTTAGACTGAAAGCTCCTAGGGGCAGGAATAAGGTTGAGTGACATGTATTTTTTGTACAGCATTGTGTGTTTTAGAGTGCTGTGTGTTAGTAAATTTAGACTGTAAGCTCCTAAGGGGCAGGGACTAATATGAGTGATATCTATTCTTTGTTTAGTATTTTTTGTTTCAGAGTGTTTGTGGGTTAGTAAATGTAGACGTTAAGCTCCTATGGGGCAAGGACTGATATGAGTGACATATACTAAATATAGCATTATGTGTTCCAGAGTGTTTGTGTGTTAATAAATTTAGAGTGGAAGCTCCTATGGGGCAGGGTCTGATGATATGAATGATTTTTGTTGTCTGTACAGCATTGTATTTATGTTTGTTATATATAATACCCAGTAATAATAAATATGCATGTATGTCATGAACATATTATCGCGCCTCTTTCTTCTTTTTTTTCAGATGGGCCTTCTCCACAAATGAATTGTGATTTCACCATCCAAGCCAACTATATCTCTAGGCTTCTCTGAGGTCATCTTTTCTACATCATATACTGAAGATGGAACGGCAGCAGCAGCTGACCCACAACAGGTAATGAGGCGCGATAGTATCTTCCTGGCATACATGCATATTTATCAAATCTGTATATTTGCTATAGACCCTCTTTTTTACAGTACTGTTATGGCTTGGTGAATTTAGGTCATCAAACTATTTTATGGGGACAGGGAGCCAGATCAGGACTGATATCTGTGCAGGAGATATTGGTGATGTCTGCCTCACTGGCTTTCTATTGAATGGCATGGATACTTAATTTTTACCAAAGTAGGAGAAAAATAATTTTCAACTACTTTTGTAGAAATTAATGGATAGTACATAGGCCCCTTAGTGAGCAATCACCCTGACAACAAGGCCGGGTGCAATTAGAGATTAATGCAACACAGAGTTTGTGCACTTGTGTGTTTGGAAATTTAGTCTTTAACCTATAACGGGGAAGGGCCTAACATAAATGTTTTTTTTTCTTCTGCACACTAATCATGTCTAATGAATATGTGTCTTTCTTCGGGGGTGCACATCAAAAATCGATAAAAAGCAATCTTCAAAAAAGCCTTTGTCTTACAAATCCTACCCATGTGTGTGAGAACACTTGTTTGTTAGGAATTTTAGACTGTATGCTCCTACGAAGCAGGGACTAGTTTGAATGACATCTATACTCTGTACAGCATTGTGTGTTTCAAAGTGTTTGTGTGTTAGTAAATTTAGACATTAAGCTCCTATTGGGCAGGGATTAATATGAGTGATATCTACTCTTTGTATAGCATCTGGGTTTCAGAGTGTTTGTGTGTTAGTAAATTTAGATTGTAAGCTCATATTGGGCATGGACTAATAGAAGTGGTGATGCGGTGTGGAGGAGATGACCCTATAGGCCAACAGTGTGCCAGGGCGGAGTCAGTATGCTACACATACGTGGAGAAGGAGACTTGCTGCGCAGAAGGCCGCCGTGGAGGAGACTTGCTTGCAAGGAGACCAGATACCCAGGACACCTGTTGCTGGGGAGGACACAATCGGATGCTGCCGGGGAGACCTGCTGCCACAGAGGACACTGCCGCCGGGAAGACAGCTTCCAGAACCTGCTACAGGGGAGGACACCACCAGGGATGTCACTGACTGATATGAGTGCCAAATATTCTATGTACTGTATAGCCTTGTTTTTCAGAGTGTTTGTGGGTGATGAAATTTAGACTGAAAGCTCCTAGGGGCAGGAATAAGGTTGAGTGACATGTATTTTTTGTACAGCATTGTGTGTTTTAGAGTGCTGTGTGTTAGTAAATTTAGACTGTAAGCTTGTGTGTTCCAGAGTGTTTGTGTGTTAATAAATTTAGAGTGGAAGCTCCTATGGAGCAGGGTCTGATGATATGAATGATTTTTGTTGTCTGTACAGCACTGTATTTATGTTTGTTATATATAATACCCAGTAATAATAAATATGCATGTATGTCATGAACATATTATCGCGCCTCTTTCTTCTTTTTTTTTCAGATGGGCCTTCTCCACAAATGAATTGTGATTTCACCATCCAAGCCAACTATATCTCTGGGCTTCTCTGAGGTCATCTTTTCTACATCATATACTGAAGATGGAACGGCAGCAGCAGCTGGCCCACAACAGGTAATGAGGCGCGATAGTATCTTCCTGGCATACATGCATATTTATCAAATCTGTATATTTGCTATAGACCCTCTTTTTTACAGTACTGTTATGGCTTGATGAATTTAGGTCATCAAACTATTGTATGGGGACAGGGAGCCAGATCAGGACTGATATCTGTGCAGGAGATATCGGTGATGTCTGCCTCACTGGCTTTCTATTGAATGGCATGGATACTTAATTTTTACCAAAGTAGGAGAAAAATAATTTTCAACTACTTTTGTAGAAATTAATGGATAGTACATAGGCCCCTTAGTGAGCAATCACCCTGACAACAAGACCGGGTGCAATTAGAGATTAATGCAACACAGTGTTTGTGCACTTGTGTGTTTGGAAATTTAGTCTTTAACCTATAACGGGGAAGGGCCTAACATAAATGTTTTTTCTTCTTCTGCACACTAATCATGTCTAATGAATATGTGTCTTTCTTCGGGGGTGCACATCAAAAATCGATAAAAAACAATCTTTAAAAAAGCCTTTGTCTTACAAATCCTACCCATGTGTGTGAGAACACTTGTTTGTTAGGAATTTTAGACTGTATGCTCCTATGAAGTAGGGACTAGTTTGAATGACATCTATACTCTGTACAGCATTGTGTGTTTCAAAGTGTTTGTGTGTTAGTAAATTTAGACTGTAAGCTCCTATTGGGCAGGGATTAATATGAGTGATATCTACTCTTTGTATAGCATCTGGGTTTCAGAGTGTTTGTGTGTTAGTAAATTTAGATTGTAAGCTCGTATTGGGCATGGACTAATAGAAGTGGTGATGCGGTGTGGAGGAGATGACCCTATAGGCCAACAGTGTGCCAGGGCGGAGTCAGTGGGCTACACATACGTGGAGAAGGAGACTTGCTGCGCAGAAGGCCGCCGCGGAGGAGACTTGCTTGCAAGGAGACCAGATACCCAGGACACCTGTTGCTGGGGAGGACACAATCGGATGCTGCCGAGAGACCTGCTGCCACAGAGGACACTGCCGCCGGGGAGACAGCTTCCAGAACCTGCTACTGGGGAGGACACCACCAGGGATGTCACTGACTGATATGAGTGCCAAATATTCTATGTACTGTATAGCCTTGTTTTTCAGAGTGTTTGTGGGTGATGAAATTTAGACTGAAAGCTCCTAGGGGCAGGAATAAGGTTGAGTGACATGTATTTTTTGTACAGCATTGTGTGTTTTAGAGTGCTGTGTGTTAGTAAATTTAGACTGTAAGCTCCTAAGGGGTAGGGACTAATATGAGTGATATCTATTCTTTGTTTAGTATTTTTGTTTCAGAGTGTTTGTGTGTTAGTAAATTTAGACTGGAAGCTCCTATGGGGCAAGGACTGATATGAGTGACATATAGTATATATAGCATTGTGTGTTCCAGAGTGTTTGTGTGTTAATAAATTTAGAGTGGAAGCTCCTATGGGGCAGGGTCTGATGATATGAATGATTTTTGTTGTCTGTACAGCACTGTATTTATGTTTGTTATATATAATACCCAGTAATAATAAATATGCATGTATGTCATGAACATATTATTGGGACTAATAGAAGTGGTGATGCAGTGTGGAGGAGACGACCCTATAGGCCAACAGTGTGCCAGGGCGTAGTCAGTGTGCTGCACATGTGTGGAGAAGGAGACTTGCTGCGCAGAAGGCCGCCGCGGAGGAGACTTGCTTGCAAGGAGACCGGATACCCAGGACACCTGCTGCTGGGGAGGACACAATCGGATGCTGCCGAGGAGTCCTGCTGCCACAGAGGACACTGCCAGACACTGCCGCCCGGGAGACAGCTGCCAGATCCTGCTACTGGGGAGGACACCACCAGGGATGTCACTGACTGATATGAGTGCTATATATTCTATGTACTGTATAGCATTGTTTTTCAGAGTGTTTGTGGGTGATGAAATTTAGACTGAAAGCTCCTAGGGGCAGGAATAAGGTTGAGTGACATGTATTTTTTGTACAGCATTGCGTGTTTTAGAGTGCTATGTGTTAGTAAATTTAGACTGTAAGCTCCTAAGGGGCAGGGACTAATATGAGTGATATCTATTCTTTGTTTAGTATTTTTTGTTTCAGAGTGTTTGTGTGTTAGTAAATTTAGACTTTAAGCTCCTATGGGGCAAGGACTGATATGAGTGACATATACTAAATATAGCATTGTGTGTTCCAGAGTGTTTGTGTGTTAATAAATTTAGAGTGAAAGCTCCTATGGGGCAGGGTCTGATGATATGTATGATTTTTGTTGTCTGTACAGCATTGTATTTATGTTTGTTATATATAATACCCAGTAATAATAAATATGCATGTATGTCATGAACATATTATCGCGCCTCTTTCTTCTTTTTTTTCAGATGGGCCTTCTCCACAAATGAATTGTGATTTCACCATCCAAGCCAACTATATCTCTGGGCTTCTCTGATGTCATCTTTTCTACATCATATACTGAAGATGGAACGGCAGCAGCAGCTAACCCACAACAGGTAATGAGGCGCGATAGTATCTTCCTGGCATACATGCATATTTATCAAATCTTTATATTTGCTATAGACCCTCTTTTTTACAGTACTGTTATGGCTTGATGAATTTAGGTCATCAAACTATTGTATGGGGACAGGGAGCCAGATCAGGACTGATATCTGTGCAGGAGATATCGGTGATGTCTGCCTCACTGGCTTTCTATTGAATGGCATGGATACTTAATTTTTACCAAAGTAGGAAAAAAATAATTTTCAACTACTTTTGTAGAAATTAATGGATAGTACATAGGCCCCTTAGTGAGCAATCACCCTGACAACAAGGCCGGGTGCAATTAGAGATTAATGCAACACAGTGTTTGTGCACTTGTGTGTTTGGAAATTTAGTCTTTAACCTATAACGGGGAAGGGCCTAACATAAATGTTTTGTTTTCTTCTGCACACTAATCATGTCCAATGAATATGTGTCTTTCTTCGGGGGTGCACATCAAAAATCGATAAAAAGCAATCTTTAAAAAAGCCTTTGTCTTACAAATCCTACCCATGTGTGTGAGAACACTTGTTTGTTAGGAATTTTAGACTCTATGCTCCTATGAAGCAGGGACTAGTTTGAATGACATCTATACTCTGTACAGCATTGTGTGTTTCAAAGTGTTTGTGTGTTAGTAAATTTAGACTGTAAGCTCCTATTGGGCAGGGATTAATATGAGTGATATCTACTCTTTGTATAGCATCTGTGTTTCAGAGAGTTTGTGTGTTAGTAAATTTAGATTGTAAGCTCGTATTGGGCATGGACTAATAGAAGTGGTGATGCGGTGTGGAGGAGACGACCCTATAGACCAACAGTGTGCCAGGGCGGAGTCAGTGTGCTACACATACGTGGAGAAGGAGACTTGCTGCGCAGAAGGCCGCTGCGGAGGAGACTTGCTTGCAAGGATACCAGATACCCAGGACACCTGTTGCTGGGGAGGACACAATCGGATGCTGCCGAGGAGACCTGCTGCCACAGAGGACACTGCCGCCGGGGAGACAGCTTCCAGAACCTGCTACTGGGGAGGACACCACCAGGGATGTCACTGACTGATATGAGTGCCATATATTCTATGTACTGTATAGCATTGTTTTTCAGAGTGTTTGTGGGTGATGAATTTAGACTGAAAGCTCCTAGGGGCAGGAATAAGGTTGAGTGACATGTATTTTTTGTACAGCATTGTGTGTTTTAGAGTGCTGTGTGTTAGTAAATTTAGACTGTAAGCTCCTAAGGGGCAGGGACTAATATGAGTGATATCTATTCTTTGTTTAGTATTTTGTGTTTCAGAGTGTTTGTGTGTTAGTAAATTTAGACTTTAAGCTCCTATGGGGCAAGGACTGATATGAGTGACATATACTAAATATAGCATTGTGTGTTCCAGAGTGTTTGTGTGTTAATAAATTTAGAGTGAAAGCTCCTATGGGGCAGGGTCTGATGATATGTATGATTTTTGTTGTCTGTACAGCATTGTATTTATGTTTGTTATATATAATACCCAGTAATAATAAATATGCATGTATGTCATGAACATATTATCGCGCCTCTTTCTTTTTTTTTTTCAGATGGGCCTTCTCCACAAATGAATTGTGATTTCACCATCCAAGCCAACTATATCTCTGGGCTTCTCTGATGTCATCTTTTCTACATCATATACTGAAGATGGAACGGCAGCAGCAGCTAACCCACAACAGGTAATGAGGCGCGATAGTATCTTCCTGGCATACATGCATATTTATCAAATCTTTATATTTGCTATAGACCCTCTTTTTTACAGTACTGTTATGGCTTGATGAATTTAGGTCATAAAACTATTGTATGGGGACAGGGTGCCAGATCAGGACTGATATCTGTGCAGGAGATATCGGTGATGTCTGCCTCACTGGCTTTCTATTGAATGGCATGGATACTTAATTTTTACCAAAGTAGGAAAAAAATAATTTTCAACTACTTTTGTAGAAATTAATGGATAGTACATAGGCCCCTTATTGAGCAATCACCCTGACAACAAGGCCGGGTGCAATTAGAGATTAATGCAACACAGTGTTTGTGCACTTGTGTGTTTTGAAATTTAGTCTTTAACCTATAACGGGGAAGGGCCTAACATAAATGTTTTGTTTTCTTCTGCACACTAATCATGTCCAATGAATATGTGTCTTTCTTCGGGGGTGCACATCAAAAATCGATAAAAAGCAATCTTTAAAAAAGCCTTTGTCTTACAAATCCTACCCATGTGTGTGAGAACACTTGTTTGTTAGGAATTTTTGACTGTATGCTCCTATGAAGCAGGGACTAGTTTGAATGACATCTATACTCTGTACAGCATTGTGTGTTTCAAAGTGTTTGTGTGTTAGTAAATTTAGACTGTAAGCTCCTATTGGGCAGGGATTAATATGAGTGATATCTACTCTTTGTATAGCATCTGTGTTTCAGAGAGTTTGTGTGTTAGTAAATTTAGATTGTAAGCTCGTATTGGGCATGGACTAATAGAAGTGGTGATGCGGTGTGGAGGAGACGACCCTATAGACCAACAGTGTGCCAGGGCGGAGTCAGTGTGCTACACATACGTGGAGAAGGAGACTTGCTGCGCAGAAGGCCGCCGCGGAGGAGACTTGCTTGCAAGGATACCAGATACCCAGGACACCTGTTGCTGGGGAGGACACAATCGGATGCTGCCGAGGAGACCTGCTGCCACAGAGGACACTGCCGCCGGGGAGACAGCTTCCAGAACCTGCTACTGGGGAGGACACCACCAGGGATGTCACTGACTGATATGAGTGCCATATATTCTATGTACTGTATAGCATTGTTTTTCAGAGTGTTTGTGGGTGATGAATTTAGACTGAAAGCTCCTAGGGGCAGGAATAAGGTTGAGTGACATGTATTTTTTGTACAGCATTGTGTGTTTTAGAGTGCTGTGTGTTAGTAAATTTAGACTGTAAGCTCCTAAGGGGCAGGGACTAATATGAGTGATATCTATTCTTTGTTTAGTATTTTGTGTTTCAGAGTGTTTGTGTGTTAGTAAATTTAGACTGGAAGCTCCTATGGGGCAAGGTCTGATATGAGTGACATATAGTATATATAGCATTGTGTGTTCCAGAGTGTTTGTGTGTTAATAAATTTAGAGTGGAAGCTCCTATGGGGCAGGGTCTGATGATATGAATGATTTTTGTTGTCTGTACAGCACTGTATTTATGTTTGTTATATATAATACCCAGTAATAATAAATATGCATGTATGTCATGAATATATTATTGGGACTAATAGAAGTGGTGATGCGGTGTGGAGGAGACGACCCTATAGGCCAACAGTGTGCCAGGGCGGAGTCAGTGTGCTGCACATGTGTGGAGAAGGAGACTTGCTGCGCAGAAGGCCGCCGCGGAGGAGACTTGCTTGCAAGGAGACCGGATACCCGGGACACCTGCTGCTGGGGAGGACACAATCGGATGCTGCCGAGGAGTCCTGCTGCCACAGAGGACACTGCCAGACACTGCCGCCTGGGAGACAGCTGCCCGAACCTGCTACTGGGAAGGACACCACCAGGGATGTCACTGACTGATATGAGTGCTATATATTCTATGTACTGTATAGCATTGTTTTTCAGAGTGTTTGTGGGTGATGAAATTTAGACTGAAAGCTCCTAGGGGCAGGAATAAGGTTGAGTGACATGTATTTTTTGTACAGCATTGTGTGTTTTAGAGTGCTGTGTGTTAGTAAATTTAGACTGTAAGCTCCTAAGGGGCAGGGACTAATATGAGTGATATCTATTCTTTGTTTAGTATTTTGTGTTTCAGAGTGTTTGTGTGTTAGTAAATTTAGACTGGAAGCTCCTATGGGGCAAGGACTGATATGAGTGACATATACTAAATATAGCATTGTGTGTTCCAGAGTGTTTGTGTGTTAATAAATTTAGAGTGGAAGCTCCTATGGGGCAGGGTCTGATGATATGAATGATTGTTGTTGTCTGTACAGCATTGTATTTATGTTTGTTATATATAATACCCAATAATAATAAATATGCATGTATGTCATGAACATATTATCGCGCCTCTTTCTTCTTTTTTTTCAGATGGGCCTTCTCCACAAATGAATTGTGATTTCACCATCCAAGCCAACTATATCTCTGGGCTTCTCTGAGGTCATCTTTTCTACATCATATACTGAAGATGGAATGGCAGCAGCAGCTGACCCACAACAGGTAATGAGGCGCGATAGTATCTTCCTGGCATACATGCATATTTATCAAATCTGTATATTTGCTATAGACCCTCTTTTTTACAGTACTGTTATGGCTTGATGAATTTAGGTCATCAAACTATTGTATGGGGACAGGGAGCCAGATCAGGACTGATATCTGTGCAGGAGATATCGGTGATGTCTGCCTCACTGGCTTTCTATTGAATGGCATGGATACTTAATTTTTACCAAAGTAGGAGAAAAATTATTTTCAACTACTTTTGTAGAAATTAATGGATAGTACATAGGCCCCTTAGTGAGCAATCACCCTGACAACAAGGCCGGGTGCAATTAGAGATTAATGCAACACAGTGTTTGTGCACTTGCGTGTTTGGAAATTTAGTCTTTAACCTATAACGGGCAAGGGCCTAACATAAATGTTTTTTTTTCTGCTGCACACTAATCATGTCTAATGAATATGTGTCTTTCTTCGGGGCTGCACATCAAAAATCGATAAAAAGCAATCTTTAAAAAAGCCTTTGTCTTACAAATCCTACCCATGTGTGTGAGAACACTTGTTTGTTAGGAATTTTAGACTGTATGCTCCTATGAAGCAGGGACTAGTTTGAATGACATCTATACTCTGTACAGCATTGTGTGTTTCAAAGTGTTTGTGTGTTAGTAAATTTAGACTGTAAGCTCCTATTGGGCAGGGATTAATATGAGTGATATCTACTCTTTGTATAGCATCTGGGTTTCAGAGTGTTTGTGTGTTAGTAAATTTAGATTGTAAGCTCGTATTGGGCATTGACTAATAGAAGTGGTAATGCGGTGTGGAGGGGATGACCCTATAGGCCAACAGTGTGCCAGGGCGGAGTCAGTGTGCTACACATACGTGGAGAAGGAGACTTGCTGCGCAGAAGGCCGACGCGGAGGAGACTTGCTTGCAAGGAGAACGGATACCCGGGACACCTGCTGCTGGGGAGGACACAATCGGATGCTGCCGAGGAGTCCTGCTGCAACAGAGGACACTGCCAGACACTGCCGCCTGGGAGACAGCTGCCAGAACCTGCTACTGGGGAGGACACCACCAGGGATGTCACTGACTGATATGAGTGCTATATATTCTATGTACTGTATAGCATTGTTTTTCAGAGTGTTTTTGGGTGATGAAATTTAGACTGAAAGCTCCTAGGGGCAGGAATAAGGTTGAGTGACATGTATTTTTTGTACAGCATTGCGTGTTTTAGAGTGCTGTGTGTTAGTAAATTTAGACTGTAAGCTCCTAAGGGGCAGGGACTAATATGAGTGATATCTATTCTTTGTTTAGTATTTTTTGTTTCAGAGTGTTTGTGTGTTAGTAAATTTAGACTTTAAGCTCCTATGGGGCAAGGACTGATATGAGTGACATATACTAAATATAGCATTGTGTGTTCCAGAGTGTTTGTGTGTTAATACATTTAGAGTGGAAGCTCCTATGGGGCAGGGTCTGATGATATGAATGATTTTTGTTGTCTGTACAGCACTGTATTTATGTTTGTTATATATAATACCCAGTAATAATAAATATGCATGTATGTCATGAACATATTATTGGGACTAATAGAAGTGGTGATGCGGTGTGGAGGAGACGACCCTATAGGCCAACAGTGTGCCAGGGCGGAGTCAGTGTGCTGCACATGTGTGGAGAAGGAGACTTGCTGCGCAGAAGGCCGCCGTAGAGGAGACTTGCTTGCAAGGAGACCGGATACCCGGGACACCTGCTGCTGGGGAGGACACAATCGGATGCTGCCGAGGAGTCCTGCTGCAACAGAGGACACTGCCAGACACTGCCGCCTGGGAGACAGCTGCCAGAACCTGCTACTGGGGAGGACACCACCAGGGATGTCACTGACTGATATGAGTGCTATATATTCTATGTACTGTATAGCATTTTTTTTCAGAGTTTTTTTGGGTGATGAAATTTAGACTTAAAGCTCCTAGGGGCAGGAATAAGGTTGAGTGACATGTATTTTTTGTACAGCATTGTGTGTTTTAGAGTGCTGTGTGTTAGTAAATTTAGACTGTAAGCTCCTAAGGGGCAGGGACTAATATGAGTGATATCTATTCTTTGTTTAGTATTTTGTGTTTTAGAGTGCTGTGTGTTAGTAAATTTAGACTGTAAGCTCCTAAGGGGCTGGGACTAATATGAGTGATATCTATTCTTTGTTTAGTATTTTTTGTTTCAGAGTGTTTGTGTGTTAGTAAATGTAGACTTTAAGCTCCTATGGGGCAAGGACTGATATGAGTGACATATACTAAATATAGCATTGTGTGTTCCAGAGTGTTTGTGTGTTAATAAATTTAGAGTGGAAGCTCCTATGGGGCAGGGTCTGATGATATGAATGATTGTTGTTGTCTGTACAGCATTGTATTTATGTTTGTTATATATAATACCCAGTAATAATAAATATGCATGTATGTCATGAACATATTATCGCGCCTCTTTCTTCTTTTTTTTCAGATGGGCCTTCTCCACAAATGAATTGTGATTTCACCATCCAAGCTAACTATATCTCTGGGCTTCTCTGAGGTAATCTTTTCTACATCATATACTGAAGATGGAATGGCAGCAGCAGCTGACCCACAACAGGTAATGAGGCGCGATAGTATCTTCCTGGCATACATGCATATTTATCAAATCTGTATATTTGCTATAGACCCTCTTTTTTACAGTACTGTTATGGCTTGATGAATTTAGGTCATCAAACTATTGTATGGGGACAGGGAGCCAGATCAGGACTGATATCTGTGCAGGAGATATTGGTGATGTCTGCCTCACTGGCTTTCTATTGAATGGCATGGATACTTAATTTTTACCAAAGTAGGAGAAAAATAATTTTCAACTACTTTTGTAGAAATTAATGGATAGTACATAGGCCCCTTCGTGAGCAATCACCCTGACAACAAGGCCGGGTGCAATTAGAGATTAATGCAACACAGTGTTTGTGCACTTGTGTGTTTGGAAATTTAGTCTTTAACCTATAACGGGGAAGGGCCTAACATAAATGTTTTTTTTTCTGCTGCACACTAATCATGTCTAATGAATATGTGTCTTTCTTCGGGGGTGCACATCAAAAATCGATAAAAAGCAATCTTTAAAAAAGCCTTTGTCTTACAAATCCTACCCATGTGTGTGAGAACACTTGTTTGTTAGGAATTTTAGACTGTATGCTCCTATGAAGCAGGGACTAGTTTGAATGACATCTATACTCTGTACAGCATTGTGTGTTTCAAAGTGTTTGTGTGTTAGTAAATTTAGACTGTAAGCTCCTATTGGGCAGGGATTAATATGAGTGATATCTACTCTTTGTATAGCATCTGGGTTTCAGAGTGTTTGTGTGTTAGTAAATTTAGATTGTAAGCTCGTATTGGGCATGGAATAATAGAAGTGGTGATGCGGTGTGGAGGAGACGACCCTATAGGCCAACAGTGTGCCAGGGCGGAGTCAGTGTGCTACACATACGTGGAGAAGGAGACTTGCTGCGCAGAAGGCCGTCGCGGAGGAGACTTGCTTGCAAGGAGACCAGATACCCAGGACACCTGTTGCTGGGGAGGACACAATCGGATGCTGCCGAGGAGACCTGCTGCCACAGAGGACACTGCCAGACACTGCCGCCCGGGAGACAGCTGCCAGAACCTGCTACTGGGGAGGACACCACCAGGGATGTCACTGACTGATATGAGTGCCATATATTCTATGTACTGTATAGCATTGTTTTTCAGAGTGTTTGTGGGTGATGAAATTTAGACTGAAAGCTCCTAGGGGCAGGAATAAGGTTGAGTGACATGTATTTTTTGTACAGCATTGTGTGTTTTAGAGTGCTGTGTGTTAGTAAATTTAGACTGTAAGCTCCTAAGGGGCAGGGACTAATATGAGTGATATCTATTCTTTGTTTAGTATTTTGTGTTTCAGAGTGTTTGTGTGTTAGTAAATTTAGACTGGAAGCTCCTATGGGGCAAGGACTGATATGAGTGACATATAGTATATATAGCATTGTGTGTTCCAGAGTGTTTGTGTGTTAATAAATTTAGAGTGGAAGCTCCTATGGGGCAGGGTCTGATGATATGAATGATTTTTGTTGTCTGTACAGCACTGTATTTATGTTTGTTATATATAATACCCAGTAATAATAAATATGCATGTATGTCATGAACATATTATTGGGACTAATAGAAGTGGTGATGCGGTGTGGAGGAGACGACCCTATAGGCCAACAGTGTGCCAGGGCGGAGTCAGTGTGCTGCACATGTGTGGAGAAGGAGACTTGCTGCGCAGAAGGCCGCCGCGGAGGAGACTTGTTTGCAAGGAGACCGGATACCCGGGACACCTGCTGCTGGGGAGGACACAATCGGATGCTGCCGAGGAGTCCTGCTGCCACAGAGGACACTGCCAGACACAGCCGCCGGGGAGACAGCTGCCAGAACCTGCTACTGGGGAGGACACCACCAGGGATGTCACTGACTGATATGAGTGCTATATATTCTATGTACTGTATAGCATTGTTTTTCAGAGTGTTTGTGGGTGATGAAATTTAGACTGAAAGCTCCTAGGGGCAGGAATAAGGTTGACTGACATGTATTTTTTGTACAGCATTGCGTGTTTTAGAGTGCTGTGTGTTAGTAAATTTAGACTGTAAGCTCCTAAGGGGCAGGGACTAATATGAGTGATATCTATTCTTTGTTTAGTATTTTTTGTTTCAGAGTGTTTGTGTGTTAGTAAATTTAGACTTTAAGCTCCAATGGGGAAAGGACTGATATGAGTGACATATACTAAATATAGCATTGTGTGTTCCAGAGTGTTTGTGTGTTAATAAATTTTGAGTGGAAGCTCCTATGGGGCAGGGTCTGATGATATGAATGATTGTTGTTGTCTGTACAGCATTGTATTTATGTTTGTTATATATAATACCCAGTAATAATAAATATGCATGTATGTCATGAACATATTATCGCGCCTCTTTCTTCTTTTTTTTCAGATGGGCCTTCTCCACAAATGAATTGTGATTTCACCATCCAAGCCAACTTTATCTCTGGGCTTCTCTGAGGTCATCTTTTCTACATCATATACTGAAGATGGAACGGCAGCAGCAGCTGGCCCACAACAGGTAATGAGGCGCGATAGTATCTTCCTGGCATACATGCATATTTATGAAATCTGTTTATTTGCTATAGACCCTCTTTTTTACAGTACTGTTATGGCTTGATGAATTTAGGTCATCAAACTATTGTATGGGGACAGGGAGCCAGATCAGGACTGATATCTGTGCAGGAGATATTGGTGATGTCTGCCTCACTGGCTTTCTATTGAATGGCATGGATACTTAATTTTTACCAAAGTAGGAGAAAAATAATTTTCAACTACTTTTGTAGAAATTAATGGATAGTACATAGGCCCCTTAGTGAGCAATCACCCTGACAACAAGGCCGGGTGCAATTAGAGATTAATGCAACACATTGTTTGTGCACTTGTGTGTTTGGAAATTTAGTCTTTAACCTATAACGGGGAAGGGCCTAACATAAATGTTTTTTTTTTTCTTCTGCACACTAATCATGTCTAATGAATATGTGTGTTTCTTCGGGGGTGCACATCAAAAATCGATAAAAAGCAATCTTTAAAAAAGCCTTTGTCTTACAAATCCTACCCATGTGTGTGAGAACACTTGTTTGTTAGGAATTTTAGACTGTATGCTCCTATGAAGCAGGGACTAGTTTGAATGACATCTATACTCTGTACAGCATTGTGTGTTTCAAAGTGTTTGTGTGTTAGTAAATTTAGACTGTAAGCTCCTATTGGGCAGGGATTAATATGAGTGATATCTACTCTTTGTATAGCATCTGGGTTTCAGAGTGTTTGTGTGTTAGTAAATTTAGATTGTAAGCTCGTATTGGGCATGCACTAATAGAAGTGGTAATGCGGTGTGGAGGGGATGACCCTATAGGCCAACTGTGTGCCAGGGCGGAGTCAGTGTGCTACACATACGTGGAGAAGGAGACTTGCTGCGCAGAAGGCCGCCGCGGAGGAGACTTGCTTGCAAGGAGACCAGATACCCAGGACACCTGTTGCTGGGGAGGACACAATCGGATGCTGCCAAGGAGACCTGCTGCCACAGAGGACACTGCCGCCGGGGAGACAGCTTCCAGAACCTGCTACTGGGGAGGACACCACCAGGGATGTCACTGACTGATATTAGTGCCATATATTCTATGTGCTGTATTGTTTTTCAGAGTGTTTGTGGGTGATGAAATTTAGACTGAAAGCTCCTAGGGGCAGGAATAAGGTTGAGTGACATGTATTTTTTGTACAGCATTGTGTGTTTTAGAGTGCTGTGTGTTAGTAAATTTAGACTGTAAGCTCCTAAGGGGCAGGGACTAATATGAGTGATATCTATTCTTTGTTTAGTATTTTGTGTTTCAGAGTGTTTGTGTGTTAGTAAATTTAGACTGGAAGCTCCTATGGGGCAAGGACCGATATGAGTGACATATAGTATATATAGCATTGTGTGTTCCAGAGTGTTTGTGTGTTAATAAATTTAGAGTGGAAGCTCCTATGGGGCAGGGTCTGATGATATGAATGATTTTTGTTGTCTGTACAGCACTGTATTTATGTTTGTTATATATAATACCCAGTAATAATAAATATGCATGTATGTCATGAACATATTATTGGGACTAATAGAAGTGGTGATGCGGTGTGGAGGAGACGACCCTATAGGCCAACAGTGTGCCAGGGCGGAGTCAGTGTGCTGCACATGTGTGGAGAAGGAGACTTGCTGCGCAGAAGGCCACCGAGGAGGAGACTTGCTTGCAAGGAGACCGGATACCCGGGACACCTGCTGCTGGGGAGGACACAATCGGATGCTGTCGAGGAGTCCTGCTGCCACAGAGGACACTGCCAGACACTGCCGCCCGGGAGACAGCTGCCAGAACCTGCTACTGGGGAGGACACCACCAGGGATGTCACTGACTGATATGAGTGCTATATATTCTATGTACTGTATAGCATTGTTTTTCAGAGTGTTTGTGGGTGATGAAATTTAGACTGAAAGCTCCTAGGGGCAGGAATAAGGTTGAGTGACATGTATTTTTTGTACAGCATTGCGTGTTTTAGAGTGCTGTGTGTTAGTAAATTTAGACTGTAAGCTCCTATGGGGCAGGGTCTGATGATATGAATGATTTTTGTTGTCTGTACAGCATTGTATTTATGTTTGTTATATATAATACCCAGTAATAATAAATATGCATGTATGTCATGAACATATTATCGCGCCTCTTTCTTCTTTTTTTTCAGATGGGCCTTCTCCACAAATGAATTGTGATTTCACCACCCAAGCCAACTATATCTCTGGGCTTCTCTGAGGTCATCTTTTCTACATCATATACTGAAGATGGAACGGCAGCAGCAGCTGACCCACAACAGGTAATGAGGCGCGATAGTATCTTCCTGGCATACATGCATATTTATCAAATCTGTATATTTGCTATAGACCCTCTTTTTTACAGTACTGTTATGGCTTGATGAATTTAGGTCATCAAACTATTGTATGGGGACAGTGAGCCAGATCAGGACTGATATCTGTGCAGGAGATATTGGTGATGTCTGCCTCACTGGCTTTCTATTGAATGGCATTGATACTTAATTTTTACCAAAGTAGGAGAAAAATAATTTTCAACTACTTTTGTAGAAATGAATGGATAGTACATATGCCCCTTAGTGAGCAATCACCCTGACAACAAGGCCGGGTGCAATTAGAGATGAATGCAACACAGTGTTTGTGCACTTGTGTGTTTGGAAATTTAGTCTTTAACCTATAACGGGGAAGGGCCTAACATAAATGTTTTTTTTTCTTCTGCACACTAATCATGTCTAATGAATATGTGTCTTTCTTGGGGGGTGCACATCAAAAATCGATAAAAAGCAATCTTTAAAAAAGCCTTTGTCTTACAAATCCTACCCATGTGTGTGAGAACACTTGTTTGTTAGGAATTTTAGACTGTATGCTCCTATGAAGCAGGGACTAGTTTGAATGACATCTATACTCTGTACAGCATTGTGTGTTTCAAAGTGTGTGTGTGTTAGTAAATTTAGACTGTAAGCTCCTATTGGGCAGGGATTAATATGAGTGATATCTACTCTTTGTATAGCATCTGGGTTTCAGAGTGTTTGTGTGTTAGTAAATTTAGATTGTAAGCTCGTATTGGGCATGGACTAATAGAAGTGGTGATGCGGTGTGGAGGAGACGACCCTATAGGCCAACAGTGTGCCAGGGCGGAGTCAGTGTGCTACACATACGTGGAGAAGGAGACTTGCTGCGCAGAAGGCCGCCGCGGAGGAGACTTGCTTGCAAGGAGACCAGATACCCAGGACACCTGTTGCTGGGGAGGACACAATCGGATGCTGCCGAGGAGACCTGCTGCCACAGAGGACACTGCCGCCGGGGAGACAGCTTCCAGAACCTGCTACTGGGGAGGACACCACCAGGGATGTCACTGACTGATATGAGTGCCATATATTCTATGTACTGTATTGTTTTTCAGAGTGTTTGTGGGTGATGAAATTTAGCCTGAAAGCTCCTAGGGGCAGGAATAAGGTTGAGTGACATGTATTTTTTGTACAGCATTGTGTGTTTTAGAGTGCTGTGTGTTAGTAAATTTAGACTGTAAGCTCCTAAGGGGCAGGGACTAATATGAGTGATATCTATTCTTTGTTTAGTATTTTGTGTTTCAGAGTGTTTGTGTGTTAGTAAATTTAGACTGGAAGCTCCTATGGGGCAAGGACTGATATGAGTGACATATAGTATATATAGCATTGTGTGTTCCAGAGTGTTTGTGTGTTAATAAATTTAGAGTGGAAGCTCCTATGGGGCAGGGTCTGATGATATGAATGATTTTTGTTGTCTGTACAGCACTGTATTTATGTTTGTTATATATAATACCCAGTAATAATAAATATGCATGTATGTCATGAACATATTATTGGGACTAATAGAAGTGGTGATGCGGTGTGGAGGAGACGACCCTATAGGCCAACAGTGTGCCAGGGCGGAGTCAGTGTGCTGCACATGTGTGGAGAAGGAGACTTGCTGCGCAGAAGGCCGCCGCGGAGGAGACTTGCTTGCAAGGAGACCGGATACCCGGGACACCTGCTGCTGGGGAGGACACAATCGGATGCTGCCGAGGAGTCCTGCTGCCACAGAGGACACTGCCAGACACTGCCGCCCGGGAGACAGCTGCCAGAACCTGCTACTGGGGAGGACACCACCAGGGATGTTCATGACTGATATGAGTGCTAAATATTCTATGTACTGTATAGCATTGTTTTTCAGAGTGTTTGTGGGTGATGAAATTTAGACTGAAAGCTCCTAGGGGCAGGAATAAGGTTGAGTGACATGTATTTTTTGTACAGCATTGCGTGTTTTAGAGTGCTGTGTGTTAGTAAATTTAGACTGTAAGCTCCTAAGGGGCAGGGAATAATATGAGTGATATCTATTCTTTGTTTAGTATTTTTTGTTTCAGAGTGTTTGTGTGTTAGTAAATGTAGACTTTAAGCACCTATGGGGCAAGGACTGATATGAGTGACATATACGAAATATAGCATTGTGTGTTCCAGAGTGTTTGTGTGTTAATAAATTTAGAGTGGAAGCTCCTATGGGGCAGGGTCTGATGATATGAATGATTTTTGTTGTCTGTACAGCATTGTATTTATGTTTGTTATATATAATACCCAGTAATAATAAATATGCATGTATGTCATGAACATATTATCGCGCCTCTTTCTTCTTTTTTTTCAGATGGGCCTTCTCCACAAATGAATTGTGATTTCACCATCCAAGCCAACTATATCTCTGGGCTTCTCTGGGGTCATCTTTTCTACATCATATACTGAAGATGGAACTGCAGCAGCAACTGACCCACAACAGGTAATGAGGCGCGATAGTATCTTCCTGGCATACATGCATATTTATCAAATCTGTATATTTGCTATAAATGTTTTTTTTTTCTTCTGCACACTAATCATGTCTAATGAATATGTGTCTTTCTTCGGGGGTGCACATCAAAAATC
The DNA here is from genome assembly GCF_055691185.1 of Crinia signifera. Taxonomy (NCBI): domain Eukaryota; kingdom Metazoa; phylum Chordata; class Amphibia; order Anura; family Myobatrachidae; genus Crinia; species Crinia signifera. Next base: position 51,072,230 of record NC_139220.1, on the reverse strand, counting down.
GATAAAAAGCAATCTTTAAAAAAGCCTTTGTCTTACAAATCCTACCCATGTGTGTGAGAACACTTGTTTGTTAGGAATTTTAGACTGTATGCTCCAATGAAGCAGGGACTAGTTTGAATGACATCTATACTCTGTACAGCATTGTGTGTTTCAAAGTGTTTGTGTGTTAGTAAATTTAGACTGTAAGCTCCTATTGGGCAGGGATTAATATGAGTGATATCTACTATTTGTATAGCATCTGGGTTTCAGAGTGTTTGTGTGTTAGTAAATTTAGGTTGTAAGCTCGTATTGGGCATGGACTAATAGAAGTGGTGATGCGGTGTGGAGGAGATGACCCTATAGGCCAACAGTGTGCCAGGGCGGAGTCAGTGTGCTACACATACGTGGAGAAGGAGACTTGCTGCGCAGAAGGCCGCCGCGGAGGAGACTTGCTTGCAAGGAGACCAGATACCCAGGACACCTGTTGCTGGGGAGGACACAATCGGATGCTGCCGAGGAGACCTGCTACCACAGAGGACACTTCCGCCGGGGAGACAGCTTCCAGAACCTGCTACTGGGGAGGACACCACCAGGGATGTCACTGACTGATATGAGTGCCATATATTCTATGTACTGTATAGCATTGTTTTTCAGAGTGTTTGTGGGTGATGAAATTTAGCCTGAAAGCTCCTAGGGGCAGGAATAAGGTTGAGTGACATGTATTTTTTGTACAGCATTGTGTGTTTTAGAGTGCTGTGTGTTAGTAAATTTAGACTGTAAGCTCCTAAGGGGCAGGGACTAATATAAGTGATATCTATTCTTTCTTCAGTATTTTGTGTTTCAGAGTGTTTGTGTGTTAGTAAATTTAGACTGTAAGCTCCTATGGGGCAAGGACTGATATGAGTGACATATAGTATATATAGCATTGTGTGTTCCAGAGTGTTTGTGTGTTAAAAAATTTAGAGTGGAAGCTCCTATGAGGCAGGGTCTGATGATATGAATGATTTTTGTTGTCTGTACAGCACTGTATTTATGTTTGTTATATATAATACCCAGTAATAATAAATATGCATGTATGTCATGAACATATTATTGGGACTAATAGAAGTGGTGATGCGGTGTGGAGGAGACGACCCTATAGGCCAACAGTGTGCCAGGGCGGAGTCAGTGTGCTGCACATGTGTGGAGAAGGAGACTTGCTGCGCAGAAGGCCGCCGCGGAGGAGACTTGCTTGCAAGGAGACCGGATACCCGGGACACCTGCTGCTGGGGAGGACACAATCGGATGCTGCCGAGGAGTCCTGCTGCCACAGAGGACACTGCCAGACACTGCCGCCCGGGAGACAGCTGCCAGAACCTGCTACTGGGGAGGACACCACCAGGGATGTCACTGACTGATATGAGTGCTATATATTCTATGTACTGTATAGCATTGTTTTTCAGAGTGTTTGTGGGTGATGAAATTTAGACTGAAAGCTCCTAGGGGCAGGAATAAGGTTGAGTGACATGTATTTTTTGTACAGCATTGCGTGTTTTAGAGTGCTGTGTGTTAGTAAATTTAGACTGTAAGCTCCTAAGGGGCAGGGACTAATATGAGTGATATCTATTCTTTGTTTAGTATTTTTTGTTTCAGAGTGTTTGTGTGTTAGTAAATGTAGACTTTAAGCTCCTATGGGGCAAGGACAGATATGAGTGACATATACTAAATATAGCATTGTGTGTTCCAGAGTGTTTGTGTGTTAATAAATTTAGAGTGGAAGCTCCTATGGGGCAGGGTCTGATGATATGAATGATTTTTGTTGTCTGTACAGCATTGTATTTATGTTTGTTATATATAATACCCAGTAATAATAAATATGCATGTATGTCATGAACATATTATCGCGCCTCTTTCTTCTTTTTTTTCAGATGGGCCTTCTCCACAAATGAATTGTGATTTCACCATCCAAGCCAACTATATCTCTGGGCTTCTCTGGGGTCATCTTTTCTACATCATATACTGAAGATGGAACTGCAGCAGCAACTGACCCACAACAGGTAATGAGGCGCGATAGTATCTTCCTGGCATACATGCATATTTATCAAATCTGTATATTTGCTATAAATGTTTTTTTTTCTTCTGCACACTAATCATGTCTAATGAATATGTGTCTTTCTTCGGGGGTGCACATCAAAAATCGATAAAAAGCAATCTTTAAAAAAGCCTTTGTCTTACAAATCCTACCCATGTGTGTGAGAACACTTGTTTGTTAGGAATTTTAGACTGTATGCTCCTATGAAGCAGGGACTAGTTTGAATGACATCTATACTCTGTACAGCATTGTGTGTTTCAAAGTGTTTGTGTGTTAGTAAATTTAGACTGTAAGCTCCTATTGGGCAGGGATTAATATGAGTGATATCTACTATTTGTATAGCATCTGGGTTTCAGAGTGTTTGTGTGTTAGTAAATTTAGGTTGTAAGCTCGTATTGGGCATGGACTAATAGAAGTGGTGATGCGGTGTGGAGGAGATGACCCTATAGGCCAACAGTGTGCCAGGGCGGAGTCAGTGTGCTACACATACGTGGAGAAGGAGACTTGCTGCGCAGAAGGCCGCCGCGGAAGAGACTTGCTTGCAAGGAGACCAGATACCCAGGACACCTGTTGCTGGGGAGGACACAATCGGATGCTGCCGAGGAGACCTGCTACCACAGAGGACACTTCCGCCGGGGAGACAGCTTCCAGAACCTGCTACTGGGGAGGACACCACCAGGGATGTCACTGACTGATATGAGTGCCATATATTCTATGTACTGTATAGCATTGTTTTTCAGAGTGTTTGTGGGTGATGAAATTTAGCCTGAAAGCTCCTAGGGGCAGGAATAAGGTTGAGTGACATGTATTTTTTGTACAGCATTGTGTGTTTTAGAGTGCTGTGTGTTAGTAAATTTAGACTGTAAGCTCCTAAGGGGCAGGGACTAATATAAGTGATATCTATTCTTTCTTCAGTATTTTGTGTTTCAGAGTGTTTGTGTGTTAGTAAATTTAGACTGTAAGCTCCTATGGGGCAAGGACTGATATGAGTGACATATAGTATATATAGCATTGTGTGTTCCAGAGTGTTTGTGTGTTAAAAAATTTAGAGTGGAAGCTCCTATGAGGCAGGGTCTGATGATATGAATGATTTTTGTTGTCTGTACAGCACTGTATTTATGTTTGTTATATATAATACCCAGTAATAATAAATATGCATGTATGTCATGAACATATTATTGGGACTAATAGAAGTGGTGATGCGGTGTGGAGGAGACGACCCTATAGGCCAACAGTGTGCCAGGGCGGAGTCAGTGTGCTGCACATGTGTGGAGAAGGAGACTTGCTGCGCAGAAGGCCGCCGCGGAGGAGACTTGCTTGCAAGGAGACCGGATACCCGGGACACCTGCTGCTGGGGAGGACACAATCGGATGCTGCCGAGGAGTCCTGCTGCCACAGAGGACACTGCCAGACACTGCCGCCCGGGAGACAGCTGCCAGAACCTGCTACTGGGGAGGACACCACCAGGGATGTCACTGACTGATATGAGTGCTATATATTCTATGTACTGTATAGCATTGTTTTTCAGAGTGTTTGTGGGTGATGAAATTTAGACTGAAAGCTCCTAGGGGCAGGAATAAGGTTGAGTGACATGTATTTTTTGTACAGCATTGCGTGTTTTAGAGTGCTGTGTGTTAGTAAATTTAGACTGTAAGCTCCTAAGGGGCAGGGACTAATATGAGTGATATCTATTCTTTGTTTAGTATTTTTTGTTTCAGAGTGTTTGTGTGTTAGTAAATGTAGACTTTAAGCTCCTATGGGGCAAGGACAGATATGAGTGACATATACTAAATATAGCATTGTGTGTTCCAGAGTGTTTGTGTGTTAATAAATTTAGAGTGGAAGCTCCTATGGGGCAGGGTCTGATGATATGAATGATTTTTGTTGTCTGTACAGCATTGTATTTATGTTTGTTATATATAATACCCAGTAATAATAAATATGCATGTATGTCATGAACATATTATCGCGCCTCTTTCTTCTTTTTTTTCAGATGGGCCTTCTCCACAAATGAATTGTGATTTCACTATCCAAGCCAACTATATCTCTGGGCTTCTCTGAGGTCATCTTTTCTACATCATATACTAAAGATGGAACGGCAGCAGCTGCTGACCCACAACAGGTAATGAGGCGCGATAGTATCTTCCTGGCATACATGCATATTTATCAAATCTATATATTTGCTATAGACCCTCTTTTTTACAGTAATGTTATGGCTTGATGAATTTAGGTCATCAAACTATTGTATGGGGACAGGGAGCCAGATCAGGACTGATATCTGTGCAGGAGATATCGGTGATGTCTGCCTCACTGGCTTTCTATTGAATGGCATGGATACTTAATTTTTACCAAAGTAGGAGAAAAATAATTTTCAACTACTTTTGTAGAAATTAATGGATAGTACATAGGCCCCTTAGTGAGCAATCACCCTGACAACATGGCCGGGTGCAATTAGAGATTAATGCAACACAGTGTTTGTGCACTTGTGTGTTTGGAAATTTAGTCTTTAACCTATAACGGGGAAGGGCCTAACATAAATGTTTTTTTTTCTTCTGCACACTTATCATGTCTAATGAATTTGTGTCTTTCTTCGGGGGTGCACATCAAAAATCGATAAAAAGCAATCTTTAAAAAAGCCTTTGTCTTACAAATCCTACCCATGTGTGTGAGAACACTTGTTTGTTAGGAATTTTAGACTGTATGCTCCTATGAAGCAGGGACTAGTTTGAATGACATCTATACTCTGTACAGCATTGTGTGTTTCAAAGTGTTTGTGTGTTAGTAAATTTAGACTGTAAGCTCCTATTGGGCAGGGATTAATATGAGTGATATCTACTCTTTGTATAGCATCTGGGTTTCAGAGTGTTTGTGTGTTAGTAAATTTAGATTGTAAGCTCGTATTGGGCATGGACTAATAGAAGTGGTGATGCGGTGTGGAGGAGACAACCCTATAGGCCAACAGTGTGCCAGGGCGGAGTCAGTGTGCTACACATACGTGGAGAAGGAGACTTGCTGCGCAGAAGGCCGCCGCGGAGGAGACTTGCTTGCAAGGAGACCAGATACCCAGGACACCTGTTGCTGGGGAGGACACAATCGGATGCTGCCGAGGAGACCTGCTGCCACAGAGGACACTGCCGCCGGGGAGACAGCTTCCAGAACCTGCTACTGGGGAGGACACCACCAGGGATGTCACTGACTGATATGAGTGCCATATATTCTATGTACTGTATAGCATTGTTTTTCAGAGTGTTTGTGGGTGATGAAATTTAGACTGAAAGCTCCTAGGGGCAGGAATAAGGTTTAGTGACATGTATTTTTTGTACAGCATTGTGTGTTTTCTAGTGCTGTGTGTTAGTAAATTTAGAATGTAAGCTCCTAAGGGGCAGGGACTAATATGAGTGATATATAGTATATATAGCATTGTGTGTTCCAGAGTGTTTGTGTGTTAATAAATTTAGAGTGGAAGCTCCTATGGGGCAGGGTCTGATGATATGAATGATTTTTGTTGTCTGTACAGCACTGTATTTATGTTTGTAATATATAATACCCAGTAATAAATATGCATGTATGTCATGAACATATTATTGGGACTAATAGAAGTGGTGATGCGGTGTGGAGGAGACGACCCTATAGGCCAACAGTGTGCCAGGGCGGAGTCAGTGTGCTGCACATGTGTGGAGAAGGAGACTTGCTGCGCAGAAGGCCGCCGTGGAGGAGACTTGCTTGCAAGGAGACCGGATACCCGGGACACCTGCTGCTGGGGAGGACACAATCGGATGCTGCCGAGGAGTCCTGCTGCCACAGAGGACACTGCCAGACACTGCCGCCCGGGAGACAGCTGCCAGAACCTGCTACTGGGGAGGACACCACCAGGGATGTCACTGACTGATTTGAGTGCTATATATTCTATGTACTGTATAGCATTGTTTTTCAGAGTGTTTGTGGGTGATGAAATTTAGACTGAAAGCTCCTAGGGGCAGGAATAAGGTTGAGTGACATGTATTTTTTGTACAGCATTGCGTGTTTTAGAGTGCTGTGTGTTAGTAAATTTAGACTGTAAGCTCCTAAGGGGCAGGGACTAATATGAGTGATATCTATTCTTTGTTTAGTATTTTTTGTTTCAGAGTGTTTGTGTGTTAGTAAATGTAGACTTTAAGCTCCTATGGGGCAAGGACTGATATGAGTGACATATACTAAATATAGCATTGTGTGTTCCAGAGTGTTTGTGTGTTAAAAAATTTAGAGGGGAAGCTCCTATGGGGCAGGGTCTGATGATATGAATGATTTTTGTTGTCTGTACAGCATTGTATTTATGTTTGTTATATATAATACCCAGTAATAATAAATATGCATGTATGTCATGAACATATTATCGCGCCTCTTTCTTCTTTTTTTTTCAGATGGGCCTTCTCCACAAATGAATTGTGATTTCACCATCCAAGCCAACTATATCTCTGGGCTTCTCTGAGGTCATCTTTTCTACATCATATACTGAAGAAGGAACGGCAGCAGCAGCTGACCCACAACAGGTAATGAGGCGCGATAGTATCTTCCTGGCATACATGCATATTTATCAAATCTGTATATTTGCTATAGACCCTCTTTTTTACAGTACTGTTATGGCTTGATGAATTTAGGTCATCAAACTATTGTATGGGGACAGGGAGCCAGATCAGGACTGATATCTGTGCAGGAGATATCGGTGATGTCTGCCTCACTGGCTTTCTATTGAATGGCATGGATACTTAATTTTTACCAAAGTAGGAGAAAAATAATTTTCAACTACTTTTGTAGAAATTAATGGATAATACATAGGCCCCTTAGTGAGCAATCACCCTGACAACAAGGCCGGGTGCAATTAGAGATTAATGCAACACAGTGTTTGTGCACTTGTGTGTTTGGAAATTTAGTCTTTAACCTATAACGGGGAAGGGCCTAACATAAATGTTTTTTTTTCTTCTGCACACTAATCATGTCTAATGAATATGTGTCTTTCTTCGGGGGTGCACATAAAAAATCAATAAAAAGCAATCTTTAAAAAAGCCTTTGTCTTACAAATCCTACCCATGTGTGTGAGAACACTTGTTTGTTAGGAATTTTAGACTGTATGCTCCTATGAAGCAGGGACTAGTTTGAATGACATCTATACTCTGTACAGCATTGTGTGTTTCAAAGTGTTTGTGTGTTAGTAAATTTAGACTGTAAGCTCCTATTGGGCATGGACTAATAGAAGTGGTGATGCGGTGTGGAGGAGATGACCCTATAGGCCAACAGTGTGCCAGGGCGGAGTCAGTGTGCTACACATACGTGGAGAAGGAGACTTGCTGCGCAGAAGGCCGCCGCGGAGGAGACTTGCTTGCAAGGAGACCAGATACCCAGGACACCTGTTGCTGGGGAGGACACAATCGGATGCTGCCGAGGAGACCTGCTGCCACAGAGGACACTGCCGCCGGGGAGACAGCTTCCAGAACCTGCTACTGGGGAGGACACCACCAGGGATGTCACTGACTGATATGAGTGCCTCATATTCTATGTACTGTATAGCATTGTTTTTCAGAGTGTTTGTGGGTGATGAAATTTAGACTGAAAGCTCCTAGGGGCAGGAATAAGGTTGAGTGACATGTATTTTTTGTACAGCATTGTGTGTTTTAGAGTGCTGTGTGTTAGTAAATTTAGACTGTAAGCTCCTAAGGGGCAGGGACTAATTTGAGTGATATCTATTCTTTGTTTAGTATTTTGTGTTTCAGAGTGTTTGTGTGTTAGTAAATTTAGACTGGAAGCTCCTATGGGGCAGGGACTAATATGAGTGATATCTATTTTTTGTTTAGTATCTTTTGTTTCAGAGTGTTTGTGTGTTAGTAAATTTAGACTTTAAGCTCCTATGGGGCAAGGACTGATATGAGTGACATATAGTATATATAGCATTGTGTGTTCCAGAGTGTTTGTGTGTTAATAAATTTAGAGTGGAAGCTCCTATGGGGCAGGGTCTGATGATATGAATGATTTTTGTTGTCTGTACAGCACTGTATTTATGTTTGTTATATATAATACCCAGTAATAATAAATATGCATGTATGTCATGAACATATTATTGGGACTAATAGAAGTGGTGATGCGGTGTGAAGGAGACGACCCTATAGGCCAACAGTGTGCCAGGGCGGAGTCAGTGTGCTGCACATGTGTGGAGAAGGAGACTTGCTGCGCAGAAGGCCGCCGTGGAGGAGACTTGCTTGCAAGGAGACCGGATATCCGGGACACCTGCTGCTAGGGAGGACACAATCGGATGCTGCCGAGGAGTCCTGCTGCAACAGAGGACACTGCCAGACACTGCCGCCTGGGAGACAGCTGCCAGAACCTGCTACTGGGGAGGACACCACCAGGGATGTCACTGACTGATATGAGTGCTATATATTCTATGTACTGTATAGCATTGTTTTTCAGAGTGTTTTTGGGTGATGAAATTTAGACTGAAAGCTCCTAGGGGCAGGAATAAGGTTGAGTGACATGTATTTTTTGTACAGCATTGCGTGTTTTAGAGTGCTGTGTGTTAGTAAATTTAGACTGTAAGCTCCTAAGGGGCAGGGACTAATATGAGTGATATCTATTTTTTGTTTAGTATCTTTTGTTTCAGAGTGTTTGTGTGTTAGTAAATTTAGACTTTAAGCTCCTATGGGGCAAGGACTGATATGAGTGACATATACTAAATATAGCATTGTGTGTTCCAGAGTGTTTGTGTGTTAATAAATTTAGAGTGGAAGCTCCTATGGGGCAGGGTCTGATGATATGAATGATTTTTGTTGTCTGTACAGCATTGTATTTATGTTTGTTATATATAATACCCAGTAATAATAAATATGCATGTATGTCATGAACATATTATCGCGCCTCTTTCTTCTTTTTTTTCAGATGGGCCTTCTCCACAAATGAATTGTGATTTCACCATCCAAGCCAACTATATCTCTGGGCTTCACTGAGGTCATCTTTTCTACATCATATACTGAAGATGGAATGGCAGCAGCAGCTGGCCCACAACAGGTAATGAGGCGCGATAGTATCTTCCTGGCATACATGCATATTTATCAAATCTGTATATTTGCTATAGACCCTCTTTTTTACAGTACTGTTATGGCTTGATGAATTTAGGTCATCAAACTATTGTATGGGGACAGGGAGCCAGATCAGGACTGATATCTGTGCAGGAGATATCGGTGATGTCTGCCTCACTGGCTTTCTATTGAATGGCATGGATACTTAATTTTTACCAAAGTAGGAGAAAAATAATTTTCAACTACTTTTGTAGAAATTAATGGATAGTACATAGGCCCCTTAGTGAGCAATCACCCTGACAACAAGGCCGGGTGCAATTAGAGATTAATGCAACACAGTGTTTGTGCACTTGTGTGTTTGGAAATTTAGTCTTTAACCTATAACGGGGAAGGGCCTAACATAAATGTTTTTTTTTCTTCTGCACACTAATCATGTCTAATGAATATGTGTCTTTCTTCGGGGGTGCACATCAAAAATCGATAAAAAGCAATCTTTAAAAAAGCCTTTGTCTTACAAATCCTACCCATGTGTGTGAGAACACTTGTTTGTTAGGAATTTTAGACTGTATGCTCCTATGAAGCAGGGACTAGTTTGAATGACATCTATACTCTGTACAGCATTGTGTGTTTCAAAGTGTTTGTGTGTTAGTAAATTTAGACTGTAAGCTCCTATTGGGTAGGGATTAATATGAGTGATATCTACTCTTTGTATAGCATCTGGGTTTCAGAGTGTTTGTGTGTTAGTAAATTTAGATTGTAAGCTCGTATTGGGCATGGACTAATAGAAGTGGTAATGCGGTGTGGAGGGGATGACCCTATAGGCCAACTGTGTGCCAGGGCGGAGTCAGTGTGCTACACATACGTGGAGAAGGAGACTTGCTGCGCAGAAGGCCGACGCGGAGGAGACTTGCTTGCAAGGAGACCGGATACCCGGGACACCTGCTGCTGGGGAGGACACAATCGGATGCTGCCGAGGAGTCCTGCTGCCACAGAGGACACTGCCAGACACTGCCGCCCGGGAGACAGCTGCCAGAACCTGCTACTGGGGAGGACACCACCAGGGATGTCACTGACTGATATGAGTGCCATATATTCTATGTACTGTATAGCATTGTTTTTCAGAGTGTTTGTGGGTGATGAAATTTAGACTGAAAGCTCCTAGGGGCAGGAATAAGGTTGAGTGACATGTATTTTTTGTACAGCATTGTGTGTTTTAGAGTGCTGTGTGTTAGTAAATTTAGACTGTAAGCTCCTAAGGGGCAGGGACTAATTTGAGTGATATCTATTCTTTGTTTAGTATTTTGTGTTTCAGAGTGTTTGTGTGTTAGTAAATTTAGACTGGAAGCTCCTATGGGGCAAGGACTGATATGAGTGACATATAGTATATATAGCATTGTGTGTTCCAGAGTGTTTGTGTGTTAATAAATTTAGAGTGGAAGCTCCTATGGGGCAGGGTCTGATGATATGAATGATTTTTGTTGTCTGTACAGCACTGTATTTATGTTTGTTATATATAATACCCAGTAATAATAAATATGCATGTATGTCATGAACATATTATTGGGACTAATAGAAGTGGTGATGCGGTGTGAAGGAGACGACCCTATAGGCCAACAGTGTGCCAGGGCGGAGTCAGTGTGCTGCACATGTGTGGAGAAGGAGACTTGCTGCGCAGAAGGCCGCCGTGGAGGAGACTTGCTTGCAAGGAGACCGGATATCCGGGACACCTGCTGCTAGGGAGGACACAATCGGATGCTGCCGAGGAGTCCTGCTGCAACAGAGGACACTGCCAGACACTGCCGCCTGGGAGACAGCTGCCAGAACCTGCTACTGGGGAGGACACCACCAGGGATGTCACTGACTGATATGAGTGCTATATATTCTATGTACTGTATAGCATTGTTTTTCAGAGTGTTTTTGGGTGATGAAATTTAGACTGAAAGCTCCTAGGGGCAGGAATAAGGTTGAGTGACATGTATTTTTTGTACAGCATTGCGTGTTTTAGAGTGCTGTGTGTTAGTAAATTTAGACTGTAAGCTCCTAAGGGGCAGGGACTAATATGAGTGATATCTATTTTTTGTTTAGTATCTTTTGTTTCAGAGTGTTTGTGTGTTAGTAAATTTAGACTTTAAGCTCCTATGGGGCAAGGACTGATATGAGTGACATATACTAAATATAGCATTGTGTGTTCCAGAGTGTTTGTGTGTTAATAAATTTAGAGTGGAAGCTCCTATGGGGCAGGGTCTGATGATATGAATGATTTTTGTTGTCTGTACAGCATTGTATTTATGTTTGTTATATATAATACCCAGTAATAATAAATATGCATGTATGTCATGAACATATTATCGCGCCTCTTTCTTCTTTTTTTTCAGATGGGCCTTCTCCACAAATGAATTGTGATTTCACCATCCAAGCCAACTATATCTCTGGGCTTCACTGAGGTCATCTTTTCTACATCATATACTGAAGATGGAATGGCAGCAGCAGCTGGCCCACAACAGGTAATGAGGCGCGATAGTATCTTCCTGGCATACATGCATATTTATCAAATCTGTATATTTGCTATAGACCCTCTTTTTTACAGTACTGTTATGGCTTGATGAATTTAGGTCATCAAACTATTGTATGGGGACAGGGAGCCAGATCAGGACTGATATCTGTGCAGGAGATATCGGTGATGTCTGCCTCACTGGCTTTCTATTGAATGGCATGGATACCTAATTTTTACCAAAGTAGGAGAAAAATAATTTTCAACTACTTTTGTAGAAATTAATGGATAGTACATAGGCCCCTTAGTGAGCAATCACCCTGACAACAAGGCCGGGTGCAATTAGAGATTAATGCAACACAGTGTTTGTGCACTTGTGTGTTTGGAAATTTATTCTTTAACCTATAACGGGGAAGGGCCTAACATAAATGTTTTTTTTTCTTCTGCACACTAATCATGTCTAATGAATATGTGTCTTTCTTCGGGGGTGCACATCAAAAATCGATAAAAAGCAATCTTTAAAAAAGCCTTTGTCTTACAAATCCTACCCATGTGTGTGAGAACACTTGTTTGTTAGGAATTTTAGACTGTATGCTCCTATGAAGCAGGGACTAGTTTGAATGACATCTATACTCTGTACAGCATTGTGTGTTTCAAAGTGTTTGTGTGTTAGTAAATTTAGACTGTAAGCTCCTATTGGGCAGGGATTAATATGAGTGATATCTACTCTTTGTATAGCATCTGGGTTTCAGAGTGTTTGTGTGTTAGTAAATTTAGATTGTAAGCTCGTATTGGGCATGGACTAATAGAAGTGGTAATGCGGTGTGGAGGGGATGACCCTATAGGCCAACTGTGTGCCAGGGCGGAGTCAGTGTGCTACACATACGTGGAGAAGGAGACTTGCTGCGCAGAAGGCCGACGAGGAGGAGACTTGCTTGCAAGGAGACCGGATACCCGGGACACCTGCTGCTGGGGAGGACACAATCGGATGCTGCCGAGGAGTCCTGCTGCCACAGAGGACACTGCCAGACACTGCCGCCCGGGAGACAGCTGCCAGAACCTGCTACTGGGGAGGACACCACCAGGGATGTCACTGACTGATATGAGTGCATTATTTTCTATGTACTGTATAGCATTGTTTTTCAGAGTGTTTGTGGGTGATGAAATTTAGACTGAAAGCTCCTAGGGGCAGGAATAAGGTTGAGTGACATGTATTTTTTGTACAGCATTGTGTGTTTTAGAGTGCTGTGTGTTAGTAAATTTAGACTGTAAGCTCCTAAGGGGCAGGGACTAATATGAGTGATATCTATTCTTTGTTTAGTATTTTGTGTTTCAGAGTGTTTGTGTGTTAGTAAATTTAGACTGGAAGCTCCTATGGGGCAAGGACTGATATGAGTGACATATAGTATATATAGCATTGTGTGTTCCAGAGTGTTTGTGTGTTAATACATTTAGAGTGGAAGCTCCTATGGGGCAGAGTCTGATGATATGAATGATTTTTGTTGTCTGTACAGCACTGTATTTATGTTTGTTATATATAATACCCAGTAATAATAAATATGCATGTATGTCATGAACATATTATTGGGACTAATAGAAGTGGTGATGCGGTGTGGAGGAGACGACCCTATAGGCCAACAGTGTGCCAGGGCGGAGTCAGTGTGCTGCACATGTGTGGAGAAGGAGACTTGCTGCGCAGAAGGCCGCCGCGGAGGAGACTTGCTTGCAAGGAGACCGGATACCCGGGACACCTGCTGCTGGGGAGGACACAATCGGATGCTGCCGAGGAGTCCTGCTGCCACAGAGGACACTGCCAGACACAGCCGCCGGGGAGACAGCTGCCAGAACCTGCTACTGGGGAGGACACCACCAGGGATGTCACTGACTGATATGAGTGCTATATATTCTATGTACTGTATAGCATTGTTTTTCAGAGTGTTTGTGGGTGATGAAATTTAGACTGAAAGCTCCTAGGGGCAGGAATAAGGTTGAGTGACATGTATTTTTTGTACAGCATTGCGTGTTTTAGAGTGCTGTGTGTTAGTAAATTTAGACTGTAAGCTCCTAAGGGGCAGGGACTAATATGAGTGATATCTATTCTTTGTTTAGTATTTTTTGTTTCAGAGTGTTTGTGTGTTAGTAAATTTAGACTTTAAGCTCCTATGGGGCAAGGACTGATATGAGTGACATATACTAAATATAGCATTGTGTGTTCCAGAGTGTTTGTGTGTTAATAAATTTAGAGTGGAAGCTCCTATGGGGCAGGGTCTGATGATATGAATGATTGTTGTTGTCTGTACAGCATTGTATTTATGTTTGTTATATATAATACCCAGTAATAATAAATATGCATGTATGTCATGAACATATTATCGCGCCTCTTTCTTCTTTTTTTTCAGATGGGCCTTCTCCACAAATGAATTGTGATTTCACCATCCAAGCCAACTATATCTCTGGGCTTCTCTGAGGTCATCTTTTCTACATCATATACTGAAGATGGAACGGCAGCAGCAGCTGGCCCACAACAGGTAATGAGGCGCGATAGTATCTTCCTGGCATACATGCATATTTATCAAATCTGTATATATGCTATAGACCCTCTTTTTTACAGTACTGTTATGGCTTGATGAATTTAGGTCATCAAACTATTGTATGGGGACAGGGAGACAGATCAGGACTGATATCTGTGCAGGAGATATTGGTGATGTCTGCCTCACTGGCTTTCTATTGAATGGCATGGATACTTAATTTTTACCAAAGTAGGAGAAAAATAATTTTCAACTACTTTTGTAGAAATTAATGGATAGTACATAGGCCCCTTAGTGAGCAATCACCCTGACAACAAGGCCGGGTGCAATTAGAGATTAATGCAACACAGTGTTTGTGCACTTGTGTGTTTGGAAATTTAGTCTTTAACCTATAACGGGGAAGGGCCTAACATAAATGTTTTTTTTTTTTCTTCTGCACACTAATCATGTCTAATGAATATGTGTGTTTCTTCGGGGGTGCACATCAAAAATCGATAAAAAGCAATCTTTAAAAAAGCCTTTGTCTTACAAATCCTACCCATGTGTGTGAGAACACTTGTTTGTTAGGAATTTTAGACTGTATGCTCCTATGAAGCAGGGACTAGTTTGAATGACATCTATACTCTGTACAGCATTGTGTGTTTCAAAGTGTTTGTGTGTTAGTAAATTTAGACTGTAAGCTCCTATTGGGCAGGGATTAATATGAGTGATATCTACTCTTTGTATAGCATCTGGGTTTCAGAGTGTTTGTGTGTTAGTAAATTTAGATTGTAAGCTCGTATTGGGCATGGACTAATAGAAGTGGTGATGCGGTGTGGAGGAGACGACCCTATAGGCCAACAGTGTGCCAGGGCGGAGTCAGTGTGCTACACATACGTGGAGAAGGAGACTTGCTGCGCAGAAGGCCGCCGCGGAGGAGACTTGCTTGCAAGGAGACCAGATACCCAGGACACCTGTTGCTGGGGAGGACACAATCGGATGCTGCCGAGGAGACCTGCTGCCACAGAGGACACTGCCGCCGGGGAGACAGCTTCCAGAACCTGCTACTGGGGAGGACACCACCAGGGATGTCACTGACTGATATGAGTGCCATATATTCTATGTACTGTATTGTTTTTCAGAGTGTTTGTGGGTGATGAAATTTAGACTGAAAGCTCCTAGGGGCAGGAATAAGGTTGAGTGACATGTATTTTTTGTACAGCATTGTGTGTTTTAGAGTGTTGTGTGTTAGTAAATTTAGACTGTAAGCTCCTAAGGGGCAGGGACTAATATGAGTGATATCTATTCTTTGTTTAGTATTTTGTGTTTCAGAGTGTTTGTGTGTTAGTAAATTTAGACTGGAAGCTCCTATGGGGCAAGGACTGATATGAGTGACATATAGTATATATAGCATTGTGTGTTCCAGAGTGTTTGTGTGTTAATAAATTTAGAGTGGAAGCTCCTATGGGGCAGGGTCTGATGATATGAATGATTTTTGTTGTCTGTACAGCACTGTATTTATGTTTGTTATATATAATATCCAGTAATAATAAATATGCATGTATGTCATGAACATATTATTGGGACTAATAGAAGTGGTGATGCGGTGTGGAGGAGACGACCCTATAGGCCAACAGTGTGCCAGGGCGGAGTCAGTGTGCTACACATACGTGGAGAAGGAGACTTGCTGCGCAGAAGGCCGCCGCGGAGGAGACTTGCTTGCAAGGAGACCAGATACCCAGGACACCTGTTGCTGGGGAGGACACAATCGGATGCTGCCGAGGAGACCTGCTGCCACAGAGGACACTGCCGCCGGGGAGACAGCTTCCAGAACCTGCTACTGGGGAGGACACCACCAGGGATGTCACTGACTGATATGAGTGCCATATATTCTATGTACTGTATAGCATTGTTTTTCAGAGTGTTTGTGGGTGATGAAATTTAGACTGAAAGCTCCTAGGGGCAGGAATAAGGTTGAGTGACATGTATTTTTTGTACAGCATTGCGTGTTTTAGAGTGCTGTGTGTTAGTAAATTTAGACTGTAAGCTCCTAAGGGGCAGGGACTAATATGAGTGATATCTATTCTTTGTTTAGTATTTTTTGTTTCAGAGTGTTTGTGTGTTAGTAAATTTAGACTTTAAGCTCCTATAGGGCAAGGACTGATATGAGTGACATATACTAAATATAGCATTGTGTGTTCCAGAGTGTTTGTGTGTTAATAAATTTAGAGTGAAAGCTCCTATGGGGCAGGGTCTGATGATATGAATGATTGTTGTTGTCTGTACAGCATTGTATT
Organism: Crinia signifera; assembly: GCF_055691185.1. Classification (NCBI taxonomy): domain Eukaryota; kingdom Metazoa; phylum Chordata; class Amphibia; order Anura; family Myobatrachidae; genus Crinia; species Crinia signifera. The sequence goes on along the minus strand of NC_139220.1, from coordinate 51,055,839 downwards.
TATGTTTGTTATATATAATACCCAGTAATAATAAATATGCATGTATGTCATGAACATATTATCGCGCCTCTTTCTTCTTTTTTTTCAGATGGGCCTTCTCCACAAATGAATTGTGATTTCACCATCCAAGCCAACTATATCTCTGGGCTTCTCTGAGGTCATCTTTTCTACATCATATACTGAAGATGGAACGGCAGCAGCAGCTGGCCCACAACAGGTAATGAGGCGCGATAGTATCTTCCTGGCATACATGCATATTTATGAAATCTGTTTATTTGCTATAGACCCTCTTTTTTACAGTACTGTTATGGCTTGATGAATTTAGGTCATCAAACTATTGTATGGGGACAGGGAGCCAGATCAGGACTGATATCTGTGCAGGAGATATTGGTGATGTCTGCCTCACTGGCTTTCTATTGAATGGCATGGATACTTAATTTTTACCAAAGTAGGAGAAAAATAATTTTCAACTACTTTTGTAGAAATTAATGGATAGTACATAGGCCCCTTAGTGAGCAATCACCCTGACAACAAGGCCGGGTGCAATTAGAGATTAATGCAACACAGTGTTTGTGCACTTGTGTGTTTGGAAATTTAGTCTTTAACCTATAACGGGGAAGGGCCTAACATAAATGTTTTTTTTTTTCTTCTGCACACTAATCATGTCTAATGAATATGTGTCTTTCTTCGGGGGGGGCACATCAAAAATCGATAAAAAGCAATCTTTAAAAAAGCCTTTGTCTTACAAATCCTACCCATGTGTGTGAGAACACTTGTTTGTTAGGAATTTTAGACTGTATGCTCCTATGAAGCAGGGACTAGTCTGAATGACATCTATACTCTGTACAGCATTGTGTGTTTCAAAGTGTTTGTGTGTTAGTAAATTTAGACTGTAAGCTCCTATTGGGCAGGGATTAATATGAGTGATATCTACTCTTTGTATAGCATCTGGGTTTCAGAGTGTTTGTGTGTTAGTAAATTTAGATTGTAAGCTCGTATTGGGCATGGACTAATAGAAGTGGTGATGCGGTGTGGAGGAGACGACCCTATAGGCCAACAGTGTGCCAGGGCGGAGTCAGTGTGCTACACATACGTGGAGAAGGAGACTTGCTGCGCAGAAGGCCGCCGCATAGGATACTTGCTTGCAAGGAGACCAGATACCCAGGACACCTGTTGCTGGGGAGGACACAATCGGATGCTGCCGAGGAGACCTGCTGCCACAGAGGACACTGCCGCCGGGGAGACAGCTTCCAGAACCTGCTACTGGGGAGGACACCACCAGGGATGTCACTGACTGATATGAGTGCCATATATTCTATGTACTGTATTGTTTTTCAGAGTGTTTGTGGGTGATGAAATTTAGACTGAAAGCTCCTAGGGGCAGGAATAAGGTTGAGTGACATGTATTTTTTGTACAGCATTGTGTGTTTTAGAGTGTTGTGTGTTAGTAAATTTAGACTGTAAGCTCCTAAGGGGCAGGGACTAATATGAGTGATATCTATTCTTTGTTTAGTATTTTGTGTTTCAGAGTGTTTGTGTGTTAGTAAATTTAGACTGGAAGCTCCTATGGGGCAAGGACTGATATGAGTGACATATAGTATATATAGCATTGTGTGTTCCAGAGTGTTTGTGTGTTAATAAATTTAGAGTGGAAGCTCCTATGTGGCAGGGTCTGATGATATGAATGATTTTTGTTGTCTGTACAGCACTGTATTTATGTTTGTTATATATAATATCCAGTAATAATAAATATGCATGTATGTCATGAACATATTATTGGGACTAATAGAAGTGGTGATGCGGTGTGGAGGAGACGACCCTATAGGCCAACAGTGTGCCAGGGCGGAGTCAGTGTGCTACACATACGTGGAGAAGGAGACTTGCTGCGCAGAAGGCCGCCGCGGAGGAGACTTGCTTGCAAGGAGACCAGATACCCAGGACACCTGTTGCTGGGGAGGACACAATCGGATGCTGCCAAAGAGACCTGCTGCCACAGAGGACACTGCCAGACACAGCCGCCGGGGAGACAGCTGCCAGAACCTGCTACTGGGGAGGACACCACCAGGGATGTCACTGACTGATATGAGTGCTATATATTCTATGTACTGTATAGCATTGTTTTTCAGAGTGTTTGTGGGTGATGAAATTTAGACTGAAAGCTCCTAGGGGCAGGAATAAGGTTGAGTGACATGTATTTTTTGTACAGCATTGCGTGTTTTAGAGTGCTGTGTGTTAGTAAATTTAGACTGTAAGCTCCTAAGGGGCAGGGACTAATATGAGTGATATCTATTCTTTGTTTAGTATTTTTTTGTTTCAGAGTGTTTGTGTGTTAGTAAATTTAGACTTTAAGCTCCTATGGGGCAAGGACTGATATGAGTGACATATACTAAATATAGCATTGTGTGTTCCAGAGTGTTTGTGTGTTAATAAATTTTGAGTGGAAGCTCCTATGGGGCAGGGTCTGATGATATGAATGATTGTTGTTGTCTGTACAGCATTGTATTTATGTTTGTTATATATAATACCCAGTAATAATAAATATGCATGTATGTCATGAACATATTATCGCGCCTCTTTCTTCTTTTTTTTCAGATGGGCCTTCTCCACAAATGAATTGTGATTTCACCATCCAAGCCAACTATATCTCTGGGCTTCTCTGAGGTCATCTTTTCTACATCATATACTGAAGATGGAACGGCAGCAGCAGCTGGCCCACAACAGGTAATGAGGCGCGATAGTATCTTCCTGGCATACATGCATATTTATGAAATCTGTTTATTTGCTATAGACCCTCTTTTTTACAGTACTGTTATGGCTTGATGAATTTAGGTCATCAAACTATTGTATGGGGACAGGGAGCCAGATCAGGACTGATATCTGTGCAGGAGATATTGGTGATGTCTGCCTCACTGGCTTTCTATTGAATGGCATGGATACTTAATTTTTACCAAAGTAGGAGAAAAATAATTTTCAACTACTTTTGTAGAAATTAATGGATAGTACATAGGCCCCTTAGTGAGCAATCACCCTGACAACAAGGCCTGGTGCAATTAGAGATTAATGCAACACAGTGTTTGTGCACTTGTGTGTTTGGAAATTTAGTCTTTAACCTATAACGGGGAAGGGCCTAACATAAATGTTTTTTTTTTTCTTCTGCACACTAATCATGTCTAATGAATATGTGTGTTTCTTCGGGGGTGCACATCAAAAATCGATAAAAAGCAATCTTTAAAAAAGCCTTTGTCTTACAAATCCTACCCATGTGTGTGAGAACACTTGTTTGTTAGGAATTTTAGACTGTATGCTCCTATGAAGCAGGGACTAGTTTGAATGACATCTATACTCTGTACAGCATTGTGTGTTTCAAAGTGTTTGTGTGTTAGTAAATTTAGACTGTAAGCTCCTATTGGGCAGGGATTAATATGAGTGATATCTACTCTTTGTATAGCATCTGGGTTTCAGAGTGTTTGTGTGTTAGTAAATTTAGATTGTAAGCTCGTATTGGGCATGGACTAATAGAAGTGGTGATGCGGTGTGGAGGAGACGACCCTATAGGCCAACAGTGTGCCAGGGCGGAGTCAGTGTGCTACACATACGTGGAGAACTTGCTGCGCAGAAGGCCGCCGCGGAGGAGACTTGCTTGCAAGGAGACCAGATACCCAGGACACCTGTTGCTGGGGAGGACACAATCGGATGCTGCCGAGGAGACCTGCTGCCACAGAGGACACTGCCGCCGGGGAGACAGCTTCCAGAACCTGCTACTGGGGAGGACACCACCAGGGATGTCACTGACTGATATGAGTGCCATATATTCTATGTACTGTATTGTTTTTCAGAGTGTTTGTGGGTGATGAAATTTAGACTGAAAGCTCCTAGGGGCAGGAATAAGGTTGAGTGACATGTATTTTTTGTACAGCATTGTGTGTTTTAGAGTGTTGTGTGTTAGTAAATTTAGACTGTAAGCTCCTAAGGGGCAGGGACTAATATGAGTGATATCTATTCTTTGTTTAGTATTTTGTGTTTCAGAGTGTTTGTGTGTTAGTAAATTTAGACTGGAAGCTCCTATGGGGCAAGGACTGATATGAGTGACATATAGTATATATAGCATTGTGTGTTCCAGAGTGTTTGTGTGTTAATAAATTTAGAGTGGAAGCTCCTATGTGGCAGGGTCTGATGATATGAATGATTTTTGTTGTCTGTACAGCACTGTATTTATGTTTGTTATATATAATATCCAGTAATAATAAATATGCATGTATGTCATGAACATATTATTGGGACTAATAGAAGTGGTGATGCGGTGTGGAGGAGACGACCCTATAGGCCAACAGTGTGCCAGGGCGGAGTCAGTGTGCTACACATACGTGGAGAAGGAGACTTGCTGCGCAGAAGGCCGCCGCGGAGGAGACTTGCTTGCAAGGAGATCAGATACCCAGGACACCTGTTGCTGGGGAGGACACAATCGGATGCTGCCGAGGAGACCTGCTGCCACAGAGGACACTGCCAGACACAGCCGCCGGGGAGACAGCTGCCAGAACCTGCTACTGGGGAGGACACCACCAGGGATGTCACTGACTGATATGAGTGCTATATATTCTATGTACTGTATAGCATTGTTTTTCAGAGTGTTTGTGGGTGATGAAATTTAGACTGAAAGCTCCTAGGGGCAGGAAAAAGGTTCAGTGACATGTATTTTTTGTACAGCATTGCGTGTTTTAGAGTGCTGTGTGTTAGTAAATTTAGACTGTAAGCTCCTAAGGGGCAGGGACTAATATGAGTGATATCTATTCTTTGTTTAGTATTTTTTGTTTCAGAGTGTTTGTGTGTTAGTAAATTTAGACTTTAAGCTCCTATGGGGCAAGGACTGATATGAGTGACATATACTAAATATAGCATTGTGTGTTCCAGAGTGTTTGTGTGTTAATAAATTTTGAGTGGAAGCTCCTATGGGGCAGGGTCTGATGATATGAATGATTGTTGTTGTCTGTACAGCATTGTATTTATGTTTGTTATATATAATACCCAGTAATAATAAATATGCATGTATGTCATGAACATATTATCGCGCCTCTTTCTTCTTTTTTTTCAGATGGGCCTTCTCCACAAATGAATTGTGATTTCACCATCCAAGCCAACTATATCTCTGGGCTTCTCTGAGGTCATCTTTTCTACATCATATACTGAAGATGGAACGGCAGCAGCAGCTGGCCCACAACAGGTAATGAGGCGCGATAGTATCTTCCTGGCATACATGCATATTTATGAAATCTGTTTATTTGCTATAGACCCTCTTTTTTACAGTACTGTTATGGCTTGATGAATTTAGGTCATCAAACTATTGTATGGGGACAGGGAGCCAGATCAGGACTGATATCTGTGCAGGAGATATTGGTGATGTCTGCCTCACTGGCTTTCTATTGAATGGCATGGATACTTAATTTTTACCAAAGTTGGAGAAAAATAATTTTCAACTACTTTTGTAGAAATTAATGGATAGTACATAGGCCCCTTAGTGAGCAATCACCCTGACAACAAGGCCGGGTGCAATTAGAGATTAATGCAACACAGTGTTTGTGCACTTGTGTGTTTGGAAATTTAGTCTTTAACCTATAACGGGGAAGGGCCTAACATAAATGTTTTTTTTTTTCTTCTGCACACTAATCATGTCTAATGAATATGTGTGTTTCTTCGGGGGTGCACATCAAAAATCGATAAAAAGCAATCTTTAAAAAAGCCTTTGTCTTACAAATCCTACCCATGTGTGTGAGAACACTTGTTTGTTAGGAATTTTAGACTGTATGCTCCTATGAAGCAGGGACTAGTTTAAATGACATCTATACTCTGTACAGCATTGTGTGTTTCAAAGTGTTTGTGTGTTAGTAAATTTAGACTGTAAGCTCCTATTGGGCAGGGATTAATATGAGTGATATCTACTCTTTGTATAGCATCTGGGTTTCAGAGTGTTTGTGTGTTAGTAAATTTAGATTGTAAGCTCGTATTGGGCATGGACTAATAGAAGTGGTGATGCGGTGTGGAGGAGACGACCCTATAGGCCAACAGTGTGCCAGGGCGGAGTCAGTGTGCTACACATACGTGGAGAAGGAGACTTGCTGCGCAGAAGGCCGCCGCGGAGGAGACTTGCTTGCAAGGAGACCAGATACCCAGGACACCTGTTGCTGGGGAGGACACAATCGGATGCTGCCGAGGAGACCTGCTGCCACAGAGGACACTGCCGCCGGGGAGACAGCTTCCAGAACCTGCTACTGGGGAGGACACCACCAGGGATGTCACTGACTGATATGAGTGCCATATATTCTATGTACTGTATAGCATTGTTTTTCAGAGTATTTGTGGGTGATGAAATTTAGACTGAAAGCTCCTAGGGGCAGGAATAAGGTTGAGTGACATGTATTTTTTGTACAGCATTGCGTGTTTTAGAGTGCTGTGTGTTAGTAAATTTAGACTGTAATCTCCTAAGGGGCAGGGACTAATATGAGTGATATCTATTCTTTGTTTAGTAGTTTTTGTTTCAGAGTGTTTGTGTGTTAGTAAATGTAGACTTTAAGCTCCTATGGGGCAAGGACTGATATGAGTGACATATACTAAATATAGCATTGTGTGTTCCAGAGTGTTTGTGTGTTAATAAATTTAGAGTGGAAGCTCCTATGGGGCAGGGTCTGATGATATGAATGATTGTTGTTGTCTGTACAGCATTGTATTTATGTTTGTTATATATAATACCCAGTAATAATAAATATGCATGTATGTCATGAACATATTATCGCGCCTCTTTCTTCTTTTTTTTCAGATGGGCCTTCTCCACAAATGAATTGTGATTTCACCATCCAAGCTAACTATATCTCTGGGCTTCTCTGAGGTAATCTTTTCTACATCATATACTGAAGATGGAATGGCAGCAGCAGCTGACCCACAACAGGTAATGAGGCGCGATAGTATCTTCCTGGCATACATGCATATTTATCAAATCTGTATATTTGCTATAGACCCTCTTTTTTACAGTACTGTTATGGCTTGATGAATTTAGGTCATCAAACTATTGTATGGGGACAGGGAGCCAGATCAGGACTGATATCTGTGCAGGAGATATTGGTGATGTCTGCCTCACTGGCTTTCTATTGAATGGCATGGATACTTAATTTTTACCAAAGTAGGAGAAAAATAATTTTCAACTACTTTTGTAGAAATTAATGGATAGTACATAGGCCCCTTCGTGAGCAATCACCCTGACAACAAGGCCGGGTGCAATTAGAGATTAATGCAACACAGTGTTTGTGCACTTGTGTGTTTGGAAATTTAGTCTTTAACCTATAACGGGGAAGGGCCTAACATAAATGTTTTTTTTTCTGCTGCACACTAATCATGTCTAATGAATATGTGTCTTTCTTCGGGGGTGCACATCAAAAATCGATAAAAAGCAATCTTTAAAAAAGCCTTTGTCTTACAAATCCTACCCATGTGTGTGAGAACACTTGTTTGTTAGGAATTTTAGACTGTATGCTCCTATGAAGCAGGGACTAGTTTGAATGACATCTATACTCTGTACAGCATTGTGTGTTTCAAAGTGTTTGTGTGTTAGTAAATTTAGACTGTAAGCTCCTATTGGGCAGGGATTAATATGAGTGATATCTACTCTTTGTATAGCATCTGGGTTTCAGAGTGTTTGTGTGTTAGTAAATTTAGATTGTAAGCTCGTATTGGGCATGGACTAATAGAAGTGGTGATGCGGTGTGGAGGAGACGACCCTATAGGCCAACAGTGTGCCAGGGCGGAGTCAGTGTGCTACACATACGTGGAGAAGGAGACTTGCTGCGCAGAAGGCCGCCGCGGAGGAGACTTGCTTGCAAGGAGACCAGATACCCAGGACACCTGTTGCTGGGGAGGACACAATCGGATGCTGCCGAGGAGACCTGCTGCCACAGAGGACACTGCCGCCGGGGAGACAGCTTCCAGAACCTGCTACTGGGGAGGACACCACCAGGGATGTCACTGACTGATATGAGTGCTATATATTCTATGTACTGTATAGCATTGTTTTTCAGAGTGTTTGTGGGTGATGAAATTTAGACTGAAATCTCCTAGGGGCAGGAATAAGGTTGAGTGACATGTATTTTTTGTACAGCATTGTGTGTTTTAGAGTGCTGTGTGTTAGTAAATTTAGACTGTAAGCTCCTAAGGGGCAGGGACTAATATGAGTGATATCTATTCTTTGTTTAGTATTTTGTGTTTCAGAGTGTTTGTGTGTTAGTAAATTTAGACTGGAAGCTCCTATGGGGCAAGGACTGATATGAGTGACATATAGTATATATAGCATTGTGTGTTCCAGAGTGTTTGTGTGTTAATAAATTTAGAGTGGAAGCTCCTATGTGGCAGGGTCTGATGATATGAATGATTTTTGTTGTCTGTACAGCACTGTATTTATGTTTGTTATATATAATATCCAGTAATAATAAATATGCATGTATGTCATGAACATATTATTGGGACTAATAGAAGTGGTGATGCGGTGTGGAGGAGACGACCCTATAGGCCAACAGTGTGCCAGGGCGGAGTCAGTGTGCTACACATACGTGGAGAAGGAGACTTGCTGCGCAGAAGGCCGCCGCGGAGGAGACTTGCTTGCAAGGAGATCAGATACCCAGGACACCTGTTGCTGGGGAGGACACAATCGGATGCTGCCGAGGAGACCTGCTGCCACAGAGGACACTGCCAGACACAGCCGCCGGGGAGACAGCTGCCAGAACCTGCTACTGGGGAGGACACCACCAGGGATGTCACTGACTGATATGAGTGCTATATATTCTATGTACTGTATAGCATTGTTTTTCAGAGTGTTTGTGGGTGATGAAATTTAGACTGAAAGCTCCTAGGGGCAGGAATAAGGTTGAGTGACATGTATTTTTTGTACAGCATTGCGTGTTTTAGAGTGCTGTGTGTTAGTAAATTTAGACTGTAAGCTCCTAAGGGGCAGGGACTAATATGAGTGATATCTATTCTTTGTTTAGTATTTTTTGTTTCAGAGTGTTTGTGTGTTAGTAAATTTAGACTTTAAGCTCCTATGGGGCAAGGACTGATATGAGTGACATATACTAAATATAGCATTGTGTGTTCCAGAGTGTTTGTGTGTTAATAAATTTTGAGTGGAAGCTCCTATGGGGCAGGGTCTGATGATATGAATGATTGTTGTTGTCTGTACAGCACTGTATTTATGTTTGTTATATATAATATCCAGTAATAATAAATATGCATGTATGTCATGAACATATTATTGGGACTAATAGAAGTGGTGATGCGGTGTGGAGGAGACGACCCTATAGGCCAACAGTGTGCCAGGGCGGAGTCAGTGTGCTACACATACGTGGAGAAGGAGACTTGCTGCGCAGAAGGCCGCCGCGGAGGAGACTTGCTTGCAAGGAGACCAGATACCCAGGACACCTGTTGCTGGGGAGGACACAATCGGATGCTGCCGAGGAGACCTGCTGCCACAGAGGACACTGCCGCCGGGGAGACAGCTTCCAGAACCTGCTACTGGGGAGGACACCACCAGGGATGTCACTGACTGATATGAGTGCCATATATTCTATGTACTGTATAGCATTGTTTTTCAGAGTATTTGTGGGTGATGAAATTTAGACTGAAAGCTCCTAGGGGCAGGAATAAGGTTGAGTGACATGTATTTTTTGTACAGCATTGCGTGTTTTAGAGTGCTGTGTGTTAGTAAATTTAGACTGTAATCTCCTAAGGGGCAGGGACTAATATGAGTGATATCTATTCTTTGTTTAGTATTTTTTGTTTCAGAGTGTTTGTGTGTTAGTAAATGTAGACTTTAAGCTCCTATGGGGCAAGGACTGATATGAGTGACATATACTAAATATAGCATTGTGTGTTCCAGAGTGTTTGTGTGTTAATAAATTTAGAGTGGAAGCTCCTATGGGACAGGGTCTGATGATATGAATGATTGTTGTTGTCTGTACAGCATTGTATTTATGTTTGTTATATATAATACCCAGTAATAATAAATATGCATGTATGTCATGAACATATTATCGCGCCTCTTTCTTTTTTTTTTTCAGATGGGCCTTCTCCACAAATAATTTGTGATTTCACCATCCAAGCCAACTATATCTCTGGGCTTCTCTGAGGTCATCTTTTCTACATCATATACTGAAGATGGAACGGCAGCAGCAGCTGGCCCACAACAGGTAATGAGGCGCGATAGTATCTTCCTGGCATACATGCATATTTATCAAATCTGTATATTTGCTATAGACCCTCTTTTTTACAGTACTGTTATGGCTTGATGAATTTAGGTCATCAAACTATTGGATGGGGACAGGGAGCCAGATCAGGACTGATATCTGTGCAGGAGATATTGGTGATATCTGCCTCACTGGCTTTCTATTGAATGGCATGGATACTTAATTTTTACCAAAGTAGGAGAAAAATAATTTTCAACTACTTTTGTAGAAATTAATGGATAATACATAGGCCCCTTAGTGAGCAATCACCCTGACAACAAGGCCGGGTGCAATTAGAGATTAATGCAACACAGTGTTTGTGCACTTGTGTGTTTGGAAATTTAGTCTTTAACCTATAACGGGGAAGGGCCTAACATAAATGTTTTTTTTTTTTCTTCTGCACACTAATCATGTCTAATGTGTGTTTCTTCGGGGGTGCACATCAAAATTCGATAAAAAGCAATCTTTAAAAAAGCCTTTGTCTTACAAATCCTACCCATGTGTGTGAGAACACTTGTTTGTTAGGAATTTTAGACTGTATGCTCCTATGAAGCAGGGACTAGTTTGAATGACATCTATACTCTGTACAGCATTGTGTGTTTCAAAGTGTTTGTGTGTTAGTAAATTTAGACTGTAAGCTCCTATTGAGCAGGGATTAATATGAGTGATATCTACTCTTTGTATAGCATCTGGGTTTCAGAGTGTTTGTGTGTTAGTAAATTTAGATTGTAAGCTCGTATTGGGCATGGACTAATAGAAGTGGTGATGCGGTGTGGAGGAGACGACCCTATAGGCCAACAGTGTGCCAGGGCGGAGTCAGTGTGCTACACATACGTGGAGAAGGAGACTTGCTGCGCAGAAGGCCGCCGCGGAGGAGACTTGCTTGCAAGGAGACCAGATACCCAGGACACCTGTTGCTGGGGAGGACACAATCGGATGCTGCCGAGGAGACCTGCTGCCACAGAGGACACTGCCGCCGGGGAGACAGCTTCCAGAACCTGCTACTGGGGAGGACACCACCAGGGATGTCACTGACTGATATGAGTGCCATATATTCTATGTACTGTATTGTTTTTCAGAGTGTTTGTGGGTGATGAAATTTAGACTGAAAGCTCCTAGGGGCAGGAATAAGGTTGAGTGACATGTATTTTTTGTACAGCATTGTGTGTTTTAGAGTGCTGTGTGTTAGTAAATTTAGACTGTAAGCTCCTAAGGGGCAGGGACTAATATGAGTGATATATATTCTTTGTTTAGTATTTTGTGTTTCAGAGTGTTTGTGTGTTAGTAAATTTAGACTGGAAGCTCCTATGGGGCAAGGACTGATATGAGTGACATATAGTATATATAGCATTGTGTGTTCCAGAGTGTTTGTGTGTTAATAAATTTAGAGTGGAAGCTCCTATGTGGCAGGGTCTGATGATATGAATGATTTTTGTTGTCTGTACAGCACTGTATTTATGTTTGTTATATATAATATCCAGTAATAATAAATATGCATGTATGTCATGAACATATTATTGGGACTAATAGAAGTGGTGATGCGGTGTGGAGGAGACGACCCTATAGGCCAACAGTGTGCCAGGGCGGAGTCAGTGTGCTACACATACGTGGAGAAGGAGACTTGCTGCGCAGAAGGCCGCCGCGGAGGAGACTTGCTTGCAAGGAGACCAGATACCCAGGACACCTGTTGCTGGGGAGGACACAATCGGATGCTGCCGAGGAGACCTGCTGCCACAGAGGACACTGCCAGACACAGCCGCCGGGGAGACAGCTGCCAGAACCTGCTACTGGGGAGGACACCACCAGGGATGTCACTGACTGATATGAGTGCTATATATTCTATGTACTGTATAGCATTGTTTTTCAGAGTGTTTGTGGGTGATGAAATTTAGACTGAAAGCTCCTAGGGGCAGGAATAAGGTTGAGTGACATGTATTTTTTGTACAGCATTGCGTGTTTTAGAGTGCTGTGTGTTAGTAAATTTAGACTGTAAGCTCCTAAGGGGCAGGGACTAATATGAGTGATATCTATTCTTTGTTTAGTATTTTTTGTTTCAGAGTGTTTGTGTGTTAGTAAATTTAGACTTTAAGCTCCTATGGGGCAAGGACTGATATGAGTGACATATACTAAATATAGCATTGTGTGTTCCAGAGTGTTTGTGTGTTAATAAATTTTGAGTGGAAGCTCCTATGGGGCAGGGTCTGATGATATGAATGATTGTTGTTGTCTGTACAGCATTGTATTTATGTTTGTTATATATAATACCCAGTAATAATAAATATGCATGTATGTCATGAACATATTATCGCGCCTCTTTCTTCTTTTTTTTCAGATGGGCCTTCTCCACAAATGAATTGTGATTTCACCATCCAAGCCAACTATATCTCTGGGCTTCTCTGAGGTCATCTTTTCTACATCATATACTGAAGATGGAACGGCAGCAGCAGCTGGCCCACAACAGGTAATGAGGCGCGATAGTATCTTCCTGGCATACATGCATATTTATGAAATCTGTTTATTTGCTATAGACCCTCTTTTTTACAGTACTGTTATGGCTTGATGAATTTAGGTCATCAAACTATTGTATGGGGACAGGGAGCCAGATCAGGACTGATATCTGTGCAGGAGATATTGGTGATGTCTGCCTCACTGGCTTTCTATTGAATGGCATGGATACTTAATTTTTACCAAAGTAGGAGAAAAATAATTTTCAACTACTTTTGTAGAAATTAATGGATAGTACATAGGCCCCTTAGTGAGCAATCACCCTGACAACAAGGCCGGGTGCAATTAGAGATTAATGCAACACAGTGTTTGTGCACTTGTGTGTTTGGAAATTTAGTCTTTAACCTATAACGGGGAAGGGCCTAACATAAATGTTTTTTTTTTCTTCTGCACACTAATCATGTCTAATGAATATGTGTCTTTCTTCGGGGTGCACATCAAAAATCGATAAAAAGCAATCTTTAAAAAAGCCTTTGTCTTACAAATCCTACCCATGTGTGTGAGAACACTTGTTTGTTAGGAATTTTAGACTGTATGCTCCTATGAAGCAGGGACTAGTTTGAATGACATCTATACTCTGTACAGCATTGTGTGTTTCAAAGTGTTTGTGTGTTAGTAAATTTAGACTGTAAGCTCCTATTGGGCAGGGATTAATATGAGTGATATCTACTCTTTGTATAGCATCTGGGTTTCAGAGTGTTTGTGTGTTAGTAAATTTAGATTGTAAGCTCGTATTGGGCATGGACTAATAGAAGTGGTGATGCGGTGTGGAGGAGACGACCCTATAGGCCAACAGTGTGCCAGGGCGGAGTCAGTGTGCTACACATACGTGGAGAAGGAGACTTGCTGCGCAGAAGGCCGCCGCGGAGGAGACTTGCTTGCAATAAGACCAGATACCCAGGACACCTGTTGCTGGGAAGGACACAATCGGATGCTGCCGAGGAGACCTGCTGCCACAGAGGACACTGCCGCCGGGGAGACAGCTTCCAGAACCTGCTACTGGGGAGGACACCACCAGGGATGTCACTGACTGATATGAGTGCCATATATTCTATGTACTGTATTGTTTTTCAGAGTGTTTGTGGGTGATGAAATTTAGACTGAAAGCTCCTAGGGGCAGGAATAAGGTTGAGTGACATGTATTTTTTGTACAGCATTGTGTGTTTTAGATGTTGTGTGTTAGTAAATTTAGACTGTAAGCTCCTAAGGGGCAGGGACTAATATGAGTGATATCTATTCTTTGTTTAGTATTTTGTGTTTCAGAGTGTTTGTGTGTTAGTAAATTTAGACTGGAAGCTCCTATGGGGCAAGGACTGATATGAGTGACATATAGTATATATAGCATTGTGTGTTCCAGAGTGTTTGTGTGTTAATAAATTTAGAGTGGAAGCTCCTATGTGGCAGGGTCTGATGATATGAATGATTTTTGTTGTCTGTACAGCACTGTATTTATGTTTGTTATATATAATATCCAGTAATAATAAATATGCATGTATGTCATGAACATATTATTGGGACTAATAGAAGTGGTGATGCGGTGTGGAGGAGACGACCCTATAGGCCAACAGTGTGCCAGGGCGGAGTCAGTGTGCAACACATACGTGGAGAAGGAGACTTGCTGCGCAGAAGGCCGCCGCGGAGGAGACTTACTTGCAAGGAGACCAGATACCCAGGACACCTGTTGCTGGGGAGGACACAATCGGATGCTGCCGAGGAGACCTGCTGCCACAGAGGACACTGCCGCCGGGGAGACAGCTTCCAGAACCTGCTACTGGGGAGGACACCACCAGGGATGTCACTGACTGATATGAGTGCCATATATTCTATGTACTGTATAGCATTGTTTTTCAGAGTATTTGTGGGTGATGAAATTTAGACTGAAAGCTCCTAGGGGCAGGAATAAGGTTGAGTGACATGTATTTTTTGTACAGCATTGCGTGTTTTAGAGTGCTGTGTGTTAGTAAATTTAGACTGTAATCTCCTAAGGGGCAGGGACTAATATGAGTGATATCTATTCTTTGTTTAGTATTTTTTGTTTCAGAGTGTTTGTGTGTTAGTAAATGTAGACTTTAAGCTCCTATGGGGCAAGGACTGATATGAGTGACATATACTAAATATAGCATTGTGTGTTCCAGAGTGTTTGTGTGTTAATAAATTTAGAGTGGAAGCTCCTATGGGGCAGGGTCTGATGATATGAATGATTGTTGTTGTCTGTACAGCATTGTATTTATGTTTGTTATATATAATACCCAGTAATAATAAATATGCATGTATGTCATGAACATATTATCGCGCCTCTTTCTTCTTTTTTTTCAGATGGGCCTTCTCCACAAATGAATTGTGATTTCACCATCCAAGCCAACTATATCTCTGGGCTTCTCTGAGGTCATCTTTTCTACATCATATACTGAAGATGGAACGGCAGCAGCAGCTGGCCCACAACAGGTAATGAGGCGCGATAGTATCTTCCTGGCATACATGCATATTTATCAAATCTGTATATTTGCTATAGACCCTCTTTTTTACAGTACTGTTATGGCTTGATGAATTTAGGTCATCAAACTATTGGATGGGGACAGGGAGCCAGATCAGGACTGATATCTGTGCAGGAGATATTGGTGATGTCTGCCTCACTGGCTTTCTATTGAATGGCATGGATACTTAATTTTTACCAAAGTAGGAGAAAAATAATTTTCAACTACTTTTGTAGAAATTAATGGATAGTACATAGGCCCCTTCGTGAGCAATCACCCTGACAACAAGGCCGGGTGCAATTAGAGATTAATGCAACACAGTGTTTGTGCACTTGTGTGTTTGGAAATTTAGTCTTTAACCTATAACGGGGAAGGGCCTAACATAAATGTTTTTTTTTCTGCTGCACACTAATCATGTCTAATGAATATGTGTCTTTCTTCGGGGGTGCACATCAAAAATCGATAAAAAGCAATCTTTAAAAAAGCCTTTGTCTTACAAATCCTACCCATGTGTGTGAGAACACTTGTTTGTTAGGAATTTTAGACTGTATGCTCCTATGAAGCAGGGACTAGTTTGAATGACATCTATACTCTGTACAGCATTGTGTGTTTCAAAGTGTTTGTGTGTTAGTAAATTTAGACTGTAAGCTCCTATTGGGCAGGGATTAATATGAGTGATATCTACTCTTTGTATAGCATCTGGGTTTCAGAGTGTTTGTGTGTTAGTAAATTTAGATTGTAAGCTCGTATTGGGCATGGACTAATAGAAGTGGTGATGCGGTGTGGAGGAGACGACCCTATAGGCCAACAGTGTGCCAGGGCGGAGTCAGTGTGCTACACATACGTGGAGAAGGAGACTTGCTGCGCAGAAGGCCGCCGCGGAGGAGACTTGCTTGCAAGGAGACCAGATACCCAGGACACCTGTTGCTGGGGAGGACACAATCGGATGCTGCCGAGGAGACCTGCTGCCACAGAGGACACTGCCGCCGGGGAGACAGCTTCCAGAACCTGCTACTGGGGAGGACACCACCAGGGATGTCACTGACTGATATGAGTGCTATATATTCTATGTACTGTATAGCATTGTTTTTCAGAGTGTTTGTGGGTGATGAAATTTAGACTGAAATCTCCTAGGGGCAGGAATAAGGTTGAGTGACATGTATTTTTTGTACAGCATTGTGTGTTTTAGAGTGCTGTGTGTTAGTAAATTTAGACTGTAAGCTCCTAAGGGGCAGGGACTAATATGAGTGATATCTATTCTTTGTTTAGTATTTTGTGTTTCAGAGTGTTTGTGTGTTAGTAAATTTAGACTGGAAGCTCCTATGGGGCAAGGACTGATATGAGTGACATATAGTATATATAGCATTGTGTGTTCCAGAGTGTTTGTGTGTTAATAAATTTAGAGTGGAAGCTCCTATGTGGCAGGGTCTGATGATATGAATGATTTTTGTTGTCTGTACAGCACTGTATTTATGTTTGTTATATATAATATCCAGTAATAATAAATATGCATGTATGTCATGAACATATTATTGGGACTAATAGAAGTGGTGATGCGGTGTGGAGGAGACGACCCTATAGGCCAACAGTGTGCCAGGGCGGAGTCAGTGTGCTACACATACGTGGAGAAGGAGACTTGCTGCGCAGAAGGCCGCCGCGGAGGAGACTTGCTTGCAAGGAGATCAGATACCCAGGACACCTGTTGCTGGGGAGGACACAATCGGATGCTGCCGAGGAGACCTGCTGCCACAGAGGACACTGCCAGACACAGCCGCCGGGGAGACAGCTGCCAGAACCTGCTACTGGGGAGGACACCACCAGGGATGTCACTGACTGATATGAGTGCTATATATTCTATGTACTGTATAGCATTGTTTTTCAGAGTGTTTGTGGGTGATGAAATTTAGACTGAAAGCTCCTAGGGGCAGGAATAAGGTTGAGTGACATGTATTTTTTGTACAGCATTGCGTGTTTTAGAGTGCTGTGTGTTAGTAAATTTAGACTGTAAGCTCCTAAGGGGCAGGGACTAATATGAGTGATATCTATTCTTTGTTTAGTATTTTTTGTTTCAGAGTGTTTGTGTGTTAGTAAATTTAGACTTTAAGCTCCTATGGGGCAAGGACTGATATGAGTGACATATACTAAATATAGCATTGTGTGTTCCAGAGTGTTTGTGTGTTAATACATTTTGAGTGGAAGCTCCTATGGGGCAGGGTCTGATGATATGAATGATTGTTGTTGTCTGTACAGCACTGTATTTATGTTTGTTATATATAATATCCAGTAATAATAAATATGCATGTATGTCATGAACATATTATTGGGACTAATAGAAGTGGTGATGCGGTGTGGAGGAGACGACCCTATAGGCCAACAGTGTGCCAGGGCGGAGTCAGTGTGCTACACATACGTGGAGAAGGAGACTTGCTGCGCAGAAGGCCGCCGCGGAGGAGACTTGCTTGCAAGGAGACCAGATACCCAGGACACCTGTTGCTGGGGAGGACACAATCGGATGCTGCCGAGGAGACCTGCTGCCACAGAGGACACTGCCGCCGGGGAGACAGCTTCCAGAACCTGCTACTGGGGAGGACACCACCAGGGATGTCACTGACTGATATGAGTGCCATATATTCTATGTACTGTATAGCATTGTTTTTCAGAGTATTTGTGGGTGATGAAATTTAGACTGAAAGCTCCTAGGGGCAGGAATAAGGTTGAGTGACATGTATTTTTTGTACAGCATTGCGTGTTTTAGAGTGCTGTGTGTTAGTAAATTTAGACTGTAATCTCCTAAGGGGCAGGGACTAATATGAGTGATATCTATTCTTTGTTTAGTATTTTTTGTTTCAGAGTGTTTGTGTGTTAGTAAATGTAGACTTTAAGCTCCTATGGGGCAAGGACTGATATGAGTGACATATACTAAATATAGCATTGTGTGTTCCAGAGTGTTTGTGTGTTAATAAATTTAGAGTGGAAGCTCCTATGGGACAGGGTCTGATGATATGAATGATTGTTGTTGTCTGTACAGCATTGTATTTATGTTTGTTATATATAATACCCAGTAATAATAAATATGCATGTATGTCATGAACATATTATCGCGCCTCTTTCTTTTTTTTTTTCAGATGGGCCTTCTCCACAAATGAATTGTGATTTCACCATCCAAGCCAACTATATCTCTGGGCTTCTCTGAGGTCATCTTTTCTACATCATATACTGAAGATGGAACGGCAGCAGCAGCTGGCCCACAACAGGTAATGAGGCGCGATAGTATCTTCCTGGCATACATGCATATTTATCAAATCTGTATATTTGCTATAGACCCTCTTTTTTACAGTACTGTTATGGCTTGATGAATTTAGGTCATCAAACTATTGGATGGGGACAGGGAGCCAGATCAGGACTGATATCTGTGCAGGAGATATTGGTGATATCTGCCTCACTGGCTTTCTATTGAATGGCATGGATACTTAATTTTTACCAAAGTAGGAGAAAAATAATTTTCAACTACTTTTGTAGAAATTAATGGATAATACATAGGCCCCTTAGTGAGCAATCACCCTGACAACAAGGCCGGGTGCAATTAGAGATTAATGCAACACAGTGTTTGTGCACTTGTGTGTTTGGAAATTTAGTCTTTAACCTATAACGGGGAAGGGCCTAACATAAATGTTTTTTTTTTTTCTTCTGCACACTAATCATGTCTAATGTGTGTTTCTTCGGGGGTGCACATCAAAAATCGATAAAAAGCAATCTTTAAAAAAGCCTTTGTCTTACAAATCCTACCCATGTGTGTGAGAACACTTGTTTGTTAGGAATTTTAGACTGTATGCTCCTATGAAGCAGGGACTAGTTTGAATGACATCTATACTCTGTACAGCATTGTGTGTTTCAAAGTGTTTGTGTGTTAGTAAATTTAGACTGTAAGCTCCTATTGAGCAGGGATTAATATGAGTGATATCTACTCTTTGTATAGCATCTGGGTTTCAGAGTGTTTGTGTGTTAGTAAATTTAGATTGTAAGCTCGTATTGGGCATGGACTAATAGAAGTGGTGATGCGGTGTGGAGGAGACGACCCTATAGGCCAACAGTGTGCCAGGGCGGAGTCAGTGTGCTACACATACGTGGAGAAGGAGACTTGCTGCGCAGAAGGCCGCCGCGGAGGAGACTTGCTTGCAAGGAGACCAGATACCCAGGACACCTGTTGCTGGGGAGGACACAATCGGATGCTGCCGAGGAGACCTGCTGCCACAGAGGACACTGCCGCCGGGGAGACAGCTTCCAGAACCTGCTACTGGGGAGGACACCACCAGGGATGTCACTGACTGATATGAGTGCCATATATTCTATGTACTGTATTGTTTTTCAGAGTGTTTGTGGGTGATGAAATTTAGACTGAAAGCTCCTAGGGGCAGGAATAAGGTTGAGTGACATGTATTTTTTGTACAGCATTGTGTGTTTTAGAGTGCTGTGTGTTAGTAAATTTAGACTGTAAGCTCCTAAGGGGCAGGGACTAATATGAGTGATATCTATTCTTTGTTTAGTATTTTGTGTTTCAGAGTGTTTGTGTGTTAGTAAATTTAGACTGGAAGCTCCTATGGGGCAAGGACTGATATGAGTGACATATAGTATATATAGCATTGTGTGTTCCAGAGTGTTTGTGTGTTAATAAATTTAGAGTGGAAGCTCCTATGTGGCAGGGTCTGATGATATGAATGATTTTTGTTGTCTGTACAGCACTGTATTTATGTTTGTTATATATAATATCCAGTAATAATAAATATGCATGTATGTCATGAACATATTATTGGGACTAATAGAAGTGGTGATGCGGTGTGGAGGAGACGACCCTATAGGCCAACAGTGTGCCAGGGAGGAGTCAGTGTGCTACACATACGTGGAGAAGGAGACTTGCTGCGCAGAAGGCCGCCGCGGAGGAGACTTGCTTGCAAGGAGACCAGATACCCAGGACACCTGTTGCTGGGGAGGACACAATCGGATGCTGCCGAGGAGACCTGCTGCCACAGAGGACACTGCCGCCGGGGAGACAGCTTCCAGAACCTGCTACTGGGGAGGACACCACCAGGGATGTCACTGACTGATATGAGTGCCATATATTCTATGTACTGTATAGCATTGTTTTTCAGAGTATTTGTGGGTGATGAAATTTAGACTGAAAGCTCCTAGGGGCAGGAATAAGGTTGAGTGACATGTATTTTTTGTACAGCATTGCGTGTTTTAGAGTGCTGTGTGTTAGTAAATTTAGACTGTAATCTCCTAAGGGGCAGGGACTAATATGAGTGATATCTATTCTTTGTTTAGTATTTTTTGTTTCAGAGTGTTTGTGTGTTAGTAAATGTAGACTTTAAGCTCCTATGGGGCAAGGACTGATATGAGTGACATATACTAAATATAGCATTGTGTGTTCCAGAGTGTTTGTGTGTTAATAAATTTAGAGTGGAAGCTCCTATGGGGCAGGGTCTGATGATATGAATGATTGTTGTTGTCTGTACAGCATTGTATTTATGTTTGTTATATATAATACCCAGTAATAATAAATATGCATGTATGTCATGAACATATTATTGGGACTAATAGAAGTGGTGATGCAGTGTGGAGGAGACGACCCTATAGGCCAACAGTGTGCCAGGGCGGAGTCAGTGTGCTACACATACGTGGAGAAGGAGACTTGCTGCGCAGAAGGCCGCCGCGGAGGAGACTTGCTTGCAAGGAGACCAGATACCCAGGACACCTGTTGCTGGGGAGGACACAATCGGATGCTGCCGAGGAGACCTGCTGCCACAGAGGACACTGCCAGACACAGCCGCCGGGGAGACAGCTGCCAGAACCTGCTACTGGGGAGGACACCACCAGGGATGTCACTGACTGATATGAGTGCTATATATTCTATGTACTGTATAGCATTGTTTTTCAGAGTGTTTGTGGGTGATGAAATTTAGACTGAAAGCTCCTAGGGGCAGGAATAAGGTTGAGTGACATGTATTTTTTGTACAGCATTGCGTGTTTTAGAGTGCTGTGTGTTAGTAAATTTAGACTGTAAGCTCCTAAGGGGCAGGGACTAATATGAGTGATATCTATTCTTTGTTTAGTATTTTTTGTTTCAGAGTGTTTGTGTGTTAGTAAATTTAGACTTTAAGCTCCTATGGGGCAAGGACTGATATGAGTGACATATACTAAATATAGCATTGTGTGTTCCAGAGTGTTTGTGTGTTAATAAATTTTGAGTGGAAGCTCCTATGGGGCAGGGTCTGATGATATGAATGATTGTTGTTGTCTGTACAGCATTGTATTTATGTTTGTTATATATAATACCCAGTAATAATAAATATGCATGTATGTCATGAACATATTATCGCGCCTCTTTCTTCTTTTTTTTCAGATGGGCCTTCTCCACAAATGAATTGTGATTTCACCATCCAAGCCAACTATATCTCTGGGCTTCTCTGAGGTCATCTTTTCTACATCATATACTGAAGATGGAACGGCAGCAGCAGCTGGCCCACAACAGGTAATGAGGCGCGATAGTATCTTCCTGGCATACATGCATATTTATGAAATCTGTTTATTTGCTATAGACCCTCTTTTTTACAGTACTGTTATGGCTTGATGAATTTAGGTCATCAAACTATTGTATGGGGACAGGGAGCCAGATCAGGACTGATATCTGTGCAGGAGATATCGGTGATGTCTGCCTCACTGGCTTTCTATTGAATGGCATGGATACTTAATTTTTACCAAAGTAGGAGAAAAATAATTTTCAACTACTTTTGTAGAAATTAATGGATAGTACATAGGCCCCTTAGTGAGCAATCACCCTGACAACAAGGCCGGGTGCAATTAGAGATTAATGCAACACAGTGTTTGTGCACTTGTGTGTTTGGAAATTTAGTCTTTAACCTATAACGGGGAAGGGCCTAACATAAATGTTTTTTTTTTTCTTCTGCACACTAATCATGTCTAATGAATATGTGTGTTTCTTCGGGGGTGCACATCAAAAATCGATAAAAAGCAATCTTTAAAAAAGCCTTTGTCTTACAAATCCTACCCATGTGTGTGAGAACACTTGTTTGTTAGGAATTTTAGACTGTATGCTCCTATGAAGCAGGGACTAGTTTGAATGACATCTATACTCTGTACAGCATTGTGTGTTTCAAAGTGTTTGTGTGTTAGTAAATTTAGACTGTAAGCTCCTATTGGGCAGGGATTAATATGAGTGATATCTACTCTTTGTATAGCATCTGGGTTTCAGAGTGTTTGTGTGTTAGTAAATTTAGATTGTAAGCTCGTATTGGGCATGGACTAATAGAAGTGGTGATGCGGTGTGGAGGAGACGACCCTATAGGCCAACAGTGTGCCAGGGCGGAGTCAGTGTGCTACACATACGTGGAGAAGGAGACTTGCTGCGCAGAAGGCCGCCGCGGAGGAGACTTGCTTGCAAGAAGACCAGATACCCAGGACACCTGTTGCTGGGGAGGACACAATCGGATGCTGCCGAGGAGACCTGCTGCCACAGAGGACACTGCCGCCGGGGAGACAGCTTCCAGAACCTGCTACTGGGGAGGACACCACCAGGGATGTCACTGACTGATATGAGTGCCATATATTCTATGTACTGTATTGTTTTTCAGAGTGTTTGTGGGTGATGAAATTTAGACTGAAAGCTCCTAGGGGCAGGAATAAGGTTGAGTGACATGTATTTTTTGTACAGCATTGTGTGTTTTAGAGTGCTGTGTGTTAGTAAATTTAGACTGTAAGCTCCTAAGGGGCAGGGACTAATATGAGTGATATCTATTCTTTGTTTAGTATTTTGTGTTTCAGAGTGTTTGTGTGTTAGTAAATTTAGACTGGAAGCTCCTATGGGGCAAGGACTGATATGAGTGACATATAGTATATATAGCATTGTGTGTTCCAGAGTGTTTGTGTGTTAATAAATTTAGAGTGGAAGCTCCTATGTGGCAGGGTCTGATGATATGAATGATTTTTGTTGTCTGTACAGCACTGTATTTATGTTTGTTATATATAATATCCAGTAATAATAAATATGCATGTATGTCATGAACATATTATTGGGACTAATAGAAGTGGTGATGCGGTGTGGAGGAGACGACCCTATAGGCCAACAGTGTGCCAGGGAGGAGTCAGTGTGCTACACATACGTGGAGAAGGAGACTTGCTGCGCAGAAGGCCGCCGCGGAGGAGACTTGCTTGCAAGGAGACCAGATACCCAGGACACCTGTTGCTGGGGAGGACACAATCGGATGCTGCCGAGGAGACCTGCTGCCACAGAGGACACTGCCGCCGGGGAGACAGCTTCCAGAACCTGCTACTGGGGAGGACACCACCAGGGATGTCACTGACTGATATGAGTGCCATATATTCTATGTACTGTATAGCATTGTTTTTCAGAGTATTTGTGGGTGATGAAATTTAGACTGAAAGCTCCTAGGGGCAGGAATAAGGTTGAGTGACATGTATTTTTTGTACAGCATTGCGTGTTTTAGAGTGCTGTGTGTTAGTAAATTTAGACTGTAATCTCCTAAGGGGCAGGGACTAATATGAGTGATATCTATTCTTTGTTTAGTATTTTTTGTTTCAGAGTGTTTGTGTGTTAGTAAATGTAGACTTTAAGCTCCTATGGGGCAAGGACTGATATGAGTGACATATACTAAATATAGCATTGTGTGTTCCAGAGTGTTTGTGTGTTAATAAATTTAGAGTGGAAGCTCCTATGGGGCAGGGTCTGATGATATGAATGATTGTTGTTGTCTGTACAGCATTGTATTTATGTTTGTTATATATAATACCCAGTAATAATAAATATGCATGTATGTCATGAACATATTATTGGGACTAATAGAAGTGGTGATGCGGTGTGGAGGAGACGACCCTATAGGCCAACAGTGTGCCAGGGCGGAGTCAGTGTGCTACACATACGTGGAGAAGGAGACTTGCTGCGCAGAAGGCCGCCGCGGAGGAGACTTGCTTGCAAGGAGACCAGATACCCAGGACACCTGTTGCTGGGGAGGACACAATCGGATGCTGCCGAGGAGACCTGCTGCCACAGAGGACACTGCCGCCGGGGAGACAGCTTCCAGAACCTGCTACTGGGGAGGACACCACCAGGGATGTCACTGACTGATATGAGTGCCATATATTCTATGTACTGTATAGCATTGTTTTTCAGAGTATTTGTGGGTGATGAAATTTAGACTGAAAGCTCCTAGGGGCAGGAATAAGGTTGAGTGACATGTATTTTTTGTACAGCATTGCGTGTTTTAGAGTGCTGTGTGTTAGTAAATTTAGACTGTAATCTCCTAAGGGGCAGGGACTAATATGAGTGATATCTATTCTTTGTTTAGTATTTTTTGTTTCAGAGTGTTTGTGTGTTAGTAAATGTAGACTTTAAGCTCCTATGGGGCAAGGACTGATATGAGTGACATATACTAAATATAGCATTGTGTGTTCCAGAGTGTTTGTGTGTTAATAAATTTAGAGTGGAAGCTCCTATGGGGCAGGGTCTGATGATATGAATGATTGTTGTTGTCTGTACAGCATTGTATTTATGTTTGTTATATATAATACCCAGTAATAATAAATATGCATGTATGTCATGAACATATTATCGCGCCTCTTTCTTCTTTTTTTTTCAGATGGGCCTTCTCCACAAATGAATTGTGATTTCACCATCCAAGCCAACTATATCTCTGGGCTTCTCTGAGGTCATCTTTTCTACATCATATACTGAAGATGGAACGGCAGCAGCAGCTGGCCCACAACAGGTAATGAGGCGCGATAGTATCTTCCTGGCATACATGCATATTTATCAAATCTGTATATTTGCTATAGACCCTCTTTTTTACAGTACTGTTATGGCTTGATGAATTTAGGTCATCAAACTATTGGATGGGGACAGGGAGCCAGATCAGGACTGATATCTGTGCAGGTGATATCGGTGATGTCTGCCTCACTGGCTTTCTATTGAATGGCATGGATACTTAATTTTTACCAAAGTAGGAGAAAAATAATTTTCAACTACTTTTGTAGAAATTAATGGATAATACATAGGCCCCTTAGTGAGCAATCACCCTGACAACAAGGCCGGGTGCAATTAGAGATTAATGCAACACAGTGTTTGTGCACTTGTGTGTTTGGAAATTTAGTCTTTAACCTATAACGGGGAAGGGCCTAACATAAATGTTTTTTTTTTTTCTTCTGCACACTAATCATGTCTAATGAATATGTGTGTTTCTTCGGGGGTGCACATCAAAAATCGATAAAAAGCAATCTTTAAAAAAGCCTTTGTCTTACAAATCCTACCCATGTGTGTGAGAACACTTGTTTGTTAGGAATTTTAGACTGTATGCTCCTATGAAGCAGGGACTAGTTTGAATGACATCTATACTCTGTACAGCATTGTGTGTTTCAAAGTGTTTGTGTGTTAGTAAATTTAGACTGTAAGCTCCTATTGGGCAGGGATTAATATGAGTGATATCTACTCTTTGTATAGCATCTGGGTTTCAGAGTGTTTGTTTGTGTGTTAGTAAATTTAGATTGTAAGCTCGTATTGGGCATGGACTAATAGAAGTGGTGATGCGGTGTGGAGGAGACGACCCTATAGGCCAACAGTGTGCCAGGGCGGAGTCAGTGTGCTACACATACGTGGAGAAGGAGACTTGCTGCGCAGAAGGCCGCCGCGGAGGAGACTTGCTTGCAAGGAGACCAGATACCCAGGACACCTGTTGCTGGGGAGGACACAATCGGATGCTGCCGAGGAGACCTGCTGCCACAGAGGACACTGCCAGACACAGCCGCCGGGGAGACAGCTTCCAGAACCTGCTACTGGGGAGGACACCACCAGGGATGTCACTGACTGATATGAGTGCCATATATTCTATGTACTGTATTGTTTTTCAGAGTGTTTGTGGGTGATGAAATTTAGACTGAAAGCTCCTAGGGGCAGGAATAAGGTTGAGTGACATGTATTTTTTGTACAGCATTGTGTGTTTTAGAGTGTTGTGTGTTAGTAAATTTAGACTGTAAGCTCCTAAGGGGCAGGGACTAATATGAGTGATATCTATTCTTTGTTTAGTATTTTGTGTTTCAGAGTGTTTGTGTGTTAGTAAATTTAGACTGGAAGCTCCTATGGGGCAAGGACTGATATGAGTGACATATAGTATATATAGCATTGTGTGTTCCAGAGTGTTTGTGTGTTAATAAATTTAGAGTGGAAGCTCCTATGTGGCAGGGTCTGATGATATGAATGATTTTTGTTGTCTGTACAGCACTGTATTTATGTTTGTTATATATAATATC
Source organism: Crinia signifera (assembly GCF_055691185.1). Lineage (NCBI taxonomy): Eukaryota > Metazoa > Chordata > Amphibia > Anura > Myobatrachidae > Crinia > Crinia signifera. The sequence goes on along the minus strand of NC_139220.1, from coordinate 51,029,270 downwards.
CAGTAATAATAAATATGCATGTATGTCATGAACATATTATTGGGACTAATAGAAGTGGTGATGCGGTGTGGAGGAGACGACCCTATAGGCCAACAGTGTGCCAGGGCGGAGTCAGTGTGCTACACATACGTGGAGAAGGAGACTTGCTGCGCAGAAGGCCGCCGCGGAGGAGACTTGCTTGCAAGGAGACCAGATACCCAGGACACCTGTTGCTGGGGAGGACACAATCGGATGCTGCCGAGGAGACCTGCTGCCACAGAGGACACTGCCAGACACAGCCGCCGGGGAGACAGCTGCCAGAACCTGCTACTGGGGAGGACACCACCAGGGATGTCACTGACTGATATGAGTGCTATATATTCTATGTACTGTATAGCATTGTTTTTCAGAGTGTTTGTGGGTGATGAAATTTAGACTGAAAGCTCCTAGGGGCAGGAATAAGGTTGAGTGACATGTATTTTTTGTACAGCATTGCGTGTTTTAGAGTGCTGTGTGTTAGTAAATTTAGACTGTAAGCTCCTAAGGGGCAGGGACTAATATGAGTGATATCTATTCTTTGTTTAGTATTTTTTGTTTCAGAGTGTTTGTGTGTTAGTAAATTTAGACTTTAAGCTCCTATGGGGCAAGGACTGATATGAGTGACATATACTAAATATAGCATTGTGTGTTCCAGAGTGTTTGTGTGTTAATAAATTTTGAGTGGAAGCTCCTATGGGGCAGGGTCTGATGATATGAATGATTGTTGTTGTCTGTACAGCATTGTATTTATGTTTGTTATATATAATACCCAGTAATAATAAATATGCATGTATGTCATGAACATATTATCGCGCCTCTTTCTTCTTTTTTTTCAGATGGGCCTTCTCCACAAATGAATTGTGATTTCACCATCCAAGCCAACTATATCTCTGGGCTTCTCTGAGGTCATCTTTTCTACATCATATACTGAAGATGGAACGGCAGCAGCAGCTGGCCCACAACAGGTAATGAGGCGCGATAGTATCTTCCTGGCATACATGCATATTTATGAAATCTGTTTATTTGCTATAGACCCTCTTTTTTACAGTACTGTTATGGCTTGATGAATTTAGGTCATCAAACTATTGTATGGGGACAGGGAGCCAGATCAGGACTGATATCTGTGCAGGAGATATCGGTGATGTCTGCCTCACTGGCTTTCTATTGAATGGCATGGATACTTAATTTTTACCAAAGTAGGAGAAAAATAATTTTCAACTACTTTTGTAGAAATTAATGGATAGTACATAGGCCCCTTAGTGAGCAATCACCCTGACAACAAGGCCGGGTGCAATTAGAGATTAATGCAACACAGTGTTTGTGCACTTGTGTGTTTGGAAATTTAGTCTTTAACCTATAACGGGGAAGGGCCTAACATAAATGTTTTTTTTTTTCTTCTGCACACTAATCATGTCTAATGAATATGTGTGTTTCTTCGGGGGTGCACATCAAAAATCGATAAAAAGCAATCTTTAAAAAAGCCTTTGTCTTACAAATCCTACCCATGTGTGTGAGAACACTTGTTTGTTAGGAATTTTAGACTGTATGCTCCTATGAAGCAGGGACTAGTTTGAATGACATCTATACTCTGTACAGCATTGTGTGTTTCAAAGTGTTTGTGTGTTAGTAAATTTAGACTGTAAGCTCCTATTGGGCAGGGATTAATATGAGTGATATCTACTCTTTGTATAGCATCTGGGTTTCAGAGTGTTTGTGTGTTAGTAAATTTAGATTGTAAGCTCGTATTGGGCATGGACTAATAGAAGTGGTGATGCGGTGTGGAGGAGACGACCCTATAGGCCAACAGTGTGCCAGGGCAGAGTCAGTGTGCTACACATACGTGGAGAAGGAGACTTGCTGCGCAGAAGGCCGCCGCGGAGGAGACTTGCTTGCAAGAAGACCAGATACCCAGGACACCTGTTGCTGGGGAGGACACAATCGGATGCTGCCGAGGAGACCTGCTGCCACAGAGGACACTGCCGCCGGGGAGACAGCTTCCAGAACCTGCTACTGGGGAGGACACCACCAGGGATGTCACTGACTGATATGAGTGCCATATATTCTATGTACTGTATTGTTTTTCAGAGTGTTTGTGGGTGATGAAATTTAGACTGAAAGCTCCTAGGGGCAGGAATAAGGTTGAGTGACATGTATTTTTTGTACAGCATTGTGTGTTTTAGAGTGCTGTGTGTTAGTAAATTTAGACTGTAAGCTCCTAAGGGGCAGGGACTAATATGAGTGATATCTATTCTTTGTTTAGTATTTTGTGTTTCAGAGTGTTTGTGTGTTAGTAAATTTAGACTGGAAGCTCCTATGGGGCAAGGACTGATATGAGTGACATATAGTATATATAGCATTGTGTGTTCCAGAGTGTTTGTGTGTTAATAAATTTAGAGTGGAAGCTCCTATGTGGCAGGGTCTGATGATATGAATGATTTTTGTTGTCTGTACAGCACTGTATTTATGTTTGTTATATATAATATCCAGTAATAATAAATATGCATGTATGTCATGAACATATTATTGGGACTAATAGAAGTGGTGATGCGGTGTGGAGGAGACGACCCTATAGGCCAACAGTGTGCCAGGGAGGAGTCAGTGTGCTACACATACGTGGAGAAGGAGACTTGCTGCGCAGAAGGCCGCCGCGGAGGAGACTTGCTTGCAAGGAGACCAGATACCCAGGACACCTGTTGCTGGGGAGGACACAATCGGATGCTGCCGAGGAGACCTGCTGCCACAGAGGACACTGCCGCCGGGGAGACAGCTTCCAGAACCTGCTACTGGGGAGGACACCACCAGGGATGTCACTGACTGATATGAGTGCCATATATTCTATGTACTGTATAGCATTGTTTTTCAGAGTATTTGTGGGTGATGAAATTTAGACTGAAAGCTCCTAGGGGCAGGAATAAGGTTGAGTGACATGTATTTTTTGTACAGCATTGCGTGTTTTAGAGTGCTGTGTGTTAGTAAATTTAGACTGTAATCTCCTAAGGGGCAGGGACTAATATGAGTGATATCTATTCTTTGTTTAGTATTTTTTGTTTCAGAGTGTTTGTGTGTTAGTAAATGTAGACTTTAAGCTCCTATGGGGCAAGGACTGATATGAGTGACATATACTAAATATAGCATTGTGTGGGGGCGTGGCTACGGCGGCGAGCAGCTAGGACGCGCGACTCCGGAGCTCCCCGGTCACCCATCCTGATCTAAGATCCTGCAGTCGGGCAACACACGGAGACACCCGCTCAAGGCTCCCCTGATACCTGTCGCATCCCACCCCCCCACGTACCCGGTGTCGGGGGCCTCCTCCGAGCCGCCTGGACCGAGCGGGGACCCGCGGCCTGTCTCTCGTGCTGAGGCGGGGACTTCCGGCTGGGCGCACCTCCTTCCACGCCATCGGGAGGCTGGGTGAGTGCTGCGGCGCCTGGGACATCTAACCCGGCGCTGCCATTGTGCTGGACGGCGGCACCCTCCGCTAGCGAGCGGCTCCCTGGGCTCCGGTCGGCGCGGTGATCTGCCTCAGCACTGAGATCCCGTGCCCCGGCGGCCATATTGAAAGCCCAAAGCAGCGCAGAAGGAACATCCTGCTCTCCCTCCGTCCTAAAGTGCTCTGCTGTTTTCTCACAGCCCACCGCTGCCTATACCAGCCATTACACTGGGGTCAGGAGCCCTGCACCCCAGCAGACATACAAATACCGGCTTCAGTGCTCCCCCTCTGCCCTGCTGTCTCCTGCTCTGGCGGCCATATTGGGAGACCTGCCGCAGTACAGAGCCTGCAGCTGTTCTCCTTCTGCCCTATTATCCTACACTGAACATACCTTGAAGGGCTCTACAGGCACCTCACAGACCTCCGCTGCCGATTCCAGCCTCCACATTAGGGCTGCGAATCCTATACCCCACTGGCCATACTGACATTAGCCTCAGGGCTCTCCACCTGCCCTGCTGCCCCGTGCTCCGCTGGCCATTTTGGGAGACCGGTCATAGTGCAGGGGGACCTTCTTTGTACTTGCTGCTGCTCTCCCTATGCCCTATTGCCCTCTATAGTACACCCTACTGACTCTCATCCACTGTCACAGCTACCCCATCGGATCCCCGAGCCAGGGCAGCTCGCCTGACGTCACAGTGACTGGTCATCCATAAAGCCACGGTCAAAATCTACCCTGTTACCCTGAGAGTATGGATAGCTGTATAACCCCGTGCAGACCTGTGCTCCCTAATCATGGTGAAACAGCACCACAACACTCCCGCAGCCAAACTGGCCAAATATGCCAGGGGCACTGATACACAGGGCCAGCAGGCGTCAAATGTGGAAGAAACACCAGACTCTGACAACCCAAGTGGCTCCAAGACCTCCCCAAATGAGACATTGCCTGAACCCCTCTCCCTACAACAAGTCCTCGACGCCATTGCTGGTAGCGAAAAAAGGCTCTCAGATAAAATGGAAAAAGTCCAGTGCGACCTCTCCCTACTTAGGCAGGATGTACAACGCATCAGGGAGCGAGTTGGCGAAGTGGAGACGCGGGTCTCTACGGTAGAAGATGCAGTTGATCCCCTAAAAAACGCCGTCACTACCTTGACACAGCAGGTCACAGGTATACAGAATAAACTCATGGACATGGAGGGCCGCTTGAGGAGGAACAATGTCAGATTCGTTGGACTACCAGAGAGGGAGGAGGGCTCGTCACCAGAATCCTTCCTGGAGAACTGGCTAGTTGACCTATATGGAAAGGAATCCTTTACCCCTCAATTCGCTGTCGAGAGGGCTCACAGAATCCCCACCCGTCCGCTTCCTCCGGGGGCTCCTCCTAGGACACTCATAGCCAAGTTCCTCCACTACAAAGATCGTGACGCGGTCCTACGGCTAAACCGCACCAAAGGCCCCATGGTCAGGAATGGGGTGAATGTTTCTACGTTTCCTGATTTCGCCATCGACGTACAGAAGGAGAGGGCCCTGTTCACACCGGTGAAGCGAAGATTACGTGACCTAAACCTTCCCTACTCTATGTTATTCCCGGCCCGGTTACGGGTGGTGGCAGAGGGAGAAACAAAATTCTTCAGTAATCCTCGGGAGGCGGCGGCTTGGCTTGATCGATATGCACCTGCTTTGAGGCAGCTGGCCCCGCCCTGATCTTTCATATTTGACAAGGGGCGGCAGTGGACTACATATTTGTGGACAAGCTGCGCCATTCTCTATCGCTCCCTGGAGATCATCCTGGGCCTAGATGCTCAAGAAACGCAATGCTCAGGAAGCGTAAATATTAATATAGATATGTCATAGTTTCTATGCTCATATTGCACTCCTGGGGGAGCGCTTATACTGTTTACCCTATATTTTCTACTATAGATGTGGTACAACTAACTGTAATGTTACTTATAATGCTTTCTGCTGGTTGGGGGGGGGGGGGAAACTATAACTATGCACTATATCTCCTTACATATGTGTTGCTTTAGACAAGTTATAGGCCTACTATATGGCCGGGGGGCCCCGATGCTCGCATTGGTAGTTATTAGTCGATTGCCCTCAAGTTACCTAGGTAGTTACCGACCCTTTTGGTCTTAATAGTTACTAGGTTAGGGATATAAGTATGCCACAGTTCGGGGAGGTATACAGGGAGGGGGTGTATTTTGTTGGGATTGTTTTTCTATGTCTCTCTATTTCTCTTTGTTTTTCTCTCTCTCTTTCTTCTAATTATCATGCAGTGTTTACCAATCTACTAAGCCTTAAACAGAAGGGTTTGGCGCTATTTGATGCAATGATTGTGGTACATGTAATTCTACGAGGTGGCAATACAGGTATGACAGCTCCTGGTATCCCACATTCTCTAATCCAATATGACGCACCTTAATGTCCTCACCTGGAATGTCCGGGGGATAAATGATAGAGTTAAACGCTCCCTAGTTCTCAAAATGGTTAAGCAATACGGCTCGGACGTCACCTGCCTGGTCGAGACCCACCTAGAGGGCAATAGATTAATGTCCCTACGCAGACCATGGGTGGGCTGGGCATATCATGCCTCCCACACTACTCACTCTAGGGGAGTTTCAATACTGATCAATAAATCGGTGCAATTTGTCCTGCTTGCCGTTAAGACAGACCCACTGGGTAGATACGTCTTCCTACATTGCAGGCTGTATTCCCAGCCTTTCTTTATCCTAGCGGTATATATCCCCCCTCCCTTTAATTACGATGTCCTAAAACACGCAGCCACTTATGTGGCTCAATCCCCCGACACACCGGTCATATGCCTGGGGGATTTTAATAAGCTAATGAATCATGCTTTGGACAAGTGGTGGCCTCCTGGCTCCGCACCCACTGACGACCGTCCCACGGGTTTTGCAAATTATATAGACTCAATTGGTCTAAAGGACGCCTGGCGACAGAGACACCCTGCTGATGCTCAGTACTCCTGCTTCTCTAAGACTCACCACTCCTTTTCACGTATAGATCTGGCCTTGGTCTCTCCCTCGCTACTGCCTAGAATCCAAACCGTCTGTTACAAATCAAGGGGTGTCTCAGACCACTCTCCCTTACTGCTGGCGGTGGATATGGAGTGCCAGAGAGGACAGTCATTTTGGAAATTACACCCCTCCTGGTTACTGCAAATTGGTGACTCCTCGAGTCTACAGGCTCTATGGGATGGTTATTTTGGTGATAACATAGGCACGGCCTCCACCCCGGTAGTATGGGATGCATTCAAGGCATATTTGAGGGGTACTCTAATATCTAAAATAGCCTCTATCAAACGAACACACAGGGCTAAGGGAGCAGAATTGGAGGATGAGTGTCGGCGGACAGAGATTCTGCACCTGGATGATGGCTCGGAGGAGTCTGGGGTTAGGTGGGAGTTGGCACGGGCCGCCTGGGTCTCCCACTTGGAGGAGCGCAACGCTCGCAACCTGCTATTTAATTCCCATAAACTTTACATGAACGCCGATAAGACGGGCAGTCTCCTGGCCCATCTGGTGCACTCAGATCGCCCAACTAATTCCGTTGCCCAGATATATGGTACTGATGGGGTACTGAGGACATCCACTAGGGAAATAGCAGATGTGTTTCTTACATTTTACCAGGAGCTCTACCGCTCACGCCTGGGATGCCCACAGGGAGAACTCTCTGAATATCTAGACCACATTGACTTACCCGAACTGTCTGAGGAGGCTAGGTCCTCCCTTGAAGCACCTGTTACAATTACCGAAATAGAGACTGCAATTAAGTCCTTTCCCGGGGGGAAGGCTCCGGGCGTAGATGGGGTTCCAGTGGAGCTGTACAGATCGAACTTGGATTTGTTCGCCCCCAAACTATTGAATTTATTTAATGGCCTCTTCGAGCTCACTGCCCTACCGGACTCTATGTCCGAGGCCATCATAGTGGTCATACCCAAACCTGGGAAAGACCCCAACTACCCTGACTCATACAGACCTATCTCCTTAATCACCACTGACGTCAAGATTTTAGCGAAGGTCCTGGCTATTCGACTGAATGGCGTGATACGGTCCATTATCCACCCAGACCAAACTGGTTTTATGCCAGGTTCGTCGACCAGTACGAATCTTAGGCGGCTGTATACACATATCCAGGCTACTCACATGGAGGAGGAGACTCACTCTGCCATCGTGTCGTTCGACGCCAATAAGGCCTTCGATTCTGTCGAGTGGTCTTATCTGTGGCAGGTAATGCGACGTATGGGCTTCGGCCCGCAATACTTAAAATGGGTGCAGCTACTATACCTCCATCCGGTGGCCAGGATTTCTGTCAACAACCATGTTTCCCTCCCTTTTGCCCTGGGCCGGGGTACCAGACAGGGGTGCCCCCTCTCCCCTGGGCTCTTTGCGGTAGCTATTGAACCGCTGGCCTGTATTCTTAGAAATCACCCAGACATCGTTGGGCTCCGGGTGGGTCAGAGGATAGACACAGTGGCACTTTACGCTGACGATTTACTTCTCTTCCTGAAGGACTATAGACTTTCTATGCCTACTGCGCTGCAGCTAATGGAGGAGTTCGGTGGCTTCTCTGGACTCACTGTTAACTGGTCTAAATCCTCCATAATGCCCTTGCGTGGTCCCCCACCTTTGACTCCAGACGCCCCCCTCCCACTTAGTTGGGTATCCCAATTTAAATATCTGGGGATAATAGTAACCAATGACAGTCGGGACTTTCTTCCTAGGAACCTGCATCCACTGTTATCCGTTGTCAAAGACAAACTGTCGGTGTGGACCAAATTACCCCTAAATGTCATTGGCAGGGTTAACTTAATAAAAATGATTTTACAGCCCAAAATACTCTATGTTCTAAACCAGTCCCCGGTGTATGTGCCGGCCTCGTTCTTCAGGCATTTAAACAGCTTGCTATCTTCACTGATATGGGCAAACAAGCGTCCCAGAATTAGTGTAGGCACCCTCACTAGACCACGGGCAGATGGGGGTTTGGCCTTACCGCAGTTCAGACTATATTATTATGCTGGCCAACTCTCACATCTCAGACATTGGCTACAAGACACTGACCAAGCCCCGCTCCCGGCCGCATTCCTACACCAGATGTACCCCGACACCTCACCCTTGCAGTTGCTCTTGGGCGGGAAGATTCCTGGGGGGGCCCCTCCGCTGGTGGTTCAAGCCATTAGGATATGGCAAGAGACCCAATCCCTGATGGGTTATACGGCTATAGATCCTGAGGCTCCCCTCTGGCACTCCACTAGGTTATCCGAACTTGCTTGTCTGTCGGGTAGGAGGCTGTGGTCAGGCGGGGGAGTGGTGACGATCGGGCAGCTATATGAGGCAGCTGTGCTAAAGTCCTTTCAACAGCTGAAGGAGGAGTACGGACTATCCCAGGTGTATTTCTTCAGGTACTTGCAGCTACGGCACGCTCTAAACACTCAGTTCAGTGGCGTTTCCCCGGTCCTGCTACCCTCCCCGGCAAAAATATTTCTTACTAACTTGGGACAGGTTAAAACTATCTCTCTAGCATACTCATTTTTGCTGTCCTTTATGCACAGGGATTCACTGCCCGCTCTGAGGGCTAGGTGGGAGGCCGATGTGGGTGGTTTTGAGGAGGAGGAATGGGAGGAGGCCCTGGCATCACCAAGACGCGCCACGGTGTCCGCAAGATTCCAACAAGTCCAGCTATTTATTCTACATAGAACATACTTAACACCGTGTACTATGGTTAAATTTGGTGGGCGAGCCTCTCCAGACTGCCCAAAATGTAACTCCCCACAGGGAAATCTTTGGCATCTCCTCTGGGACTGCCCCCTGATTGACGCTTTTTGGGTGGCGGTCAAATCGACAATATCATCAACTGGGATCCCTGAGCGAGCCCTGACGCCTAAATTGTGTATATTGGGAAGCAAGGAAAACGCCCCTCTGAACAATTTGGAGGGACAATATGTGACTAACTTATGCTCCCTAGCTAAAGTCGTCATAGCTAGGCATTGGATGGCAAACTCGGGACCTCCGCTGGCGGAGTGGAGGGCTCTAGTCAACACCACTGTACAACATGAAAGATATGTCTACATGTCTCGGGGCACCTTACCTAAATTTGAAAAGATCTGGGGCAGGTGGATAGAGTCTCCGCACTCCTCACACCCTTGACGCAACAGTATTGCATGGTGATCTTATATATGGATACTAATGGTCACAATGTACACACAGTGACTGCTCAACCTAAGATATTGCATGGATACGCCGCCTTGACCGAGATGAAACCCTCTACTATGTATACCAATGCATGACTAATGTTCTTTTACTTTCTCTTTCTTGTTCCTTTTCTTTTCTATACTCTAATATAAAATTCAGAAAATTGAAACACTGATAACCAGCTAGAACAGAACAGGGACATCACTATTCTTTATTGAATTGATACTTTATTTCATTCTAAATAAACATGTAACTTGATAATATTGTATGAAAACTCAATATACAATCTGGCATGTATTTCTAGACTCTACGTGACTCTTATACTTGTATATTGCTTGAGTTAATGTTCTGCTCTGTACTTATGACCTGTATAATAAAAATACTTTATTCAAAAAATATAGCATTGTGTGTTCCAGAGTGTTTGTGTGTTAATAAATTTAGAGTGGAAGCTCCTATGGGGCAGGGTCTGATGATATGAATGATTGTTGTTGTCTGTACAGCATTGTATTTATGTTTGTTATATATAATACCCAGTAATAATAAATATGCATGTATGTCATGAACATATTATTGGGACTAATAGAAGTGGTGATGCAGTGTGGAGGAGACGACCCTATAGGCCAACAGTGTGCCAGGGCGGAGTCAGTGTGCTACACATACGTGGAGAAGGAGACTTGCTGCGCAGAAGGCCGCCGCGGAGGAGACTTGCTTGCAAGGAGACCAGATACCCAGGACACCTGTTGCTGGGGAGGACACAATCGGATGCTGCCGAGGAGACCTGCTGCCACAGAGGACACTGCCAGACACAGCCGCCGGGGAGACAGCTGCCAGAACCTGCTACTGGGGAGGACACCACCAGGGATGTCACTGACTGATATGAGTGCTATATATTCTATGTACTGTATAGCATTGTTTTTCAGAGTGTTTGTGGGTGATGAAATTTAGACTGAAAGCTCCTAGGGGCAGGAATAAGGTTGAGTGACATGTATTTTTTGTACAGCATTGCGTGTTTTAGAGTGCTGTGTGTTAGTAAATTTAGACTGTAAGCTCCTAAGGGGCAGGGACTAATATGAGTGATATCTATTCTTTGTTTAGTATTTTTTGTTTCAGAGTGTTTGTGTGTTAGTAAATTTAGACTTTAAGCTCCTATGGGGCAAGGACTGATATGAGTGACATATACTAAATATAGCATTGTGTGTTCCAGAGTGTTTGTGTGTTAATAAATTTTGAGTGGAAGCTCCTATGGGGCAGGGTCTGATGATATGAATGATTGTTGTTGTCTGTACAGCATTGTATTTATGTTTGTTATATATAATACCCAGTAATAATAAATATGCATGTATGTCATGAACATATTATCGCGCCTCTTTCTTCTTTTTTTTCAGATGGGCCTTCTCCACAAATGAATTGTGATTTCACCATCCAAGCCAACTATATCTCTGGGCTTCTCTGAGGTCATCTTTTCTACATCATATACTGAAGATGGAACGGCAGCAGCAGCTGGCCCACAACAGGTAATGAGGCGCGATAGTATCTTCCTGGCATACATGCATATTTATGAAATCTGTTTATTTGCTATAGACCCTCTTTTTTACAGTACTGTTATGGCTTGATGAATTTAGGTCATCAAACTATTGTATGGGGACAGGGAGCCAGATCAGGACTGATATCTGTGCAGGAGATATCGGTGATGTCTGCCTCACTGGCTTTCTATTGAATGGCATGGATACTTAATTTTTACCAAAGTAGGAGAAAAATAATTTTCAACTACTTTTGTAGAAATTAATGGATAGTACATAGGCCCCTTAGTGAGCAATCACCCTGACAACAAGGCCGGGTGCAATTAGAGATTAATGCAACACAGTGTTTGTGCACTTGTGTGTTTGGAAATTTAGTCTTTAACCTATAACGGGGAAGGGCCTAACATAAATGTTTTTTTTTTTCTTCTGCACACTAATCATGTCTAATGAATATGTGTGTTTCTTCGGGGGTGCACATCAAAAATCGATAAAAAGCAATCTTTAAAAAAGCCTTTGTCTTACAAATCCTACCCATGTGTGTGAGAACACTTGTTTGTTAGGAATTTTAGACTGTATGCTCCTATGAAGCAGGGACTAGTTTGAATGACATCTATACTCTGTACAGCATTGTGTGTTTCAAAGTGTTTGTGTGTTAGTAAATTTAGACTGTAAGCTCCTATTGGGCAGGGATTAATATGAGTGATATCTACTCTTTGTATAGCATCTGGGTTTCAGAGTGTTTGTGTGTTAGTAAATTTAGATTGTAAGCTCGTATTGGGCATGGACTAATAGAAGTGGTGATGCGGTGTGGAGGAGACGACCCTATAGGCCAACAGTGTGCCAGGGCAGAGTCAGTGTGCTACACATACGTGGAGAAGGAGACTTGCTGCGCAGAAGGCCGCCGCGGAGGAGACTTGCTTGCAAGAAGACCAGATACCCAGGACACCTGTTGCTGGGGAGGACACAATCGGATGCTGCCGAGGAGACCTGCTGCCACAGAGGACACTGCCGCCGGGGAGACAGCTTCCAGAACCTGCTACTGGGGAGGACACCACCAGGGATGTCACTGACTGATATGAGTGCCATATATTCTATGTACTGTATTGTTTTTCAGAGTGTTTGTGGGTGATGAAATTTAGACTGAAAGCTCCTAGGGGCAGGAATAAGGTTGAGTGACATGTATTTTTTGTACAGCATTGTGTGTTTTAGAGTGCTGTGTGTTAGTAAATTTAGACTGTAAGCTCCTAAGGGGCAGGGACTAATATGAGTGATATCTATTCTTTGTTTAGTATTTTGTGTTTCAGAGTGTTTGTGTGTTAGTAAATTTAGACTGGAAGCTCCTATGGGGCAAGGACTGATATGAGTGACATATAGTATATATAGCATTGTGTGTTCCAGAGTGTTTGTGTGTTAATAAATTTAGAGTGGAAGCTCCTATGTGGCAGGGTCTGATGATATGAATGATTTTTGTTGTCTGTACAGCACTGTATTTATGTTTGTTATATATAATATCCAGTAATAATAAATATGCATGTATGTCATGAACATATTATTGGGACTAATAGAAGTGGTGATGCGGTGTGGAGGAGACGACCCTATAGGCCAACAGTGTGCCAGGGAGGAGTCAGTGTGCTACACATACGTGGAGAAGGAGACTTGCTGCGCAGAAGGCCGCCGCGGAGGAGACTTGCTTGCAAGGAGACCAGATACCCAGGACACCTGTTGCTGGGGAGGACACAATCGGATGCTGCCGAGGAGACCTGCTGCCACAGAGGACACTGCCGCCGGGGAGACAGCTTCCAGAACCTGCTACTGGGGAGGACACCACCAGGGATGTCACTGACTGATATGAGTGCCATATATTCTATGTACTGTATAGCATTGTTTTTCAGAGTATTTGTGGGTGATGAAATTTAGACTGAAAGCTCCTAGGGGCAGGAATAAGGTTGAGTGACATGTATTTTTTGTACAGCATTGCGTGTTTTAGAGTGCTGTGTGTTAGTAAATTTAGACTGTAATCTCCTAAGGGGCAGGGACTAATATGAGTGATATCTATTCTTTGTTTAGTATTTTTTGTTTCAGAGTGTTTGTGTGTTAGTAAATGTAGACTTTAAGCTCCTATGGGGCAAGGACTGATATGAGTGACATATACTAAATATAGCATTGTGTGTTCCAGAGTGTTTGTGTGTTAATAAATTTAGAGTGGAAGCTCCTATGGGGCAGGGTCTGATGATATGAATGATTGTTGTTGTCTGTACAGCATTGTATTTATGTTTGTTATATATAATACCCAGTAATAATAAATATGCATGTATGTCATGAACATATTATTGGGACTAATAGAAGTGGTGATGCAGTGTGGAGGAGACGACCCTATAGGCCAACAGTGTGCCAGGGCGGAGTCAGTGTGCTACACATACGTGGAGAAGGAGACTTGCTGCGCAGAAGGCCGCCGCGGAGGAGACTTGCTTGCAAGGAGACCAGATACCCAGGACACCTGTTGCTGGGGAGGACACAATCGGATGCTGCCGAGGAGACCTGCTGCCACAGAGGACACTGCCAGACACAGCCGCCGGGGAGACAGCTGCCAGAACCTGCTACTGGGGAGGACACCACCAGGGATGTCACTGACTGATATGAGTGCTATATATTCTATGTACTGTATAGCATTGTTTTTCAGAGTGTTTGTGGGTGATGAAATTTAGACTGAAAGCTCCTAGGGGCAGGAATAAGGTTGAGTGACATGTATTTTTTGTACAGCATTGCGTGTTTTAGAGTGCTGTGTGTTAGTAAATTTAGACTGTAAGCTCCTAAGGGGCAGGGACTAATATGAGTGATATCTATTCTTTGTTTAGTATTTTTTGTTTCAGAGTGTTTGTGTGTTAGTAAATTTAGACTTTAAGCTCCTATGGGGCAAGGACTGATATGAGTGACATATACTAAATATAGCATTGTGTGTTCCAGAGTGTTTGTGTGTTAATAAATTTTGAGTGGAAGCTCCTATGGGGCAGGGTCTGATGATATGAATGATTGTTGTTGTCTGTACAGCATTTTATTTATGTTTGTTATATATAATACCCAGTAATAATAAATATGCATGTATGTCATGAACATATTATCGCGCCTCTTTCTTCTTTTTTTTCAGATGGGCCTTCTCCACAAATGAATTGTGATTTCACCATCCAAGCCAACTATATCTCTGGGCTTCTCTGAGGTCATCTTTTCTACATCATATACTGAAGATGGAACGGCAGCAGCAGCTGGCCCACAACAGGTAATGAGGCGCGATAGTATCTTCCTGGCATACATGCATATTTATGAAATCTGTTTATTTGCTATAGACCCTCTTTTTTACAGTACTGTTATGGCTTGATGAATTTAGGTCATCAAACTATTGTATGGGGACAGGGAGCCAGATCAGGACTGATATCTGTGCAGGAGATATCGGTGATGTCTGCCTCACTGGCTTTCTATTGAATGGCATGGATACTTAATTTTTACCAAAGTAGGAGAAAAATAATTTTCAACTACTTTTGTAGAAATTAATGGATAGTACATAGGCCCCTTAGTGAGCAATCACCCTGACAACAAGGCCGGGTGCAATTAGAGATTAATGCAACACAGTGTTTGTGCACTTGTGTGTTTGGAAATTTAGTCTTTAACCTATAACGGGGAAGGGCCTAACATAAATGTTTTTTTTTTTCTTCTGCACACTAATCATGTCTAATGAATATGTGTGTTTCTTCGGGGGTGCACATCAAAAATCGATAAAAAGCAATCTTTAAAAAAGCCTTTGTCTTACAAATCCTACCCATGTGTGTGAGAACACTTGTTTGTTAGGAATTTTAGACTGTATGCTCCTATGAAGCAGGGACTAGTTTGAATGACATCTATACTCTGTACAGCATTGTGTGTTTCAAAGTGTTTGTGTGTTAGTAAATTTAGACTGTAAGCTCCTATTGGGCAGGGATTAATATGAGTGATATCTACTCTTTGTATAGCATCTGGGTTTCAGAGTGTTTGTGTGTTAGTAAATTTAGATTGTAAGCTCGTATTGGGCATGGACTAATAGAAGTGGTGATGCGGTGTGGAGGAGACGACCCTATAGGCCAACAGTGTGCCAGGGCGGAGTCAGTGTGCTACACATACGTGGAGAAGGAGACTTGCTGCGCAGAAGGCCGCCGCGGAGGAGACTTGCTTGCAAGAAGACCAGATACCCAGGACACCTGTTGCTGGGGAGGACACAATCGGATGCTGCCGAGGAGACCTGCTGCCACAGAGGACACTGCCGCCGGGGAGACAGCTTCCAGAACCTGCTACTGGGGAGGACACCACCAGGGATGTCACTGACTGATATGAGTGCCATATATTCTATGTACTGTATTGTTTTTCAGAGTGTTTGTGGGTGATGAAATTTAGACTGAAAGCTCCTAGGGGCAGGAATAAGGTTGAGTGACATGTATTTTTTGTACAGCATTGTGTGTTTTAGAGTGCTGTGTGTTAGTAAATTTAGACTGTAAGCTCCTAAGGGGCAGGGACTAATATGAGTGATATCTATTCTTTGTTTAGTATTTTGTGTTTCAGAGTGTTTGTGTGTTAGTAAATTTAGACTGGAAGCTCCTATGGGGCAAGGACTGATATGAGTGACATATAGTATATATAGCATTGTGTGTTCCAGAGTGTTTGTGTGTTAATAAATTTAGAGTGGAAGCTCCTATGTGGCAGGGTCTGATGATATGAATGATTTTTGTTGTCTGTACAGCACTGTATTTATGTTTGTTATATATAATATCCAGTAATAATAAATATGCATGTATGTCATGAACATATTATTGGGACTAATAGAAGTGGTGATGCGGTGTGGAGGAGACGACCCTATAGGCCAACAGTGTGCCAGGGAGGAGTCAGTGTGCTACACATACGTGGAGAAGGAGACTTGCTGCGCAGAAGGCCGCCGCGGAGGAGACTTGCTTGCAAGGAGACCAGATACCCAGGACACCTGTTGCTGGGGAGGACACAATCGGATGCTGCCGAGGAGACCTGCTGCCACAGAGGACACTGCCGCCGGGGAGACAGCTTCCAGAACCTGCTACTGGGGAGGACACCACCAGGGATGTCACTGACTGATATGAGTGCCATATATTCTATGTACTGTATAGCATTGTTTTTCAGAGTATTTGTGGGTGATGAAATTTAGACTGAAAGCTCCTAGGGGCAGGAATAAGGTTGAGTGACATGTATTTTTTGTACAGCATTGCGTGTTTTAGAGTGCTGTGTGTTAGTAAATTTAGACTGTAATCTCCTAAGGGGCAGGGACTAATATGAGTGATATCTATTCTTTGTTTAGTATTTTTTGTTTCAGAGTGTTTGTGTGTTAGTAAATGTAGACTTTAAGCTCCTATGGGGCAAGGACTGATATGAGTGACATATACTAAATATAGCATTGTGTGTTCCAGAGTGTTTGTGTGTTAATAAATTTAGAGTGGAAGCTCCTATGGGGCAGGGTCTGATGATATGAATGATTGTTGTTGTCTGTACAGCATTGTATTTATGTTTGTTATATATAATACCCAGTAATAATAAATATGCATGTATGTCATGAACATATTATTGGGACTAATAGAAGTGGTGATGCGGTGTGGAGGAGACGACCCTATAGGCCAACAGTGTGCCAGGGCGGAGTCAGTGTGCTACACATACGTGGAGAAGGAGACTTGCTGCGCAGAAGGCCGCCGCGGAGGAGACTTGCTTGCAAGGAGACCAGATACCCAGGACACCTGTTGCTGGGGAGGACACAATCGGATGCTGCCGAGGAGACCTGCTGCCACAGAGGACACTGCCGCCGGGGAGACAGCTTCCAGAACCTGCTACTGGGGAGGACACCACCAGGGATGTCACTGACTGATATGAGTGCCATATATTCTATGTACTGTATAGCATTGTTTTTCAGAGTATTTGTGGGTGATGAAATTTAGACTGAAAGCTCCTAGGGGCAGGAATAAGGTTGAGTGACATGTATTTTTTGTACAGCATTGCGTGTTTTAGAGTGCTGTGTGTTAGTAAATTTAGACTGTAATCTCCTAAGGGGCAGGGACTAATATGAGTGATATCTATTCTTTGTTTAGTATTTTTTGTTTCAGAGTGTTTGTGTGTTAGTAAATGTAGACTTTAAGCTCCTATGGGGCAAGGACTGATATGAGTGACATATACTAAATATAGCATTGTGTGTTCCAGAGTGTTTGTGTGTTAATAAATTTTGAGTGGAAGCTCCTATGGGGCAGGGTCTGATGATATGAATGATTGTTGTTGTCTGTACAGCATTGTATTTATGTTTGTTATATATAATACCCAGTAATAATAAATATGCATGTATGTCATGAACATATTATCGCGCCTCTTTCTTCTTTTTTTTCAGATGGGCCTTCTCCACAAATGAATTGTGATTTCACCATCCAAGCCAACTATATCTCTGGGCTTCTCTGAGGTCATCTTTTCTACATCATATACTGAAGATGGAACGGCAGCAGCAGCTGGCCCACAACAGGTAATGAGGCGCGATAGTATCTTCCTGGCATACATGCATATTTATGAAATCTGTTTATTTGCTATAGACCCTCTTTTTTACAGTACTGTTATGGCTTGATGAATTTAGGTCATCAAACTATTGTATGGGGACAGGGAGCCAGATCAGGACTGATATCTGTGCAGGAGATATCGGTGATGTCTGCCTCACTGGCTTTCTATTGAATGGCATGGATACTTAATTTTTACCAAAGTAGGAGAAAAATAATTTTCAACTACTTTTGTAGAAATTAATGGATAGTACATAGGCCCCTTAGTGAGCAATCACCCTGACAACAAGGCCGGGTGCAATTAGAGATTAATGCAACACAGTGTTTGTGCACTTGTGTGTTTGGAAATTTAGTCTTTAACCTATAACGGGGAAGGGCCTAACATAAATGTTTTTTTTTTTCTTCTGCACACTAATCATGTCTAATGAATATGTGTGTTTCTTCGGGGGTGCACATCAAAAATCGATAAAAAGCAATCTTTAAAAAAGCCTTTGTCTTACAAATCCTACCCATGTGTGTGAGAACACTTGTTTGTTAGGAATTTTAGACTGTATGCTCCTATGAAGCAGGGACTAGTTTGAATGACATCTATACTCTGTACAGCATTGTGTGTTTCAAAGTGTTTGTGTGTTAGTAAATTTAGACTGTAAGCTCCTATTGGGCAGGGATTAATATGAGTGATATCTACTCTTTGTATAGCATCTGGGTTTCAGAGTGTTTGTGTGTTAGTAAATTTAGATTGTAAGCTCGTATTGGGCATGGACTAATAGAAGTGGTGATGCGGTGTGGAGGAGACGACCCTATAGGCCAACAGTGTGCCAGGGCGGAGTCAGTGTGCTACACATACGTGGAGAAGGAGACTTGCTGCGCAGAAGGCCGCCGCGGAGGAGACTTGCTTGCAAGAAGACCAGATACCCAGGACACCTGTTGCTGGGGAGGACACAATCGGATGCTGCCGAGGAGACCTGCTGCCACAGAGGACACTGCCGCCGGGAAGACAGCTTCCAGAACCTGCTACTGGGGAGGACACCACCAGGGATGTCACTGACTGATATGAGTGCCATATATTCTATGTACTGTATTGTTTTTCAGAGTGTTTGTGGGTGATGAAATTTAGACTGAAAGCTCCTAGGGGCAGGAATAAGGTTGAGTGACATGTATTTTTTGTACAGCATTGTGTGTTTTAGAGTGCTGTGTGTTAGTAAATTTAGACTGTAAGCTCCTAAGGGGCAGGGACTAATATGAGTGATATCTATTCTTTGTTTAGTATTTTGTGTTTCAGAGTGTTTGTGTGTTAGTAAATTTAGACTGGAAGCTCCTATGGGGCAAGGACTGATATGAGTGACATATAGTATATATAGCATTGTGTGTTCCAGAGTGTTTGTGTGTTAATAAATTTAGAGTGGAAGCTCCTATGTGGCAGGGTCTGATGATATGAATGATTTTTGTTGTCTGTACAGCACTGTATTTATGTTTGTTATATATAATATCCAGTAATAATAAATATGCATGTATGTCATGAACATATTATTGGGACTAATAGAAGTGGTGATGCGGTGTGGAGGAGACGACCCTATAGGCCAACAGTGTGCCAGGGAGGAGTCAGTGTGCTACACATACGTGGAGAAGGAGACTTGCTGCGCAGAAGGCCGCCGCGGAGGAGACTTGCTTGCAAGGAGACCAGATACCCAGGACACCTGTTGCTGGGGAGGACACAATCGGATGCTGCCGAGGAGACCTGCTGCCACAGAGGACACTGCCGCCGGGGAGACAGCTTCCAGAACCTGCTACTGGGGAGGACACCACCAGGGATGTCACTGACTGATATGAGTGCCATATATTCTATGTACTGTATAGCATTGTTTTTCAGAGTATTTGTGGGTGATGAAATTTAGACTGAAAGCTCCTAGGGGCAGGAATAAGGTTGAGTGACATGTATTTTTTGTACAGCATTGCGTGTTTTAGAGTGCTGTGTGTTAGTAAATTTAGACTGTAATCTCCTAAGGGGCAGGGACTAATATGAGTGATATCTATTCTTTGTTTAGTATTTTTTGTTTCAGAGTGTTTGTGTGTTAGTAAATGTAGACTTTAAGCTCCTATGGGGCAAGGACTGATATGAGTGACATATACTAAATATAGCATTGTGTGTTCCAGAGTGTTTGTGTGTTAATAAATTTAGAGTGGAAGCTCCTATGGGGCAGGGTCTGATGATATGAATGATTGTTGTTGTCTGTACAGCATTGTATTTATGTTTGTTATATATAATACCCAGTAATAATAAATATGCATGTATGTCATGAACATATTATTGGGACTAATAGAAGTGGTGATGCAGTGTGGAGGAGACGACCCTATAGGCCAACAGTGTGCCAGGGCGGAGTCAGTGTGCTACACATACGTGGAGAAGGAGACTTGCTGCGCAGAAGGCCGCCGCGGAGGAGACTTGCTTGCAAGGAGACCAGATACCCAGGACACCTGTTGCTGGGGAGGACACAATCGGATGCTGCCGAGGAGACCTGCTGCCACAGAGGACACTGCCAGACACAGCCGCCGGGGAGACAGCTGCCAGAACCTGCTACTGGGGAGGACACCACCAGGGATGTCACTGACTGATATGAGTGCTATATATTCTATGTACTGTATAGCATTGTTTTTCAGAGTGTTTGTGGGTGATGAAATTTAGACTGAAAGCTCCTAGGGGCAGGAATAAGGTTGAGTGACATGTATTTTTTGTACAGCATTGCGTGTTTTAGAGTGCTGTGTGTTAGTAAATTTAGACTGTAAGCTCCTAAGGGGCAGGGACTAATATGAGTGATATCTATTCTTTGTTTAGTATTTTTTGTTTCAGAGTGTTTGTGTGTTAGTAAATTTAGACTTTAAGCTCCTATGGGGCAAGGACTGATATGAGTGACATATACTAAATATAGCATTGTGTGTTCCAGAGTGTTTGTGTGTTAATAAATTTTGAGTGGAAGCTCCTATGGGGCAGGGTCTGATGATATGAATGATTGTTGTTGTCTGTACAGCATTGTATTTATGTTTGTTATATATAATACCCAGTAATAATAAATATGCATGTATGTCATGAACATATTATCGCGCCTCTTTCTTCTTTTTTTTCAGATGGGCCTTCTCCACAAATGAATTGTGATTTCACCATCCAAGCCAACTATATCTCTGGGCTTCTCTGAGGTCATCTTTTCTACATCATATACTGAAGATGGAACGGCAGCAGCAGCTGGCCCACAACAGGTAATGAGGCGCGATAGTATCTTCCTGGCATACATGCATATTTATGAAATCTGTTTATTTGCTATAGACCCTCTTTTTTACAGTACTGTTATGGCTTGATGAATTTAGGTCATCAAACTATTGTATGGGGACAGGGAGCCAGATCAGGACTGATATCTGTGCAGGAGATATCAGTGATGTCTGCCTCACTGGCTTTCTATTGAATGGCATGGATACTTAATTTTTACCAAAGTAGGAGAAAAATAATTTTCAACTACTTTTGTAGAAATTAATGGATAGTACATAGGCCCCTTAGTGAGCAATCACCCTGACAACAAGGCCGGGTGCAATTAGAGATTAATGCAACACAGTGTTTGTGCACTTGTGTGTTTGGAAATTTAGTCTTTAACCTATAACGGGGAAGGGCCTAACATAAATGTTTTTTTTTTTCTTCTGCACACTAATCATGTCTAATGAATATGTGTGTATCTTCGGGGGTGCACATCAAAAATCGATAAAAAGCAATCTTTAAAAAAGCCTTTGTCTTACAAATCCTACCCATGTGTGTGAGAACACTTGTTTGTTAGGAATTTTAGACTGTATGCTCCTATGAAGCAGGGACTAGTTTGAATGACATCTATACTCTGTACAGCATTGTGTGTTTCAAAGTGTTTGTGTGTTAGTAAATTTAGACTGTAAGCTCCTATTGGGCAGGGATTAATATGAGTGATATCTACTCTTTGTATAGCATCTGGGTTTCAGAGTGTTTGTGTGTTAGTAAATTTAGATTGTAAGCTCGTATTGGGCATGGACTAATAGAAGTGGTGATGCGGTGTGGAGGAGACGACCCTATAGGCCAACAGTGTGCCAGGGCGGAGTCAGTGTGCTACACATACGTGGAGAAGGAGACTTGCTGCGCAGAAGGCCGCCGCGGAGGAGACTTGCTTGCAAGAAGACCAGATACCCAGGACACCTGTTGCTGGGGAGGACACAATCGGATGCTGCCGAGGAGACCTGCTGCCACAGAGGACACTGCCGCCGGGGAGACAGCTTCCAGAACCTGCTACTGGGGAGGACACCACCAGGGATGTCACTGACTGATATGAGTGCCATATATTCTATGTACTGTATTGTTTTTCAGAGTGTTTGTGGGTGATGAAATTTAGACTGAAAGCTCCTAGGGGCAGGAATAAGGTTGAGTGACATGTATTTTTTGTACAGCATTGTGTGTTTTAGAGTGCTGTGTGTTAGTAAATTTAGACTGTAAGCTCCTAAGGGGCAGGGACTAATATGAGTGATATCTATTCTTTGTTTAGTATTTTGTGTTTCAGAGTGTTTGTGTGTTAGTAAATTTAGACTGGAAGCTCCTATGGGGCAAGGACTGATATGAGTGACATATAGTATATATAGCATTGTGTGTTCCAGAGTGTTTGTGTGTTAATAAATTTAGAGTGGAAGCTCCTATGTAGCAGGGTCTGATGATATGAATGATTTTTGTTGTCTGTACAGCACTGTATTTATGTTTGTTATATATAATATCCAGTAATAATAAATATGCATGTATGTCATGAACATATTATTGGGACTAATAGAAGTGGTGATGCGGTGTGGAGGAGACGACCCTATAGGCCAACAGTGTGCCAGGGAGGAGTCAGTGTGCTACACATACGTGGAGAAGGAGACTTGCTGCGCAGAAGGCCGCCGCGGAGGAGACTTGCTTGCAAGGAGACCAGATACCCAGGACACCTGTTGCTGGGGAGGACACAATCGGATGCTGCCGAGGAGACCTGCTGCCACAGAGGACACTGCCGCCGGGGAGACAGCTTCCAGAACCTGCTACTGGGGAGGACACCACCAGGGATGTCACTGACTGATATGAGTGCCATATATTCTATGTACTGTATAGCATTGTTTTTCAGAGTATTTGTGGGTGATGAAATTTAGACTGAAAGCTCCTAGGGGCAGGAATAAGGTTGAGTGACATGTATTTTTTGTACAGCATTGCGTGTTTTAGAGTGCTGTGTGTTAGTAAATTTAGACTGTAATCTCCTAAGGGGCAGGGACTAATATGAGTGATATCTATTCTTTGTTTAGTATTTTTTGTTTCAGAGTGTTTGTGTGTTAGTAAATGTAGACTTTAAGCTCCTATGGGGCAAGGACTGATATGAGTGACATATACTAAATATAGCATTGTGTGTTCCAGAGTGTTTGTGTGTTAATAAATTTAGAGTGGAAGCTCCTATGGGGCAGGGTCTGATGATATGAATGATTGTTGTTGTCTGTACAGCATTGTATTTATGTTTGTTATATATAATACCCAGTAATAATAAATATGCATGTATGTCATGAACATATTATTGGGACTAATAGGAGTGGTGATGCGGTGTGGAGGAGACGACCCTATAGGCCAACAGTGTGCCAGGGCGGAGTCAGTGTGCTACACATACGTGGAGAAGGAGACTTGCTGCGCAGAAGGCCGCCGCGGAGGAGACTTGCTTGCAAGGAGACCAGATACCCAGGACACCTGTTGCTGGGGAGGACACAATCGGATGCTGCCGAGGAGACCTGCTGCCACAGAGGACACTGCCGCCGGGGAGACAGCTTCCAGAACCTGCTACTGGGGAGGACACCACCAGGGATGTCACTGACTGATATGAGTGCCATATATTCTATGTACTGTATTGTTTTTCAGAGTGTTTGTGGGTGATGAAATTTAGACTGAAAGCTCCTAGGGGCAGGAATAAGGTTGAGTGACATGTATTTTTTGTACAGCATTGCGTGTTTTAGAGTGCTGTGTGTTAGTAAATTTAGACTGTAAGCTCCTAAGGGGCAGGGACTAATATGAGTGATATCTATTCTTTGTTTAGTATTTTTTGTTTCAGAGTGTTTGTGTGTTAGTAAATTTAGACTTTAAGCTCCTATGGGGCAAGGACTGATATGAGTGACATATACTAAATATAGCATTGTGTGTTCCAGAGTGTTTGTGTGTTAATAAATTTTGAGTGGAAGCTCCTATGGGGCAGGGTCTGATGATATGAATGATTGTTGTTGTCTGTACAGCATTGTATTTATGTTTGTTATATATAATACCCAGTAATAATAAATATGCATGTATGTCATGAACATATTATCGCGCCTCTTTCTTCTTTTTTTTTCAGATGGGCCTTCTCCACAAATGAATTGTGATTTCACCATCCAAGCCAACTATATCTCTGGGCTTCTCTGAGGTCATCTTTTCTACATCATATACTGAAGATGGAACGGCAGCAGCAGCTGGCCCACAACAGGTAATGAGGCGCGATAGTATCTTCCTGGCATACATGCATATTTATCAAATCTGTATATTTGCTATAGACCCTCTTTTTTACAGTACTGTTATGGCTTGATGAATTTAGGTCATCAAACTATTGTATGGGGACAGGGAGCCAGATCAGGACTGATATCTGTGCAGGAGATATTGGTGATATCTGCCTCACTGGCTTTCTATTGAATGGCATGGATACTTAATTTTTACCAAAGTAGGAGAAAAATAATTTTCAACTACTTTTGTAGAAATTAATGGATAATACATAGGCCCCTTAGTGAGCAATCACCCTGACATCAAGGCCGGGTGCAATTAGAGATTAATGCAACACAGTGTTTGTGCACTTGTGTGTTTGGAAATTTAGTCTTTAACCTATAACGGGGAAGGGCCTAACATAAATGTTTTTTTTTTTTTCTTCTGCACACTAATCATGTCTAATGAATATGTGTGTTTCTTCGGGGGTGCACATCAAAAATCGATAAAAAGCAATCTTTAAAAAAGCCTTTGTCTTACAAATCCTACCCATGTGTGTGAGAACACTTGTTTGTTAGGAATTTTAGACTGTATGCTCCTATGAAGCAGGGACTAGTTTGAATGACATCTATACTCTGTACAGCATTGTGTGTTTCAAAGTGTTTGTGTGTTAGTAAATTTAGACTGTAAGCTCCTATTGGGCAGGGATTAATATGAGTGATATCTACTCTTTGTATAGCATCTGGGTTTCAGAGTGTTTGTGTGTTAGTAAATTTAGATTGTAAGCTCGTATTGGGCATGGACTAATAGAAGTGGTGATGCGGTGTGGAGGAGACGACCCTATAGGCCAACAGTGTGCCAGGGCGGAGTCAGTGTGCTACACATACGTGGAGAAGGAGACTTGCTGCGCAGAAGGCCGCCGCGGAGGAGACTTGCTTGCAAGGAGACCAGATACCCAGGACACCTGTTGCTGGGGAGGACACAATCGGATGCTGCCGAGGAGACCTGCTGCCACAGAGGACACTGCCGCCGGGGAGACAGCTTCCAGAACCTGCTACTGGGGAGGACACCACCAGGGATGTCACTGACTGATATGAGTGCCATATATTCTATGTACTGTATTGTTTTTCAGAGTGTTTGTGGGTGATGAAATTTAGACTGAAAGCTCCTAGGGGCAGGAATAAGGTTGAGTGACATGTATTTTTTGTACAGCATTGTGTGTTTTAGAGTGTTGTGTGTTAGTAAATTTAGACTGTAAGCTCCTAAGGGGCAGGGACTAATATGAGTGATATCTATTCTTT
The DNA here is from genome assembly GCF_055691185.1 of Crinia signifera. Classification (NCBI taxonomy): domain Eukaryota; kingdom Metazoa; phylum Chordata; class Amphibia; order Anura; family Myobatrachidae; genus Crinia; species Crinia signifera. The sequence continues at coordinate 51,003,715 of NC_139220.1, read as the reverse complement.
GTTTAGTATTTTGTGTTTCAGAGTGTTTGTGTATTAGTAAATTTAGACTGGAAGCTCCTATGGGGCAAGGACTGATATGAGTGACATATAGTATATATAGCATTGTGTGTTCCAGAGTGTTTGTGTGTTAATAAATTTAGAGTGGAAGCTCCTATGGGGCAGGGTCTGATGATATGAATGATTTTTGTTGTCTGTACAGCACTGTATTTATGTTTGTTATATATAATACCCAGTAATAATAAATATGCATGTATGTCATGAACATATTATTGGGACTAATAGAAGTGGTGATGCGGTGTGGAGGAGACGACCCTATAGGCCAACAGTGTGCCAGGGCGGAGTCAGTGTGCTGCACATGTGTGGAGAAGGAGACTTGCTGCGCAGAAGGCCGCCGCGGAGGAGACTTGCTTGCAAGGAGACCGGATACCCGGGAAACCTGCTGCTGGGGAGGACACAATCGGATGCTGCCGAGGAGTCCTGCTGCCACAGAGGACACTGCCAGACACTGCTGCCTGGGAGACAGCTGACAGAACCTGCTACTGGGGAGGACACCACCAGGGATGTCACTGACTGATATGAGTGCTATATATTCTATGTACTGTAAAGCATTGTTTTTCAGAGTGTTTGTTGCTGATGAAATTTAGACTGAAAGCTCCTAGGGGCAGGAATAAGGTTGAGTGACATGTATTTTTTGTACAGCATTGCGTGTTTTAGAGTGCTGTGTGTTAGTAAATTTAGACTGTAAGCTCCTAAGGGGCAGGGACTAATATGAGTGATATCTATTCTTTGTTTAGTATTTTTTGTTTCAGAGTGTTTGTGTGTTAGTAAATTTAGACTTTAAGCTCCAATAGGGCAAGGACTGATATGAGTGACATATACTAAATATAGCATTGTGTGTTCCAGAGTGTTTGTGTGTTAATAAATTTAGAGTGGAAGCTCCTATGGGGCAGGGTCTGATGATATGAATGATTTTTGTTGTCTGTACAGCATTGTATTTATGTTTGTTATATATAATACCCAGTAATAATAAATATGCATGTATGTCATGAACATATTATCGCGCCTCTTTCTTCTTTTTTTTCAGATGGGCCTTCTCCACAAATGAATTGTGATTTCACCATCCAAGCCAACTATATCTCTGGGCTTCTCTGAGGTCATCTTTTCTACATCATATACTGAAGATGGAACGGCAGCAGCAGCTGGCCCACAACAGGTAATGAGGCGCGATAGTATCTTCCTGGCATACATGCATATTTATCAAATCTGTATATTTGCTATAGACCCTCTTTTTTACAGTACTGTTATGGCTTGATGAATTTAGGTCATCAAACTATTGTATGGGGACAGGGAGCCAGATCAGGACTGATATCTGTGCAGGTGATGTCTGCCTCACTGGCTTTCTATTGAATGGCATGGATACTTAATTTTTACCAAAGTAGGAGAAAAATAATTTTCATCTACTTTTGTAGAAATGAATGGATAGTACATAGGTCCCTTAATGAGCAATCACCCTGACAACAAGGCCGGGTGCAATTAGAGATTAAGGCAACACAGTGTTTGTGCACTTGTGTGTTTGGAAATTTAGTCTTTAACCTATAACGGGGAAGGGCCTAACATAAATGTTTTTTTTTCTTCTGCACACTAATCATGTCTAATGAATATGTGTCTTTCTTCGGGGGTGCACATCAAAAATCGATAAAAAGCAATCTTTAAAAAAGCCTTTGTCTTACAAATCCTACCCATGTGTGTGAGAACACTTGTTTGTTAGGAATTTTAGACTGTATGCTCCTATGAAGCAGGGACTAGTTTGAATGACATCTATACTCTGTACAGCATTGTGTGTTTCAAAGTGTTTGTGTGTTAGTAAATTTAGACTGTAAGCTCCTATTGGGCAGGGATTAATATGAGTGATATCTACTCTTTGTATAGCATCTGAGTTTCAGAGTGTTTGTGTGTTAGTAAATTTAGATTGTAAGCTCGTATTGGGCATGGACTAATAGAAGTGGTGATGCGGTGTGGAGGAGATGACCCTATAGGCCAACAGTGTGCCAGGGCGGAGTCAGTGTGCTACACATACGTGGAGAAGGAGACTTGCTGCGCAGAAGGCCGCCGCGGAGGAGACTTGCTTGCAAGCTGACCAGATACCCAGGACACCTGTTGCTGGGGAGGACACAATCGGATGCTGCCGAGGAGACCTGCTGCCACAGAGGACACTGCCGCCGGGGAGACAGCTTCCAGAACCTGCTACTGGAGAGGACACCACCAGGGATGTCACTGACTGATATGAGTGCCATATATTCTATGTACTGTATAGCATTGTTTTTCAGAGTGTTTGTGGGTGATGAAATTTAGACTGAAAGCTCCTAGGGGCAGGAATAAGGTTGAGTGACATGTATTTTTTGTACAGCATTGTGTGTTTTAGAGTGCTGTGTGTTAGTAAATTTAGACTGTAAGCTCCTAAGGGGCAGGGACTAATATGAGTGATATCTATTCTTTGTTTAGTATTTTGTGTTTCAGAGTGTTTGTGTGTTAGTAAATTTAGACTGGAAGCTCCTATGGGGCAAGGACTGATATGAGTGACATATAGTATATATAGCATTGTGTGTTCCAGAGTGTTTGTGTGTTAATAAATTTAGAGTGGAAGCTCCTATGGGGCAGGGTCTGATGATATGAATGATTTTTGTTGTCTGTACAGCACTGTATTTATGTTTGTTATATATAATACCCAGTAATAATAAATATGCATGTATGTCATGAACATATTATTGGGACTAATAGAAGTGGTGATGCGGTGTGGAGGAGACGACCCTATAGGCCAACAGTGTGCCAGGGCGGAGTCAGTGTGCTACACATACGTGGAGAAGGAGACTTGCTGCGCAGAAGGCCGACGCGGAGGAGACTTGCTTGCAAGGAGACCGGATACCCGGGACACCTGCTGCTGGGGAGGACACAATCGGATGCTGCCGAGGAGTCCTGCTGCCACAGAGGACACTGCCAGACACTGCCGCCTGGGAGACAGCTGCCAGAACCTGCTACTGGGGAGGACACCACCAGGGATGTCACTGACTGATATGAGTGCTATATATTCTATGTACTGTATAGCATTGTTTTTCAGAGTGTTTGTGGGTGATGAAATTTAGACTGAAAGCTCCTAGGGGCAGGAATAAGGTTGAGTGACATGTATTTTTTGTACAGCATTGCGTGTTTTAGAGTGCTGTGTGTTAGTAAATTTAGACTGTAAGCTCCTAAGGGGCAGGGACTAATATGAGTGATATCTATTCTTTGTTTAGTATTTTTTGTTTCAGAGTGTTTGTGTGTTAGTAAATTTAGACTTTAAGCTCCTATGGGGCAAGGACTGATATGAGTGACATATACTAAATATAGCATTGTGTGTTCCAGAGTGTTTGTGTGTTAATAAATTTAGAGTGGAAGCTCCTATGGGGCAGGGTCTGATGATATGAATGATTTTTGTTGTCTGTACAGCACTGTATTTATGTTTGTTATATATAATACCCAGTAATAATAAATATGCATGTATGTCATGAACATATTATTGGGACTAATAGAAGTGGTGATGCGGTGTGGAGGAGACGACCCTATAGGCCAACAGTGTGCCAGGGCGGAGTCAGTGTGCTGCACATGTGTGGAGAAGGAGACTTGCTGCGCAGAAGGCCGACGCGGAGGAGACTTGCTTGCAAGGAGACCGGATACCCGGGACACCTGCTGCTGGGGAGGACACAATCGGATGCTGCCGAGGAGTCCTGCTGCCACAGAGGACACTGCCAGACACTGCCGCCTGGGAGACAGCTGCCAGAACCTGCTACTGGGGAGGACACCACCAGGGATGTCACTGACTGATATGAGTGCTATATATTCTATGTACTGTAAAGCATTGTTTTTCAGAGTGTTTGTGGGTGATGAAATTTAGACTGAAAGCTCCTAGGGGCAGGAATAAGGTTGAGTGACATGTATTTTTTGTACAGCATTGCGTGTTTTAGAGTGCTGTGTGTTTTAGAAAATTTAGACTGTAAGCTCCTAAGGGGCAGGGACTAATATGAGTGATATCTATTCTTTGTTTAGTATTTTTTGTTTCAGAGTGTTTGTGTGTTAGTAAATTTAGACTTTAAGTTCCTATGGGGCAAGGACTGATAAGAGTGACATATACTAAATATAGCATTGTGTGTTCCAGAGTGTTTGTGTGTTAATAAATTTAGAGTGGAAGCTCCTATGGGGCAGGGTCTGATGATATGAATGATTTTTGTTGTCTGTACAGCATTGTATTTATGTTTGTTATATATAATACCCAGTAATAATAAATATGCATGTATGTCATGAACATATTATCGCGCCTCTTTCTTCTTTTTTTTCAGATGGGCCTTCTCCACAAATGAATTGTGATTTCACCATCCAAGCCAACTATATCTCTGGGCTTCTCTGAGGTCATCTTTTCTACATCATATACTGAAGATGGAACGGCAGCAGGAGCTGGCCCATAACAGGTAATGAGGCGCGATAGTATCTTCCTGGCATACATGCATATTTATCAAATCTGTATATTTGCTATAGACCCTCTTTTTTACAGTACTGTTATGGCTTGATGAATTTAGGTCATCAAACTATTGTATGGGGACAGGGAGCCAGATCAGGACTGATATCTGTGCAGGAGATATCGGTGATGTCTGCCTCACTGGCTTTCTTTTGAATGGCATGGATAATTAATTTTTACCAAAGTAGGAGAAAAATAATTTTCAACTACTTTTGTAAAAATTAATGGATAGTACATAGGCCCCTTAGTGAGCAATCACCCTGACAACAAGGCCGGGTGCAATTAGAGATTAATGCAACACAGTGTTTGTGCACTTGTGTGTTTGGAAATTTAGTCTTTAACCTATAACGGGGAAGGGCCTAACATAAATGTTTTTTTTTTCTTCTGCACACTAATCATGTCTAATGAATATGTGTCTTTCTTCGGGGGTGCACATCAAAAATCGATAAAAAGCAATTTTTAAAAAAGCCTTTGTCTTACAAATCCTACCCATGTGTGTGAGAACACTTGTTTGTTAGGAATTTTAGACTGTATGCTCCTATAAAGCAGGGACTAGTTTGAATGACATCTATACTCTGTACAGCATTGTGTGTTTCAAAGTGTTTGTGTGTTAGTAAATTTAGACTGTAAGCTCCTATTGGGCAGGGATTAATATGAGTGATATCTACTCTTTGTATAGCATCTGGCTTTCAAAGTGTTTGTGTGTTAGTAAATTTAGATTGTAAGCTCGTATTGGGCATGGACTAATAGAAGTGGTAATGCGGTGTGGAGGGGATGACCCTATAGGCCAACAGTGTGCCAGGGCGGAGTCAGTGTGCTACACATACGTGGAGAAGGAGACTTGCTGCGCAGAAGGCCGACGCGGAGGAGAATTGCTTGCAAGGAGACCGGATACCCGGGACACCTGCTGCTGGGGAGGACACAATCGGATGCTGCCGAGGAGTCCTGCTGCCACAGAGGACACTGCCAGACACTGCCGCCCGGGAGACAGCTGCCAGAACCTGCTACTGGGGAGGACACCACCAGGGATGTCACTGACTGATATGAGTGCTATATATTCTATGTACTGTATAGCATTGTTTTTCAGAGTGTTTTTGGGTGATGAAATTTAGACTGAAAGCTCCTAGGGGCAGGAATAAGGTTGAGTGACATGTATTTTTTGTACAGCATTGCGTGTTTTAGAGTGCTGTGTGTTAGTAAATTTAGACTGTAAGCTCCTAAGGGGCAGGGACTAATATGAGTGATATCTATTCTTTGTTTAGTATTTTTTGTTTCAGAGTGTTTGTGTGTTAGTAAATTTAGACTTTAAGCTCCTATGGGGCAAGGACTGATATGAGTGACATATACTAAATATAGCATTGTGTGTTCCAGAGTGTTTGTGTGTTAATAAATTTAGAGTGGAAGCTCCTATGGGGCAGGGTCTGATGATATGAATGATTTTTGTTGTCTGTACAGCATTGTATTTATGTTTGTTATATATAATACCCAGTAATAATAAATATGCATGTATGTCATGAACATATTATCGCGCCTCTTTCTTCTTTTTTTTCAGATGGGCCTTCTCCACAAATGAATTGTGATTTCACCATCCAAGCCAACTATATCTCTGGGCTTCTCTGAGGTCATCTTTTCTACATCATATACTGAAGATGGAACGGCAGCAGCAGCTGGCCCACAACAGGTAATGAGGCGCGATAGTATCTTCCTGGCATACATGCATATTTATCAAATCTGTATATTTGCTATAGACCCTCTTTTTTACAGTACTGTTATGGCTTGATGAATTTAGGTCATCAAACTAATGTATGGGGACAGGGAGCCAGATCAGGACTGATATCTGTGCAGGAGATATCGGTGATGTCTGCGTCACTGGCTTTCTATTGAATGGCATGGATACTTAATTTTTACCAAAGTAGGAGAAAAATAATTTTCAACTACTTTTGTAGAAATGAATGGATAGTACATAGGCCCCTTAGTGAGCAATCACCCTGACAACAAGGCCGGGTGCAATTAGAGATTAATGCAACACAGTGTTTGTGCACTTGTGTGTTTGGAAATTTAGTCTTTAACCTATAACGGGGAAGGGCCTAACATAAATGTTTTTTTTTCTTCTGCACACTAATCATGTCTAATGAATATGTGTCTTTCTTCGGGGGTGCACATCAAAAATCGATAAAAAGCAATCTTTAAAAAAGCCTTTGTCTTACAAATCCTACCCATGTGTGTGAGAACACTTGTTTGTTAGGAATTTTAGACTGTATGCTCCTATGAAGCAGGGACTAGTTTGAATGACATCTATACTCTGTACAGCATTGTGTGTTTCAAAGTGTTTGTGTGTTAGTAAATTTAGACTGTAAGCTCCTATTGGGCAGGGATTAATATGAGTGATATCTACTCTTTGTATAGCATATGGGTTTCAGAGTGTTTGTGTGTTAGTAAATTTAGATTGTAAGCTCGTATTGGGCATGGACTAATAGAAGTGGTGATGCGGTGTGGAGGAGATGACCCTATAGGCCAACAGTGTGCCAGGGCGGAGTCAGTGTGCTACATATACGTGGAGAAGGAGACTTGCTGCGCAGAAGGCCACCGCGGAGGAGAATTGCTTGCAAGGAGACCAGATACCCAGGACACCTGTTGCTGGGGAGGACACAATCGGATGCTGCCAAGGAGACCTGCTGCCACAGAGGACACTGCCGCCGGGGAGACAGCTTCCAGAACCTGCTACTGGGGAGGACACCACTAGGGATGTCACTGACTGATATGAGTGTCATATATTCTATGTACTGTATAGCATTGTTTTTCAGAGTGTTTGTGGGTGATGAAATTTAGACTGAAAGCTCCTAGGGGCAGGAATAAGGTTGAGTGACATGTATTTTTTGTACAGCATTGTGTGTTTTAGAGTGCTGTGTGTTAGTAAATTTAGACTGTAAGCTCCTAAGGGGCAGGGACTAATATGAGTGATATCTATTCTTTGTTTAGTATTTTGTGTTTCAGAGTGTTTGTGTGTTAGTAAATTTAGACTGGAAGCTCCTATGGGGCAAGGACTGATATGAGTGACATATAATATATATAGCATTGTGTGTTCCAGAGTGTTTGTGTGTTAATAAATTTAGAGTGGAAGCTCCTATGGGGCAGGGTCTGATGATATGAATGATTTTTGTTGTCTGTACAGCACTGTATTTATGTTTGTTATATATAATACCCAGTAATAATAAATATGCATGTATGTCATGAACATATTATTGGGACTAATAGAAGTGGTGATGCGGTGTGGAGGAGACGACCCTATAGGCCAACAGTGTGCCAGGGCGGAGTCAGTGTGCTGCACATGTGTGGAGAAGGAGACTTGCTGCGCAGAAGGCCGCCGCGGAGGAGACTTGCTTGCAAGGAGACCGGATATCCGGGACACCTGCTGCTGGGGAGGACACAATTGGATGCTGCCGAGGAGTCATGCTGCCACAGAGGACACTGCCAGACACTGTCGCCTGGGAGACTGCTGCCAGAACCTGCTACTGGGGAGGACACCACCAGGGATGTCACTGACTGATATGAGTGCTATATATTCTATGTACTGTATAGCATTGTTTTTCAGAGTGTTTGTGGGTGATGAAATTTAGACTGAAAGCTCCTAGGGGCAGGAATAAGGTTGAGTGACATGTATTTTTTGTACAGCATTGTGTGTTTTAGAGTGCTGTGTGTTAGTAAATTTAGACTGTAAGCTCCTAAGGGGCAGGGACTAATATGAGTGATATCTATTCTTTGTTTAGTATTTTGTGTTTCAGAGTGTTTGTGTGTTAGTAAATTTAGACTGGAAGCTCCTATGGGGCAAGGACTGATATGAGTGACATATACTAAATATAGCATTGTGTGTTCCAGAGTGTTTGTGTGTTAATAAATTTAGAGTGGAAGCTCCTATGGGGCAGGGTCTGATGATATGAATGATTTTTGTTGTCTGTACAGCATTGTATTTATGTTTGTTATATATAATACCCAGTAATAATAAATATGCATGTATGTCATGATCATATTATCGCGCCTCTTTCTTCTTTTTTTTCAGATGGGCCTTCTCCACAAATGAATTGTGATTTCACCATCCAAGCCAACTATATCTCTGGGCTTCTCTGAGGTCATCTTTTCTACATCATATACTGATGATGGAACGGCAGCAGCAGCTGACCCACAACAGGTAATGAGGCGCGATAGTATCTTCCTGGCATACATGCATATTTATCAAATCTGTATATTTGCTATAGACCCTCTTTTTTACAGTACTGTTATGGCTTGATGAATTTAGGTCATCAAACTATTGTATGGGGACAGGGAGCCAGATCAGGACTGATATCTGTGCAGGAGATATCGGTGATGTCTGCCTCACTGGCTTTCTATTGAATGGCATGGATACTTAATTTTTACCAAAGTAGTAGAAAAATAATTTTCAACTACTTTTGTAGAAATGAATGGATAGTACATAGGCCCCTTAGTGAGCAATCACCCTGACAACAAGGCCGGGTGCAATTAGAGATTAATACAACACAGTGTTTGTGCACTTGTGTGTTTGGAAATTTAGTCTTTAACCTATAACGGGGAAGGGCCTAACATAAATGTTTTTTTTTCTTCTGCACACTAATCATGTCTAATGAATATGTGTCTTTCTTCGGGGGTGCACATAAAAAATCGATAAAAAGCAATCTTTAAAAAAGCCTTTGTCTTACAAATCCTACCCATGTGTGTGAGAACACTTGTTTGTTAGGAATTTTAGACTGTATGCTCCTATGAAGCAGGGACTAGTTTGAATGACATCTATACTCTGTACAGCATTGTGTGTTTCAAAGTGTTTGTGTGTTAGTAAATTTAGACTGTAAGCTCCTATTGGGCAGGGATTAATATGAGTGATATCTACTCTTTGTATAGCATCTGGGTTTCAGAGTGTTTGTGTGTTAGTAAATTTAGGTTGTAAGCTTGTATTGGGCATGGACTAATAGAAGTGGTGATGCGGTGTGGAGGAGATGACCCTATAGGCCAACAGTGTGCCAGGGCGGAGTCAGTGTGCTACACATACGTGGAGAAGGAGACTTGCTGCGCAGAAGGCCGCCGCGGAGGAGACTTGCTTGCAAGGAGACCAGATACCCAGGACACCTGTTGCTGGGGAGGACACAATCGGATGCTGCCGAGGAGACCTGCTACCACAGAGGACACTGCCGCCGGGGAGACAGCTTCCAGAACCTGCTACTGGGGAGGACACCACCAGGGATGTCACTGACTGATATGAGTGCCATATATTCTATGTACTGTATAGCATTGTTTTTCAGAGTGTTTGTGGGTGATGAAATTTAGCCTGAAAGCTCCTAGGGGCAGGAATAAGGTTGAGTGACATGTATTTTTTGTACAGCATTGTGTGTTTTAGAGTGCTGTGTGTTAGTAAATTTAGACTGTAAGCTCCTAAGGGGCAGGGACTAATATAAGTGATATCTATTCTTTCTTCAGTATTTTGTGTTTCAGAGTGTTTGTGTGTTAGTAAATTTAGACTGGAAGCTCCTATGGGGCAAGGACTGATATGAGTGACATATAGTATATATAGCATTGTGTGTTCCAGAGATTTTGTGTGTTAATAAATTTAGAGTGGAAGCTCCTATGAGGCAGGGTCTGATGTTATGAATGATTTTTGTTGTCTGTACATCACTGTATTTATGTTTGTTATATATAATACCCAGTAATAATAAATATGCATGTATGTCATGAACATATTATTGGGACTAATCGAAGTGGTGATGCGGTGTGGAGGAGACGACCCTATAGGCCAACAGTGTGCCAGGGCGGAGTCAGTGTGCTGCACATGTGTGGAGAAGGAGACTTGCTGCGCAGAAGGCCGCCGCGGAGGAGAATTGCTTGCAAGGAGACCAGATACCCAGGACACCTGTTGCTGGGGAGGACACAATCGGATGCTGCCAAGGAGACCTGCTGCCACAGAGGACACTGCCGCCGGGGAGACAGCTTCCAGAACCTGCTACTGGGGAGGACACCACCAGGGATGTCACTGACTGATATGAGTGTCATATATTCTATGTACTGTATAGCATTGTTTTTCAGAGTGTTTGTGGGTGATGAAATTTAGACTGAAAGCTCCTAGGGGCAGGAATAAGGTTGAGTGACATGTATTTTTTGTACAGCATTGTGTGTTTCAGAGTGCTGTGTGTTAGTAAATTTAGACTGTAAGCTCCTAAGGGGCAGGGACTAATATGAGTGATATCTATTCTTTGTTTAGTATTTTGTGTTTCAGAGTGTTTGTGTGTTAGTAAATTTAGACTGGAAGCTCCTATGGGGCAAGGACTGATATGAGTGACATATAGTATATATAGCATTGTGTGTTCCAGAGTGTTTGTGTGTTAATAAATTTAGAGTGGAAGCTCCTATGGGGCAGGGTCTGATGATATGAATGATTTTTGTTGTCTGTACAGCACTGTATTTATGTTTGTTATATATAATACCCAGTAATAATAAATATGCATGTATGTCATGAACATATTATTGGGACTAATAGAAGTGGTGATGCGGTGTGGAGGAGACGACCCTATAGGCCAACAGTGTGCCAGGGCGGAGTCAGTGTGCTGCACATGTGTGGAGAAGGAGACTTGCTGCGCAGAAGGCCGCCGCGGAGGAGACTTGCTTGCAAGGAGACCGGATACCCGGGAAACCTGCTGCTGGGGAGGACACAATCGGATGCTGCCGAGGAGTCCTGCTGCCACAGAGGACACTGCCAGACACTGCTGCCTGGGAGACAGCTGACAGAACCTGCTACTGGGGAGGACACCACCAGGGATGTCACTGACTGATATGAGTGCTATATATTCTATGTACTGTAAAGCATTGTTTTTCAGAGTGTTTGTTGCTGATGAAATTTAGACTGAAAGCTCCTAGGGGCAGGAATAAGGTTGAGTGACATGTATTTTTTGTACAGCATTGCGTGTTTTAGAGTGCTGTGTGTTAGTAAATTTAGACTGTAAGCTCCTAAGGGGCAGGGACTAATATGAGTGATATCTATTCTTTGTTTAGTATTTTTTGTTTCAGAGTGTTTGTGTGTTAGTAAATTTAGACTTTAAGCTCCAATAGGGCAAGGACTGATATGAGTGACATATACTAAATATAGCATTGTGTGTTCCAGAGTGTTTGTGTGTTAATAAATTTAGAGTGGAAGCTCCTATGGGGCAGGGTCTGATGATATGAATGATTTTTGTTGTCTGTACAGCATTGTATTTATGTTTGTTATATATAATACCCAGTAATAATAAATATGCATGTATGTCATGAACATATTATCGCGCCTCTTTCTTCTTTTTTTTCAGATGGGCCTTCTCCACAAATGAATTGTGATTTCACCATCCAAGCCAACTATATCTCTGGGCTTCTCTGAGGTCATCTTTTCTACATCATATACTGAAGATGGAACGGCAGCAGCAGCTGGCCCACAACAGGTAATGAGGCGCGATAGTATCTTCCTGGCATACATGCATATTTATCAAATCTGTATATTTGCTATAGACCCTCTTTTTTACAGTACTGTTATGGCTTGATGAATTTAGGTCATCAAACTATTGTATGGGGACAGGGAGCCAGATCAGGACTGATATCTGTGCAGGTGATGTCTGCCTCACTGGCTTTCTATTGAATGGCATGGATACTTAATTTTTACCAAAGTAGGAGAAAAATAATTTTCATCTACTTTTGTAGAAATGAATGGATAGTACATAGGTCCCTTAATGAGCAATCACCCTGACAACAAGGCCGGGTGCAATTAGAGATTAAGGCAACACAGTGTTTGTGCACTTGTGTGTTTGGAAATTTAGTCTTTAACCTATAACGGGGAAGGGCCTAACATAAATGTTTTTTTTTCTTCTGCACACTAATCATGTCTAATGAATATGTGTCTTTCTTCGGGGGTGCACATCAAAAATCGATAAAAAGCAATCTTTAAAAAAGCCTTTGTCTTACAAATCCTACCCATGTGTGTGAGAACACTTGTTTGTTAGGAATTTTAGACTGTATGCTCCTATGAAGCAGGGACTAGTTTGAATGACATCTATACTCTGTACAGCATTGTGTGTTTCAAAGTGTTTGTGTGTTAGTAAATTTAGACTGTAAGCTCCTATTGGGCAGGGATTAATATGAGTGATATCTACTCTTTGTATAGCATCTGAGTTTCAGAGTGTTTGTGTGTTAGTAAATTTAGATTGTAAGCTCGTATTGGGCATGGACTAATAGAAGTGGTGATGCGGTGTGGAGGAGATGACCCTATAGGCCAACAGTGTGCCAGGGCGGAGTCAGTGTGCTACACATACGTGGAGAAGGAGACTTGCTGCGCAGAAGGCCGCCGCGGAGGAGACTTGCTTGCAAGCTGACCAGATACCCAGGACACCTGTTGCTGGGGAGGACACAATCGGATGCTGCCGAGGAGACCTGCTGCCACAGAGGACACTGCCGCCGGGGAGACAGCTTCCAGAACCTGCTACTGGAGAGGACACCACCAGGGATGTCACTGACTGATATGAGTGCCATATATTCTATGTACTGTATAGCATTGTTTTTCAGAGTGTTTGTGGGTGATGAAATTTAGACTGAAAGCTCCTAGGGGCAGGAATAAGGTTGAGTGACATGTATTTTTTGTACAGCATTGTGTGTTTTAGAGTGCTGTGTGTTAGTAAATTTAGACTGTAAGCTCCTAAGGGGCAGGGACTAATATGAGTGATATCTATTCTTTGTTTAGTATTTTGTGTTTCAGAGTGTTTGTGTGTTAGTAAATTTAGACTGGAAGCTCCTATGGGGCAAGGACTGATATGAGTGACATATAGTATATATAGCATTGTGTGTTCCAGAGTGTTTCTGTGTTAATAAATTTAGAGTGGAAGCTCCTATGGGGCAGGGTCTGATGATATGAATGATTTTTGTTGTCTGTACAGCACTGTATTTATGTTTGTTATATATAATACCCAGTAATAATAAATATGCATGTATGTCATGAACATATTATTGGGACTAATAGAAGTGGTGATGCGGTGTGGAGGAGACGACCCTATAGGCCAACAGTGTGCCAGGGCGGAGTCAGTGTGCTACACATACGTGGAGAAGGAGACTTGCTGCGCAGAAGGCCGACGCGGAGGAGACTTGCTTGCAAGGAGACCGGATACCCGGGACACCTGCTGCTGGGGAGGACACAATCGGATGCTGCCGAGGAGTCCTGCTGCCACAGAGGACACTGCCAGACACTGCCGCCTGGGAGACAGCTGCCAGAACCTGCTACTGGGGAGGACACCACCAGGGATGTCACTGACTGATATGAGTGCTATATATTCTATGTACTGTATAGCATTGTTTTTCAGAGTGTTTGTGGGTGATGAAATTTAGACTGAAAGCTCCTAGGGGCAGGAATAAGGTTGAGTGACATGTATTTTTTGTACAGCATTGCGTGTTTTAGAGTGCTGTGTGTTAGTAAATTTAGACTGTAAGCTCCTAAGGGGCAGGGACTAATATGAGTGATATCTATTCTTTGTTTAGTATTTTTTGTTTCAGAGTGTTTGTGTGTTAGTAAATTTAGACTTTAAGCTCCTATGGGGCAAGGACTGATATGAGTGACATATACTAAATATAGCATTGTGTGTTCCAGAGTGTTTGTGTGTTAATAAATTTAGAGTGGAAGCTCCTATGGGGCAGGGTCTGATGATATGAATGATTTTTGTTGTCTGTACAGCACTGTATTTATGTTTGTTATATATAATACCCAGTAATAATAAATATGCATGTATGTCATGAACATATTATTGGGACTAATAGAAGTGGTGATGCGGTGTGGAGGAGACGACCCTATAGGCCAACAGTGTGCCAGGGCGGAGTCAGTGTGCTGCACATGTGTGGAGAAGGAGACTTGCTGCGCAGAAGGCCGCCGCGGAGGAGACTTGCTTGCAAGGAGACCGGATACCCGGGAAACCTGCTGCTGGGGAGGACACAATCGGATGCTGCCGAGGAGTCCTGCTGCCACAGAGGACACTGCCAGACACTGCTGCCTGGGAGACAGCTGACAGAACCTGCTACTGGGGAGGACACCACCAGGGATGTCACTGACTGATATGAGTGCTATATATTCTATGTACTGTAAAGCATTGTTTTTCAGAGTGTTTGTTGCTGATGAAATTTAGACTGAAAGCTCCTAGGGGCAGGAATAAGGTTGAGTGACATGTATTTTTTGTACAGCATTGCGTGTTTTAGAGTGCTGTGTGTTAGTAAATTTAGACTGTAAGCTCCTAAGGGGCAGGGACTAATATGAGTGATATCTATTCTTTGTTTAGTATTTTTTGTTTCAGAGTGTTTGTGTGTTAGTAAATTTAGACTTTAAGCTCCAATAGGGCAAGGACTGATATGAGTGACATATACTAAATATAGCATTGTGTGTTCCAGAGTGTTTGTGTGTTAATAAATTTAGAGTGGAAGCTCCTATGGGGCAGGGTCTGATGATATGAATGATTTTTGTTGTCTGTACAGCATTGTATTTATGTTTGTTATATATAATACCCAGTAATAATAAATATGCATGTATGTCATGAACATATTATCGCGCCTCTTTCTTCTTTTTTTTCAGATGGGCCTTCTCCACAAATGAATTGTGATTTCACCATCCAAGCCAACTATATCTCTGGGCTTCTCTGAGGTCATCTTTTCTACATCATATACTGAAGATGGAACGGCAGCAGCAGCTGGCCCACAACAGGTAATGAGGCGCGATAGTATCTTCCTGGCATACATGCATATTTATCAAATCTGTATATTTGCTATAGACCCTCTTTTTTACAGTACTGTTATGGCTTGATGAATTTAGGTCATCAAACTATTGTATGGGGACAGGGAGCCAGATCAGGACTGATATCTGTGCAGGTGATGTCTGCCTCACTGGCTTTCTATTGAATGGCATGGATACTTAATTTTTACCAAAGTAGGAGAAAAATAATTTTCATCTACTTTTGTAGAAATGAATGGATAGTACATAGGTCCCTTAATGAGCAATCACCCTGACAACAAGGCCGGGTGCAATTAGAGATTAAGGCAACACAGTGTTTGTGCACTTGTGTGTTTGGAAATTTAGTCTTTAACCTATAACGGGGAAGGGCCTAACATAAATGTTTTTTTTTCTTCTGCACACTAATCATGTCTAATGAATATGTGTCTTTCTTCGGGGGTGCACATCAAAAATCGATAAAAAGCAATCTTTAAAAAAGCCTTTGTCTTACAAATCCTACCCATGTGTGTGAGAACACTTGTTTGTTAGGAATTTTAGACTGTATGCTCCTATGAAGCAGGGACTAGTTTGAATGACATCTATACTCTGTACAGCATTGTGTGTTTCAAAGTGTTTGTGTGTTAGTAAATTTAGACTGTAAGCTCCTATTGGGCAGGGATTAATATGAGTGATATCTACTCTTTGTATAGCATCTGAGTTTCAGAGTGTTTGTGTGTTAGTAAATTTAGACTGTAAGCTCGTATTGGGCATGGACTAATAGAAGTGGTGATGCGGTGTGGAGGAGATGACCCTATAGGCCAACAGTGTGCCAGGGCGGAGTCAGTGTGCTACACATACGTGGAGAAGGAGACTTGCTGCGCAGAAGGCCGCCGCGGAGGAGACTTGCTTGCAAGCTGACCAGATACCCAGGACACCTGTTGCTGGGGAGGACACAATCGGATGCTGCCGAGGAGACCTGCTGCCACAGAGGACACTGCCGCCGGGGAGACAGCTTCCAGAACCTGCTACTGGAGAGGACACCACCAGGGATGTCACTGACTGATATGAGTGCCATATATTCTATGTTCTGTATAGCATTGTTTTTCAGAGTGTTTGTGGGTGATGAAATTTAGACTGAAAGCTCCTAGGGGCAGGAATAAGGTTGAGTGACATGTATTTTTTGTACAGCATTGTGTGTTTTAGAGTGCTGTGTGTTAGTAAATTTAGACTGTAAGCTCCTAAGGGGCAGGGACTAATATGAGTGATATCTATTCTTTGTTTAGTATTTTGTGTTT
The DNA here is from genome assembly GCF_055691185.1 of Crinia signifera. Lineage (NCBI taxonomy): Eukaryota > Metazoa > Chordata > Amphibia > Anura > Myobatrachidae > Crinia > Crinia signifera. The sequence goes on along the minus strand of NC_139220.1, from coordinate 50,987,115 downwards.
CAGAGTGTTTGTGTGTTAGTAAATTTAGACTGGAAGCTCCTATGGGGCAAGGACTGATATGAGTGACATATAGTATATATAGCATTGTGTGTTCCAGAGTGTTTGTGTGTTAATAAATTTAGAGTGGAAGCTCCTATGGGGCAGGGTCTGATGATATGAATGATTTTTGTTGTCTGTACAGCACTGTATTTATGTTTGTTATATATAATACCCAGTAATAATAAATATGCATGTATGTCATGAACATATTATTGGGACTAATAGAAGTGGTGATGCGGTGTGGAGGAGACGACCCTATAGGCCAACAGTGTGCCAGGGCGGAGTCAGTGTGCTACACATACGTGGAGAAGGAGACTTGCTGCGCAGAAGGCCGACGCGGAGGAGACTTGCTTGCAAGGAGACCGGATACCCGGGACACCTGCTGCTGGGGAGGACACAATCGGATGCTGCCGAGGAGTCCTGCTGCCACAGAGGACACTGCCAGACACTGCCGCCTGGGAGACAGCTGCCAGAACCTGCTACTGGGGAGGACACCACCAGGGATGTCACTGACTGATATGAGTGCTATATATTCTATGTACTGTATAGCATTGTTTTTCAGAGTGTTTGTGGGTGATGAAATTTAGACTGAAAGCTCCTAGGGGCAGGAATAAGGTTGAGTGACATGTATTTTTTGTACAGCATTGCGTGTTTTAGAGTGCTGTGTGTTAGTAAATTTAGACTGTAAGCTCCTAAGGGGCAGGGACTAATATGAGTGATATCTATTCTTTGTTTAGTATTTTTTGTTTCAGAGTGTTTGTGTGTTAGTAAATTTAGACTTTAAGCTCCTATGGGGCAAGGACTGATATGAGTGACATATACTAAATATAGCATTGTGTGTTCCAGAGTGTTTGTGTGTTAATAAATTTAGAGTGGAAGCTCCTATGGGGCAGGGTCTGATGATATGAATGATTTTTGTTGTCTGTACAGCACTGTATTTATGTTTGTTATATATAATACCCAGTAATAATAAATATGCATGTATGTCATGAACATATTATTGGGACTAATAGAAGTGGTGATGCGGTGTGGAGGAGACGACCCTATAGGCCAACAGTGTGCCAGGGCGGAGTCAGTGTGCTGCACATGTGTGGAGAAGGAGACTTGCTGCGCAGAAGGCCGACGCGGAGGAGACTTGCTTGCAAGGAGACCGGATACCCGGGACACCTGCTGCTGGGGAGGACACAATCGGATGCTGCCGAGGAGTCCTGCTGCCACAGAGGACACTGCCAGACACTGCCGCCTGGGAGACAGCTGCCAGAACCTGCTACTGGGGAGGACACCACCAGGGATGTCACTGACTGATATGAGTGCTATATATTCTATGTACTGTAAAGCATTGTTTTTCAGAGTGTTTGTGGGTGATGAAATTTAGACTGAAAGCTCCTAGGGGCAGGAATAAGGTTGAGTGACATGTATTTTTTGTACAGCATTGCGTGTTTTAGAGTGCTGTGTGTTTTAGAAAATTTAGACTGTAAGCTCCTAAGGGGCAGGGACTAATATGAGTGATATCTATTCTTTGTTTAGTATTTTTTGTTTCAGAGTGTTTGTGTGTTAGTAAATTTAGACTTTAAGTTCCTATGGGGCAAGGACTGATAAGAGTGACATATACTAAATATAGCATTGTGTGTTCCAGAGTGTTTGTGTGTTAATAAATTTAGAGTGGAAGCTCCTATGGGGCAGGGTCTGATGATATGAATGATTTTTGTTGTCTGTACAGCATTGTATTTATGTTTGTTATATATAATACCCAGTAATAATAAATATGCATGTATGTCATGAACATATTATCGCGCCTCTTTCTTCTTTTTTTTCAGATGGGCCTTCTCCACAAATGAATTGTGATTTCACCATCCAAGCCAACTATATCTCTGGGCTTCTCTGAGGTCATCTTTTCTACATCATATACTGAAGATGGAACGGCAGCAGGAGCTGGCCCATAACAGGTAATGAGGCGCGATAGTATCTTCCTGGCATACATGCATATTTATCAAATCTGTATATTTGCTATAGACCCTCTTTTTTACAGTACTGTTATGGCTTGATGAATTTAGGTCATCAAACTATTGTATGGGGACAGGGAGCCAGATCAGGACTGATATCTGTGCAGGAGATATCGGTGATGTCTGCCTCACTGGCTTTCTTTTGAATGGCATGGATAATTAATTTTTACCAAAGTAGGAGAAAAATAATTTTCAACTACTTTTGTAAAAATTAATGGATAGTACATAGGCCCCTTAGTGAGCAATCACCCTGACAACAAGGCCGGGTGCAATTAGAGATTAATGCAACACAGTGTTTGTGCACTTGTGTGTTTGGAAATTTAGTCTTTAACCTATAACGGGGAAGGGCCTAACATAAATGTTTTTTTTTTCTTCTGCACACTAATCATGTCTAATGAATATGTGTCTTTCTTCGGGGGTGCACATCAAAAATCGATAAAAAGCAATTTTTAAAAAAGCCTTTGTCTTACAAATCCTACCCATGTGTGTGAGAACACTTGTTTGTTAGGAATTTTAGACTGTATGCTCCTATAAAGCAGGGACTAGTTTGAATGACATCTATACTCTGTACAGCATTGTGTGTTTCAAAGTGTTTGTGTGTTAGTAAATTTAGACTGTAAGCTCCTATTGGGCAGGGATTAATATGAGTGATATCTACTCTTTGTATAGCATCTGGCTTTCAGAGTGTTTGTGTGTTAGTAAATTTAGATTGTAAGCTCGTATTGGGCATGGACTAATAGAAGTGGTAATGCGGTGTGGAGGGGATGACCCTATAGGCCAACAGTGTGCCAGGGCGGAGTCAGTGTGCTACACATACGTGGAGAAGTAGACTTGCTGCGCAGAAGGCCGACGCGGAGGAGAATTGCTTGCAAGGAGACCGGATACCCGGGACACCTGCTGCTGGGGAGGACACAATCGGATGCTGCCGAGGAGTCCTGCTGCCACAGAGGACACTGCCAGACACTGCCGCCCGGGAGACAGCTGCCAGAACCTGCTACTGGGGAGGACACCACCAGGGATGTCACTGACTGATATGAGTGCTATATATTCTATGTACTGTATAGCATTGTTTTTCAGAGTGTTTTTGGGTGATGAAATTTAGACTGAAAGCTCCTAGGGGCAGGAATAAGGTTGAGTGACATGTATTTTTTGTACAGCATTGCGTGTTTTAGAGTGCTGTGTGTTAGTAAATTTAGACTGTAAGCTCCTAAGGGGCAGGGACTAATATGAGTGATATCTATTCTTTGTTTAGTATTTTTTGTTTCAGAGTGTTTGTGTGTTAGTAAATTTAGACTTTAAGCTCCTATGGGGCAAGGACTGATATGAGTGACATATACTAAATATAGCATTGTGTGTTCCAGAGTGTTTGTGTGTTAATAAATTTAGAGTGGAAGCTCCTATGGGGCAGGGTCTGATGATATGAATGATTTTTGTTGTCTGTACAGCATTGTATTTATGTTTGTTATATATAATACCCAGTAATAATAAATATGCATGTATGTCATGAACATATTATCGCGCCTCTTTCTTCTTTTTTTTCAGATGGGCCTTCTCCACAAATGAATTGTGATTTCACCATCCAAGCCAACTATATCTCTGGGCTTCTCTGAGGTCATCTTTTCTACATCATATACTGAAGATGGAACGGCAGCAGCAGCTGGCCCACAACAGGTAATGAGGCGCGATAGTATCTTCCTGGCATACATGCATATTTATCAAATCTGTATATTTGCTATAGACCCTCTTTTTTACAGTACTGTTATGGCTTGATGAATTTAGGTCATCAAACTATTGTATGGGGACAGGGAGCCAGATCAGGACTGATATCTGTGCAGGAGATATCGGTGATGTCTGCGTCACTGGCTTTCTATTGAATGGCATGGATACTTAATTTTTACCAAAGTAGGAGAAAAATAATTTTCAACTACTTTTGTAGAAATGAATGGATAGTACATAGGCCCCTTAATGAGCAATCACCCTGACAACAAGGCCGGGTGCAATTAGAGATTAATGCAACACAGTGTTTGTGCACTTGTGTGTTTGGAAATTTAGTCTTTAACCTATAACGGGGAAGGGCCTAACATAAATGTTTTTTTTTCTTCTGCACACTAATCATGTCTAATGAATATGTGTCTTTCTTCGGGGGTGCACATCAAAAATCGATAAAAAGCAATCTTTAAAAAAGCCTTTGTCTTACAAATCCTACCCATGTGTGTGAGAACACTTGTTTGTTAGGAATTTTAGACTGTATGCTCCTATGAAGCAGGGACTAGTTTGAATGACATCTATACTCTGTACAGCATTGTGTGTTTCAAAGTGTTTGTGTGTTAGTAAATTTAGACTGTAAGCTCCTATTGGGCAGGGATTAATATGAGTGATATCTACTCTTTGTATAGCATATGGGTTTCAGAGTGTTTGTGTGTTAGTAAATTTAGATTGTAAGCTCGTATTGGGCATGGACTAATAGAAGTGGTGATGCGGTGTGGAGGAGATGACCCGGTACTTGTTTCCTAGAACGGCCACAATCGTGAGTGATCGTGGCTCTTAATTAAGGGACACGATCCTCACGATGTGGCCGATTTTTTAACATTTTTTCCCTTTGATTGACAGAAATCGGGTCAATCGTTCGGTCGCGACCAATTAAAATCGGCCGCGATGCGACCGACCGATTGACCCGATTTTTCCATAGACTTCAATGTTAAAAAATCTTTTAACATTGAAATCGGTCGGTCTTGTGCCATTATAATGGCACAAGATGAGATGGGCTTGATTAAGTCCATCTCACATAGGGAAAAATGATAAAAAAGGTGAAATGGGCCAATATGACCCATTTCACATTTTTTATGTGCCCGCCATGACCCCACGATAGACGTCAACCCGAAGCGTGGCGAGCGCAGCGAGCCCGCGAGGGGCGGCGGTGCGCGTCCTCCGACCTTTTCATTCCCCTACTATCCACTAGGGCGTGGAGTGAGAATAGAATAGTGTGGCGAGCGCAGCGAGCCACCGAGCCCGAAGCGTGGCGAGCGCAGCGAGCCCCGCGAGGGGACGCGTATACCTGTGAAGTTATACGCGTCCCCTCGCGGGGCTCGCTGCGCTCGCCACGCTTCGGGCTCGGTGGCTCGCTACGCTCGCCACACTATTCTATTCTCACTCCACGCCCTAGTGGATAGTAGGGAAATGAAAAGGTCGGAGGACGCGCACCGCCGCCCCTCGCGGGCTCGCTGCGCTCGCCACGCTTCGGGTTGACGTCTATCGTGGGGTCTAGCCCACTTAGTAACATTTGGGGGGGCAATTGGAAATAATCATGTGAAAAAAAAAAAAAAATCGGGTGAAAAATCGGTCGGTCGGATCGGTCGCATCGCATGCGACCAAATCGCATGCGATGCGATCGATCCGATTTTTTATCTTACGACCACAACGATCTAAATCGTTGTGGCCGTTCTAGGAAACAAGTACCGATGACCCTATAGGCCAACAGTGTGCCAGGGCGGAGTCAGTGTGCTACATATACGTGGAGAAGGAGACTTGCTGCGCAGAAGGCCACCGCGGAGGAGAATTGCTTGCAAGCAGACCAGATACCCAGGACACCTGTTGCTGGGGAGGACACAATCGGATGCTGCCAAGGAGACCTGCTGCCACAGAGGACACTGCCGCTGGGGAGACAGCTTCCAGAACCTGCTACTGGGGAGGACACCACCAGGGATGTCACTGACTGATATGAGTGTCATATATTCTATGTACTGTATAGCATTGTTTTTCAGAGTGTTTGTGGGTGATGAAATTTAGACTGAAAGCTCCTAGGGGCAGGAATAAGGTTGAGTGACATGTATTTTTTGTACAGCATTGTGTGTTTTAGAGTGCTGTGTGTTAGTAAATTTAGACTGTAAGCTCCCAAGGGGCAGGGACTAATATGAGTGATATCTATTCTTTGTTTAGTATTTTGTGTTTCAGAGTGTTTGTGTGTTAGTAAATTTAGACTGGAAGCTCCTATGGGGCAAGGACTGATATGAGTGACATATAGTATATATAGCATTGTGTGTTCCAGAGTGTTTGTGTGTTAATAAATTTAGAGTGGAAGCTCCTATGGTGCAGGGTCTGATGATATGAATGATTTTTGTTGTCTGTACAGCACTGTATTTATGTTTGTTATATATAATACCCAGTAATAATAAATATGCATGTATGTCATGAACATATTATTGGGACTAATAGAAGTGGTGATGCGGTGTGGAGGAGACGACCCTATAGGCCAACAGTGTGACAGGGCGGAGTCAGTGTGCTGCACATGTGTGGAGAAGGAGACTTGCTGCGCAGAAGGCCGCCGCGGAGGAGACTTGCTTGCAAGGAGACCGGATACCCGGGACACCTGCTGCTGGGGAGGACACAATCGGATGCTGCCGAGGAGTCATGCTGCCACAGAGGACACTGCCAGACACTGTCGCCTGGGAGACTGCTGCCAGAACCTGCTACTGGGGAGGACACCACCAGGGATGTCACTGACTGATATGAGTGCTATATATTCTATGTACTGTATAGCATTGTTTTTCAGAGTGTTTGTGGGTGATGAAATTTAGACTGAAAGCTCCTAGGGGCAGGAATAAGGTTGAGTGACATGTATTTTTTGTACAGCATTGTGTGTTTTAGAGTGCTGTGTGTTAGTAAATTTAGACTGTAAGCTCCTAAGGGGCAGGGACTAATATGAGTGATATCTATTCTTTGTTTAGTATTTTGTGTTTCAGAGTGTTTGTGTGTTAGTAAATTTAGACTGGAAGCTCCTATGGGGCAAGGACTGATATGAGTGACATATACTAAATATAGCATTGTGTGTTCCAGAGTGTTTGTGTGTTAATAAATTTAGAGTGGAAGCTCCTATGGGGCAGGGTCTGATGATATGAATGATTTTTGTTGTCTGTACAGCATTGTATTTATGTTTGTTATATATAATACCCAGTAATAATAAATATGCATGTATGTCATGAACATATTATCGCGCCTCTTTCTTCTTTTTTTTCAGATGGGCCTTCTCCACAAATGAATTGTGATTTCACCATCCAAGCCAACTATATCTCTGGGCTTCTCTGAGGTCATCTTTTCTACATCATATACTGATGATGGAACGGCAGCAGCAGCTGACCCACAACAGGTAATGAGGCGCGATAGTATCTTCCTGGCATACATGCATATTTATCAAATCTGTATATTTGCTATAGACCCTCTTTTTTACAGTACTGTTATGGCTTGATGAATTTAGGTCATCAAACTATTGTATGGGGACAGGGAGCCAGATCAGGACTGATATCTGTGCAGGAGATATCGGTGATGTCTGCCTCACTGGCTTTCTATTGAATGGCATGGATACTTAATTTTTACCAAAGTAGGAGAAAAATAATTTTCAACTACTTTTGTAGAAATTAATGGATAGTACATAGGCCCCTTAGTGAGCAATCACCCTGACAACAAGGCCGGGTGCAATTAGAGATTAATGCAACACAGTGTTTGTGCACTTGTGTGTTTGGAAATTTAGTCTTTAACCTATAACGGGGAAGGGCCTAACATAAATGTTTTTTTTTCTTCTGCACACTAATCATGTCTAATGAATATGTGTCTTTCTTCGGGGGTGCACATCAAAAATCGATAAAAAGCAATCTTTAAAAAAGCCTTTGTCTTACAAATCCTACCCATGTGTGTGAGAACACTTGTTTGTTAGGAATTTTAGACTGTATGCTCCTATGAAGCAGGGACTAGTTTGAATGACATCTATACTCTGTACAGCATTGTGTGTTTCAAAGTGTGTGTGTGTTAGTAAATTTAGACTGTAAGCTCCTATTGGGCAGGGATTAATATGAGTGATATCTACTCTTTGTATAGCATCTGGGTTTCAGAGTGTTTGTGTGTTAGTAAATTTAGATTGTAAGCTCGTATTGGGCATGGACTAATAGAAGTGGTGATGCAGTGTGGAGGAGATGACCCTATAGGCCAACAGTGTGCCAGGGCGGAGTCAGTGTGCTACACATACGTGGAGAAGGAGACTTGCTGGGCAGAAGGCCACCGCGGAGGAGACTTGCTTGCAAGGAGACCGGATACCCGGGACACCTGCTGCTGGGGAGGACACAATCGGATGCTGCCGAGGAGTCCTGCTGCCACAGAGGACACTGCCAGACACTGCCGCCTGGGAGACAGCTGCCAGAACCTGCTACTGGGAAGGACACCACCAGGGATGTCACTGACTGATATGAGTGCTATATATTCTATGTACTGTATAGCATTGTTTTTCAGAGTGTTTGTGGGTGATGAAATTTAGACTGAAAGCTCCTAGGGGCAGGAATAAGGTTGAGTGACATGTATTTTTTGTACAGCATTGTGTGTTTTAGAGTGCTGTGTGTTAGTAAATTTAGACTGTAAGCTCCTATTGGGCAGGGATTAATATGAGTGATATCTACTCTTTGTATAGCATCTGGGTTTCAGAGTGTTTGTGTGTTAGTAAATTTAGATTGTAAGCTCGTATTGGGCATGGACTAATAGAAGTGGTGATGCGGTGTGGAGGAGACGACCCTATAGGCCAACAGTGTGCCAGGGCGGAGTCAGTGTGCTACACATACGTGGAGAAGGAGACTTGCTGCGCAGAAGGCCGCCGCGGAGGAGACTTGCTTGCAAGGAGACCAGATACCCAGGACACCTGTTGCTGGGGAGGACACAATCGGATGCTGCCGAAGAGACCTGCTGCCACAGAGGACACTGCCGCCGGGGAGACAGCTTCCAGAACCTGCAACTGGGGAGGACACCACCAGGGATGTCACTAACTGATATGAGTGCCATATATTCTATGTACTGTATAGCATTGTTTTTCAGAGTGTTCGTGGGTGATGAAATTTAGACTGAAAGCTCCTAGGGGCAGGAATAAGGTTGAGTGACATGTATTTTTTGTACAGCATTGCGTGTTTTAGAGTGCTGTGTGTTAGTAAATTTAGACTGTAAGCTCCTAAGGGGCAGGGACTAATATGAGTGATATCTATTCTTTGTTTAGTATTTTTTGTTTCAGAGTGTTTGTGTGTTAGTAAATGTAGACTTTAAGCTCCTATGGGGCAAGGACTGATATGACTGACATATACTAAATATAGCATTGTGTGTTCCAGAGTGTTTGTGTGTTAATAAATTTAGAGTGGAAGCTCCTATGGGGCAGGGTCTGATGATATGAATGATTTTTGTTGTCTGTACAGCATTGTATTTATGTTTGTTATATATAATACCCAGTAATAATAAATATGCATGTATGTCATGAACATATTATCGCGCCTCTTTCTTCTTTTTTTTCAGATGGGCCTTCTCCACAAATGAATTGTGATTTCACCATCCAAGCCAACTATATCTCTGGGCTTCTCTGAGGTCATCTTTTCTACATCATATACTGAAGATGGAACGGCAGCAGCAGCTGGCCCACAACAGGTAATGAGGCGCGATAGTATCTTCCTGGCATACATGCATATTTATCAAATCTGTATATTTGCTATAGACCCTCTTTTTTACAGTACTGCTATGGCTTGATGAATTTAGGTCATCAAACTATTGTATGGGGACAGGGAGCCAGATCAGGACTGATATCTGTGCAGGAGATATCGGTGATGTCTGCCTCACTGGCTTTCTATTGAATGGCATGGATACTTAATTTTTACCAAAGTAGGAGAAAAATAATTTTCAACTACTTTTGTAGAAATTAATGGATAGTACATAGGCCCCTTAGTGAGCAATCACCCTGACAACAAGGCCGGGTGCAATTAGAGATTAATACAACACAGTGTTTGTGCACTTGTGTGTTTGGAAATTTAGTCTTTAACCTATAACGGGGAAGGGCCTAACATAAATGTTTTTTTTTCTTCTGCACACTAATCATGTCTAATGAATATGTGTCTTTCTTCGGGGTTGCACATCAAAAATCGATAAAAAGCAATCTTTAAAAAAGCCTTTGTCTTACAAATCCTACCCATGTGTGTGAGAACACTTGTTTGTTAGGAATTTTAGACTGTATGCTCCTATGAAGCAGGGACTAGTTTGAATGACATCTGTACTCTGTACAGCATTGTGTGTTTCAAAGTGTTTGTGTGTTAGTAAATTTAGACTGTAAGCTCCTATTGGGCAGGGATTAATATGAGTGATATCTACTCTTTGTATAGCATCTGGGTTTCAGAGTGTTTGTGTGTTAGTAAATATAGATTGTAAGCTCGTATTGGGCATGGACTAATAGAAGTGGTGATGCGGTGTGGAGGAGATGACCCTATAGGCCAATAGTGTGCCAGGGCGGAGTCAGTGTGCTACACATACGTGGAGAAGGAGACTTGCTGCGCAGAAGGCCGACGCGGAGGAGACTTGCTTGCAAGGAGACGGATACCCAGGACACCTGCTGCTGGGGAGGACACAATCGGATGCTGCCGAGGAGTCCTGCTGCCACAGAGGACACTGCCAGACACTGCCGCCCGGGAGACAGCTGCCAGAACCTGCTACTGGGGAGGACACCACCAGGGATGTCACTGACTGATATGAGTGCCATATATTCTATTTACTGTATAGCATTGTTTTTCAGAGTGTTTGTGGGTGATGAAATTTAGACTGAAAGCTCCTAGGGGCAGGAATAAGGTTGAGTGACATGTATTTTTTGTACAGCATTGTGTGTTTTAGAGTGCTGTGTGTTAGTTAATTTAGACTGTAAGCTCCTAAGGGGCAGGGACTAATATGAGTGATATCTATTCTTTGTTTAGTATTTTGTGTTTCAGAGTGTTTGTGTGTTAGTAAATTTAGACTGGAAGCCCCTATGGGGCAAGGACTGATATGAGTGACATATAGTATATATTGCATTGTGTGTTCCAGAGTGTTAGTGTGTTAATAAATTTAGAGTGGAAGCTCCTATGGGGCAGGGTCTGATGATATGAATGATTTTTGTTGTCTGTACAGCACTGTATTTATGTTTGTTATATATAATACCCAGTAATAATAAATATGCATGTATGTCATGAACATATTATTGGGACTAATAGAAGTGGTGATGCGGTGTGGAGGAGACGACCCTATAGGCCAACAGTGTGCCAGGGCGGAGTCAGTGTGCTGCACATGGGTGATGAAGGAGACTTGCTGCGCAGAAGGCCGCCGCGGAGGAGACTTGCTTGCAAGGAGACCGGATACCCGGAACACCTGCTGCTGGGCAGGACACAATCGGATGCTGCCGAGGAGACCTGCTGCCACAGAGGACACTGCCAGACACTGCCGCCCGGGAGACAGCTGCCAGAACCTGCTACTGGGGAGGACACCACCAGGGATGTCACTGACTGATATGAGTGCTATATATTCTATGTACTGTATAGCATTGTTTTTCAGAGTGTTTGTGGGTGATGAAATTTAGACTGAAAGCTCCTAGCGGCAGGAATAAGGTTGAGTGACATGTATTTTTTGTACAGCATTGCGTGTTTTAGAGTGCTGTGTGTTAGTAAATTTATACTGTAAGCTCCTAAGGGGCAGGGACTAATATGAGTGATATCTATTCTTTGTTTAGTATTTTTTGTTTCAGAGTGTTTGTGTGTTAGTACATTTAGACTTTAAGCTCCTATGGGGCAAGGACTGATATGAGTGAGCATTGTGTGTTCCAGAGTGTTTGTGTGTTAATAAATTTAGAGTGGAAGCTCCTATGGGGCAGGGTCTGATGATATGAATGATTTTTGTTGTCTGTACAGCATTGTATTTATGTTTGTTATATATAATACCCAGTAATAATAAATATGCATGTATGTCATGAACATATTATCGCGCCTCTTTCTTCTTTTTTTTCAGATGGGCCTTCTCCACAAATGAATTGTGATTTCACAATCCAAGCCAACTATATCTCTGGGCTTCTCTGAGGTCATCTTTTCTACATCATATACTGAAGATGGAACGGCAGCAGCAGCTGGCCCACAACAGGTAATGAGGCGCGATAGTATCTTCCTGGCATACATGCATATTTATCAAATCTGTATATTTGCTATAGACCCTCTTTTTTACAGTACTGCAATGGCTTGATGAATTTAGGTCATCAAACTATTGTATGGGGACAGGGAGCCAGATCAGGACTGATATCTGTGCAGGAGATATCGGTGATGTCTGCCTCACTGGCTTTCTATTGAATGGCATGGATACTTAATTTTTACCAAAGTAGTAGAAAAATAATTTTCAACTACTTTTGTAGAAATTAATGGATAGTACATAGGCCCCTTAGTGAGCAATCACCCTGACAACAAGGCCGGGTGCAATTAGAGATTAATACAACACAGTGTTTGTGCACTTGTGTGTTTGGAAATTTAGTCTTTAACCTATAACGGGGAAGGGCCTAACATAAATGTTTTTTTTTCTTCTGCACACTAATCATGTCTAATGAATATGTGTCTTTCTTCGGGGGTGCACATAAAAAATCGATAAAAAGCAATCTTTAAAAAAGCCTTTGTCTTACAAATCCTACCCATGTGTGTGAGAACACTTGTTTGTTAGGAATTTTAGACTGTATGCTCCTATGAAGCAGGGACTAGTTTGAATGACATCTAGGGCGAAATGTAATAGGGTGCGTTTTTTTTTTTTTTGCGATTTTTCCCGCAAAATATGCCGTTTTCGGGCATTTCCCGAAAATCGCATATTTTATAGGGTGCGATTTGCGGGAAAAATCGCATTTTTTAAAGGTGCGATTTTTAGTTAGACTAAAAATCGCATCCAGATGTTTTCCCATTAAAAAGGATAGAAGTCGCATATTTAATGGGTTGCGATTTTTAGTAAAGCTTACTAAAAATCGCAAAAAAAATAGACCAGGTTCTGCCTGGCGCTTTTATCAGAAACATGCACAGATCATTGAGATCTGTGCATGGTTCTGTTGTAAAAAAATAGTTAAAACAAAAAAAAAGAAAAAAAACGGCGTGCGGTCCCCCCCCTAAGCATAACCAGCCCCGGGCTCCAAAAGCCGGTGCTGGTATAATAAAATCAAAGGAACAATCAAGTTGGGGTTCCCTGGATTTTATAAAACCAGCACCAGGCTCAAGGTCCGGCGCTGGTTCCCAAAATACGGGGGACAAAATGACTAGGGGTCCCCCGTATTTTAAGAACCAGCACCGGACACAACCAGCCAGCAGGGTAATGCCACAGCCGGGGGGAGACTTTTTATACAAGTCCCCCCGGCCAAAGCATTAACCCCCTGGCTGGTCAGCATGGGCAGGGGTCCTGGGGAAGTGGGGACCCCCCCAATGAAGGGGTCCCCCCCCTCCAGGACTTACCAGCCCATGCTGATAGTCCGGGGCTGTCCCCGATGCCCCTGGGCGGTGGGCATCGGGCTGATATTTGGTGTAAAAGAATAGATAAACTATTGTTTTTTACTGTGGCACTACAAGTGCCAGCAAGCCTCCCCAGCAAGCTGGGACTTGGAGAACCACAAGTCCCAGCCTGCTGGGCATTAAAGGGCCCGCTGGCACTTGTAGTTCCACAGTTAAAAAAATAGTGCACAAAACACACTGACACACATTTTAAATAAAACTTTAATACACACATTACACACATACTAATACTTACCTATCTTCTTCCCGTAGGTAGCCCTGGTCCTGATGTCCTCCGGTCCTGTGTCGGCGTTCCTCTTCATGTCGACGTCCTTCTTGAAGTCGACGTCCCTGTCGGCGATGGCGTCCGGTGTCCGGGTCCGACGAAATCCATGGAGGAAGCTGTGGAAGGAAACCATACTCACCTGTCCCAGCGCGACGTAGTCCAGGTAAGGGTCTTGGAAAAAAAACAAACCGACACCCGAATCCAAGCGGACACGACGGAGACGCAACGGTGTTTACATCGTGCGGCTCCGCCTCCCGAATGCCGCTATTGGCCGCCTTGCGGCCTAGCGGCCAATCAGGAGCCGCTAGGCCGCAAGGCGGCCAATAGCGGCATTCGGGAGGCGGAGCCGCACGATGTAAACAAACACACGTGCGTCTCCGTCGTGTCCGCTTGGATTCGGGTGTCGGTTTGTTTTTTTTCCAAGACCCTTACCTGGACTACGTCGCGCTGGGACAGGTGAGTATGGTTTCCTTCCACAGCTTCCTCCATGGATTTCGTCGGACCCGGACACCGGACGCCATCGCCGACAGGGACGTCGACTTCAAGAAGGACGTCGACATGAAGAGGAACGCCGACACAGGACCGGAGGACATCAGGACCAGGGCTACCTACGGGAAGAAGATAGGTAAGTATTAGTATGTGTGTAATGTGTGTATTAAAGTTTTATTTAAAATGTGTGTCAGTGTGTTTTGTGCACTATTTTTTTAACTGTGGAACTACAAGTGCCAGCGGGCCCTTTAATGCCCAGCAGGCTGGGACTTGTGGTTCTCCAAGTCCCAGCTTGCTGGGGAGGCTTGCTGGCACTTGTAGTGCCACAGTAAAAAACAATAGTTTATCTATTCTTTTACACCAAATATCAGCCCGATGCCCACCGCCCAGGGGCATCGGGGACAGCCCCAGACTATCAGCATGGGCTGGTAAGTCCTGGAGGGGGGGGACCCCTTCATTGGGGGGGTCCCCACTTCCCCAGGACCCCTGCCCATGCTGACCAGCCAGGGGGTTAATGCTTTGGCCGGGGGGACTTGTATAAAAAGTCTCCCCCCGGCTGTGGCATTACCCTGCTGGCTGGTTGTGTCCGGTGCTGGTTCTTAAAATACGGGGGACCCCTAGTCATTTTGTCCCCCGTATTTTGGGAACCAGCGCCGGACCTTGAGCCTGGTGCTGGTTTTATAAAATCCAGGGAACCCCAACTTGATTGTTCCTTTGATTTTATGATACCAGCACCGGCTTTTTGAGCCCGGGGCTGGTTATGCTTAGGGGGGGGACCGCACGCCGTTTTTTTTCTTTTTTTTTTGACAACCAAAATCGCATATATGAAAATGCGCACATTTTCAGGACTGAAAATGCGCACATTTTCATGACTAAAAATCGACCTAAATCGCGGCAAATCGCATTTTTTGCCGCTAATTCGCATCTCATTACATATGCGAATTCGCGGCAAAAAACGCGATTTTTAAAGGTGCGATTTGGTGCGATTTTTTTTTTGTCTAAAAAAACGCACCCTATTACATTTCGCCCCTCTACTCTGTACAGCATTGTGTGTTTCAAAGTGTTTGTGTGTTAGTAAATTTAGACTGTAAGCTCCTATTGGGCAGGGATTAATATGAGTGATATCTACTATTTGTATAGCATCTGGGTTTCAGAGTGTTTGTGTGTTAGTAAATTTAGGTTGTAAGCTTGTATTGGGCATGGACTAATAGAAGTGGTGATGCGGTGTGGAGGAGATGACCCTATAGGCCAACAGTGTGCCAGGGCGGAGTCAGTGTGCTACACATACGTGGAGAAGGAGACTTGCTGCGCAGAAGGCCGCCGCGGAGGAGACTTGCTTGCAAGGAGACCAGATACCCAGGACACCTGTTGCTGGGGAGGACACAATCGGATGCTGCCGAGGAGACCTGCTACCACAGAGGACACTGCCGCCGGGGAGACAGCTTCCAGAACCTGCTACTGGGGAGGACACCACCAGGGATGTCACTGACTGATATGAGTGCCATATATTCTATGTACTGTATAGCATTGTTTTTCAGAGTGTTTGTGGGTGATGAAATTTAGCCTGAAAGCTCCTAGGGGCAGGAATAAGGTTGAGTGACATGTATTTTTTGTACAGCATTGTGTGTTTTAGAGTGCTGTGTGTTAGTAAATTTAGACTGTAAGCTCCTAAGGGGCAGGGACTAATATAAGTGATATCTATTCTTTCTTCAGTATTTTGTGTTTCAGAGTGTTTGTGTGTTAGTAAATTTAGACTGGAAGCTCCTATGGGGCAAGGACTGATATGAGTGACATATAGTATATATAGCATTGTGTGTTCCAGAGTGTTTGTGTGTTAATAAATTTAGAGTGGAAGCTCCTATGAGGCAGGGTCTGATGATATGAATGATTTTTGTTGTCTGTACAGCACTGTATTTATGTTTGTTATATATAATACCCAGTAATAATAAATATGCATGTATGTCATGAACATATTATTGGGACTAATCGAAGTGGTGATGCGGTGTGGAGGAGACGACCCTATAGGCCAACAGTGTGCCAGGGCGGAGTCAGTGTGCTGCACATGTGTGGAGAAGGAGACTTGCTGCGCAGAAGGCCGCCGCGGAGGAGACTTGCTTGCAAGGAGACCGGATACCCGGGACACCTGCTGCTGGGGAGGACACAATCGGATGCTGCCGAGGAGTCCTGCTGCCACAGAGGACACTGCCAGACACTGCCGCCCGGGAGACAGCTGCCAGAACCTGCTACTGGGGAGGACACCACCAGGGATGTCACTGACTGATATGAGTGCTATATATTCTATGTACTGTATAGCATTGTTTTTCAGAGTGTTTGTGGGTGATGAAATTTAGACTGAAAGCTCCTAGGGGCAGGAATAAGGTTGAGTGACATGTATTTTTTGTACAGCATTGCGTGTTTTAGAGTGCTGTGTGTTAGTAAATTTAGACTGTAAGCTCCTAAGGGGCAGGGACTAATATGAGTGATATCTATTCTTTGTTTAGTATTTTTTGTTTCAGAGTGTTTGTGTGTTAGTAAATTTAGACTATTAGCCCCTATGGGGCAAGGACTGATATGAGTGACATATAGTATATATAGCATTGTGTGTTCCAGAGTGTTTGTGTGTTAATAAATTTAGAGTGGAAGCTCCTATGGGGCAGGGTCTGATGATATGAATGATTTTTGTTGTCTGTACAGCACTGTATTTATGTTTGTTATATATAATACCCAGTAATAATAAATATGCATGTATGTCATGAACATATTATTGGGACTAATAGAAGTGGTGATGCGGTGTGGAGGAGACGACCCTATAGGCCAACAGTGTGCCAGGGCGGAGTCAGTGTGCTGCACATGGGTGATGAAGGAGACTTGCTGCGCAGAAGGCCGCCGCGGAGGAGACTTGCTTGCAAGGAGACCGGATACCCGGGACACCTGCTGCTGGGCAGGACACAATCGGATGCTGCCGAGGAGACCTGCTGCCACAGAGGACACTGCCAGACACTGCCGCCCGGGAGACAGCTGCCAGAACCTGCTACTGGGGAGGACACCACCAGGGATGTCACTGACTGATATCAGTGCTATATATTCTATGTACTGTATAGCATTGTTTTTCAGAGTGTTTGTGGGTGATGAAATTTAGACTGAAAGCTCCTAGCGGCAGGAATAAGGTTGAGTGACATGTATTTTTTGTACAGCATTGCGTGTTTTAGAGTGCTGTGTGTTAGTAAATTTAGACTGTAAGCTCCTAAGGGGCAGGGACTAATATGAGTGATATCTATTCTTTGTTTAGTATTTTTTGTTTCAGAGTGTTTGTGTGTTAGTAAATGTAGACTTTAAGCTCCTATGGGGCAAGTACTGATATGAGTGACATATACTAAATATAGCATTGTGTGTTCCAGAGTGTTTGTGTGTTAATACATTTAGAGTGGAAGCTCCTATGGGGCAGGGTCTGATGATATGAATGATTTTTGTTGTCTGTACAGCATTGTATTTATGTTTGTTATATATAATACCCAGTAATAATAAATATGCATGTATGTCATGAACATATTATCGCGCCTCTTTCTTCTTTTTTTTCAGATGGGCCTTCTCCACAAATGAATTGTGATTTCACCATCCAAGCCAACTATATCTCTGGGCTTCTCTGAGGTCATCTTTCCTACATCATATACTGAAGATGGAACGGCAGTAGCAGCTGGCCCACAACAGGTAATGAGGCGCGATAGTATCTTCCTGGCATACATGCATATTTATCAAATCTGTATATTTGCTATAGACCCTCTTTTTTACAGTACTGTTATGGCTTGATGAATTTAGGTCATCAAACTATTGTATGGGGACAGGGAGCCAGATCAGGACTGATATCTGTGCAGGAGATATCGGTGATGTCTGCCTCACTGGCTTTCTATTGAATGGCATGGATACTTAATTTTTACCAAAGTAGGAGAAAATTAATTTTCAACTACTTTAGTAGAAATTAATGGATAGTACATAGGCCCCTTAGTGAGCAATCACCCTGACAACAAGGCCGGGTGCAATTAGAGATTAATGCAACACAGTGTTTGTGAACTTGTGTGTTCGGAAATTTAGTCTTTAACCTATAACGGGGAAGGGCCTAACATAAATGTTTTTTTTTCTTCTGCACACTAATCATGTCTAATGAATATGTGTCTTTCTTCGGGGGTGCACATCAAAAACCGATAAAAAGCAATCTTTAAAAAAGCCTTTGTCTTACAAATCCTACCCATGTGTGTGAGAACACTTGTTTGTTAGGAATTTTAGACTGTATGCTCCTATGAAGCAGGACTCGTTTGAATGACATCTATACTCTGTACAGCATTATGTGTTTCAAAGTGTTTGTGTGTTAGTAAATTTAGACTGTAAGCTCGGTACTTGTGTATTTTGGCGGCGCCCATCGCATCGCATACCATAACACATGCGATGGTATGCGATGCGACGCGATATCGTACGATAGTGCACGATGGCATACAATTTTAAAATTGTATGCCATTGTACATGGCATAAGATGCCATAGGATGCGATGCGATGCGATTAAACATTGTATAAGCACCCTAATGGGTGCTTATACTCTGTTAAGCACCCAAATGGGTGCTTACAATGTTAAATGCACCCCCACGCCACCCCCCACTATAAACGTGAACCCGAAGCGTGGCGAGCGCAGCGAGCCCGCGAGGGGCGGCGGTACGCGTCCTACGACCTTTTCATACCCCCACTATCCACGTCGGCGTGGAGTTGAGAATAGAATAGTGTGGCGAGCGCAGCGAGCCACCGAGCCCGAAGCGTGGCGAGCGCAGCGAGCCCCGCGAGGGGACGCGGATACCTTCACAGGTAAACGCGTCCCCTCGCGGGCTTCACAGGTGTCCGCGTCGCCACGGACACCTGTGAAGCCCGCGAGGGGACGCGTATAACTGTGAAGGTATCCGCTTCCCCTCGCGGGGCTCGCTGCGCTCGCCACGCTTCGGGCTCGGTGGCTCGCTGCGCTCGCCACACTATTCTATTCTCAACTCCACGCCGACGTGGATAGTGGGGGTATGAAAAGGTCGTAGGACGCGTACCGCCGCCCCTCGCGGGCTCGCTGCGCTCGCCACGCTTCGGGTTCACGTTTATAGTGGGGGGTGGCGTGGGGGTGCATTTAACATTGTTAGCACCCATTTGGGTGCTCAAAAGCACCCTTTAGGGTGCTTATACGATTTTTGGTCGTATAGGGGGTCAAAATCGCGTCGCATCGCATCGCATGCCATCGGGTGCATGGCATACGATGCGATGCGATCTGTTCGTCGTACGACGGACATCGGGGGCGCCGCCAAAATACACAAGTACCGTAAGCTCCTATTGGGCAGGGATTAATATGAGTGATATCTACTCTTTGTATAGCATCTGGGTTTCAGAGTGTTTGTGTGTTAGTAAATTTAGATTGTAAGCTCGTATTGGGCATGGACTAATAGAAGTGGTGATGCGGTGTGGAGGAGATGACCCTATAGGCCAACAGTGTGCCAGGGCGGAGTCAGTGTGCTACACATACGTGGAGAAGGAGACTTGCTGCGCAGAAAGCCGCCGCGGAGGAGACTTGCTTGCAAGGAGACCAGATACCCAGGACACCTGTTGCTGGGGAGGACACAATTGGATGCTGCCGAGGAGACCTGCTGCCACAGAGGACACTGCCGCCGGGGAGACAGCTTCCAGAACCTGCTACTGGGGAGGACACCACCAGGGATGTCACTGACTGATATGAGTGCCAATATATTCTATGTACTGTATTGTTTTTCAGAGTGTTTGTGGGTGATGAAATTTAGACTGAAAGCTCCTAGGGGCAGGAATAAAGTTGAGTGACATGTATTTTTTGTACAGCATTGTGTGTTTTAGAGTGCGGTGTGTTAGTAAATTTAGACTGTAAGCTCCTAAGGGGCAGGGACTAATATGAGTGATATCTATTCTTTGTTTAGTATTTTGTGTTTCAGAGTGTTTGTGTGTTAGTAAATTTAGACTGGAAGCTCCTATGGGGCAAGGACTGATATGAGTGACATATAGTATATATAGCATTGTGTGTTCCAGAGTGTTTGTGTGTTAATAAATTTAGAGTGGAAGCTCCTATGGGGCAGGGTCTGATGATATGAATTATTTTTGTTGTCTGTACAGCACTGTATTTATGTTTGTTATATATAATACCCAGTAATAATAAATATGCATGTATGTCATGAACATATTATTGGGACTAATAGAAGTGGTGATGTGGTGTGAAGGAGACGACCCTATAGGCCAACAGTGTGCCAGGGCGGAGTCAGTGTGCTGCACATGTGTGGAGAAGGAGACTTGCTGCGCAGAAGGCCGCCGCGGAGGAGACTTGCTTGCAAGGAGACCGGATACCCGGGACACCTGCTGCTGGGGAGGACACAATCGGATGCTGCCGAGGAGTCCTGCTGCCACAGAGGACACTGCCAGACACTGCCGCCCGGGAGACAGCTTCCAGAACCTGCTACTGGGGAGGACACCACCAGGGATGTCACTGACTGATATGAGTGCTATATATTCTATGTACTGTATAGCATTGTTTTTCAGAGTGTTTGTGGGTGATGAAATTTAGACTGAAAGCTCCTAGGGGCAGGAATAAGGTTGAGTGACATGTATTTTTTGTACAGCATTGTGTGTTTTAGAGTGCTGTGTGTTAGTAAATTTAGACTGTAAGCTCCTAAGGGGCAGGAACTAATATGAGTGATATCTATTCTTTGTTTAGTATTTTGTGTTTCAGAGTGTTTGTGTGTTAGTAAATTTAGACTGGAAGCTCCTATGGGGCAAGGACTGATATGAGTGACATATAGTATATATAGCATTGTGTGTTCCAGAGTGTTTGTGTGTTAATAAATTTAGAGTGGAAGCTCCTATGGGGCAGGGTCTGATGATATGAATGATTTTTGTTGTCTGTACAGCACTGTATTTATGTTTGTTATATATAATACCCAGTAATAATAAATATGCATGTATGATATGAACATATTATCGCGCCTCTTTCTTCTTTTTTTTCAGATGGGCCTTCTCCACAAATGAATTGTGATTTCACCATCCAAGCCAACTATATCTCTGGGCTTCTCTGAGGTCATCTTTTCTACATCATATACTGAAGATGGAACGGCAGCAGCAGCTGGCCCACAACAGGTAATGAGGCGCGATAGTATCTTCCTGGCATACATGCATATTTATCAAATCTGTATATTTGCTATAGACCCTCTTTTTTACAGTACTTTTATGGCTTGATGAATTTAGGTCATCAAACTATTGTATGGGGACAGGGAGCCAGATCAGGACTGATATCTGTGCAGGAGATATCGGTGATGTCTGCCTCACTGGCTTTCTATTGAATGGCATGGATACTTAATTTTTACCAAAGTAGGAGAAAATTAATTTTCAACTACTTTAGTAGAAATTAATGGATAGTACATAGGCCCCTTAGTGAGCAATCACCCTGACAACAAGGCCGGGTGCAATTAGAGATTAATGCAACACAGTGTTTGTGAACTTGTGTGTTTGGAAATTTAGTCTTTAACCTATAACGGGGAAGGGCCTAACATAAATGTTTTTTTTTCTTCTGCACACTAATCATGTCTAATGAATATGTGTCTTTCTTCGGGGGTGCACATCAAAAACCGATAAAAAGCAATCTTTAAAAAAGCCTTTGTCTTACAAATCCTACCCATGTGTGTGAGAACACTTGTTTGTTAGGAATTTTAGACTGTATGCTCCTATGAAGCAGGACTCGTTTGAATGACATCTATACTCTGTACAGCATTATGTGTTTCAAAGTGTTTGTGTGTTAGTAAATTTAGACTGTAAGCTCCTATTGGGCAGGGATTAATATGAGTGATATCTACTCTTTGTATAGCATCTGGGTTTCAGAGTGTTTGTGTGTTAGTAAATTTAGATTGTAAGCTCGTATTGGGCATGGACTAATAGAAGTGGTGATGCGGTGTGGAGGAGATGACCCTATAGGCCAACAGTGTGCCAGGGCGGAGTCAGTGTGCTACACATACGTGGAGAAGGAGACTTGCTGCGCAGAAAGCCGCCGCGGAGGAGACTTGCTTGCAAGGAGACCAGATACCCAGGACACCTGTTGCTGGGGAGGACACAATTGGATGCTGCCGAGGAGACCTGCTGCCACAGAGGACACTGCCGCCGGGGAGACAGCTTCCAGAACCTGCTACTGGGGAGGACACCACCAGGGATGTCACTGACTGATATGAGTGCCAATATATTCTATGTACTGTATTGTTTTTCAGAGTGTTTGTGGGTAATGAAATTTAGACTGAAAGCTCCTAGGGGCAGGAATAAAGTTTAGTGACATGTATTTTTTGTACAGCATTGTGTGTTTTAGAGTGCGGTGTGTTAGTAAATTTAGACTGTAAGCTCCTAAGGGGCAGGGACTAATATGAGTGATATCTATTCTTTGTTTAGTATTTTGTGTTTCAGAGTGTTTGTGTGTTAGTAAATTTAGACTGGAAGCTCCTATGGGGCAAGGACTGATATGAGTGACATATAGTATATATAGCATTGTGTGTTCCAGAGTGTTTGTGTGTTAATAAATTTAGAGTGGAAGCTCCTATGGGGCAGGGTCTGATGATATGAATTATTTTTGTTGTCTGTACAGCACTGTATTTATGTTTGTTATATATAATACCCAGTAATAATAAATATGCATGTATGTCATGAACATATTATTGGGACTAATAGAAGTGGTGATGTGGTGTGAAGGAGACGGCCCTATAGGCCAACAGTGTGCCAGGGCGGAGTCAGTGTGCTGCACATGTGTGGAGAAGGAGACTTGCTGCGCAGAAGGCCGCCGCGGAGGAGACTTGCTTGCAAGGAGACCGGATACCCGGGACACCTGCTGCTGGGGAGGACACAATCGGATGCTGCCGAGGAGTCCTGCTGCCACAGAGGACACTGCCAGACACTGCCGCCCGGGAGACAGCTTCCAGAACCTGCTACTGGGAGGACACCACCAGGGATGTCACTGACTGATATGAGTGCTATATATTCTATGTACTGTATAGCATTGTTTTTCAGAGTGTTTGTGGGTGATGAAATTTAGACTGAAAGCTCCTAGGGGCAGGAATAAGGTTGAGTGACATGTATTTTTTGTACAGCATTGTGTGTTTTAGAGTGCTGTGTGTTAGTAAATTTAGACTGTAAGCTCCTAAGGGGCAGGGACTAATATGAGTGATATCTATTCTTTGTTTAGTATTTTGTGTTTCAGAGTGTTTGTGTGTTAGTAAATTTAGACTTTAAGCTCCTATGGGGCAAGGACTGATATGAGTGACATATAGTATATATAGCATTGTGTGTTCCAGAGTGTTTGTGTGTTAATAAATTTAGAGTGGAAGCTCCTATGGGGCAGGGTCTGATGATATGAGTGATTTTTGTTGTCTGTACAGCACTGTATTTATGTTTGTTATATATAATACCTAGTAATATTAAATATGCATGTATGTCATGAACATATTATCGCTCCTCTTTCTTCTTTTTTTTCAGATGGGCCTTCTCCACAAATGAATTGTGATTTCACCATCCAAGCCAACTATATCTCTGGGCTTCTCTGATGTCATCTTTTCTACATCATATACTGAAGATGGAACGGCAGCAGCAGCTGACCCACAACAGGTAATGAGGCGCGATAGTATCTTCCTGGCATACATGCATATTTATCAAATCTGTATATTTGCTATAGACCCTCTTTTTTACAGTACTGTTATGGCTTGATGAATTTAGGTCATCAAACTATTGTATGGGGACAGGGAGCCAGATCAGGACTGATATCTGTGCAGGAGATATCGGTGATGTCTGCCTCACTGGCTTTCTATTGAATGGCATGGATACTTAATTTTTACCAAAGTAGGAGAAAAATAATTTTCAACTACTTTTGTAGAAATTAATGGATAGTACATAGGTCCCTTAGTGAGCAATCACCCTGACAACAAGGCCGGGTGCAATTAGAGATTAATGCAACACAGTGTTTGTGCACTTGTGTGTTTGGAAATTTAGTCTTTAACCTATAACGGGGAAGGGCCTAACATAAATGTTTTTTTTTCTTCTGCACACTAATCATGTCTAATGAATATGTGTCTTTCTTCGGGGGTGCACATCAAAAATCGATAAAAAGCAATCTTTAAAAAAGCCTTTGTCTTACAAATCCTACCCATGTGTGTGAGAACACTTGTTTGTTAGGAATTTTAGACTGTATGCTCCTATGAAGCAGGGACTAGTTTGAATGACATCTATACTCTGTACAGCATTGTGTGTTTCAAAGTGTTTGTGTGTTAGTAAATTTAGACTGTAAGCTCCTATTGGGCAGGGATTAATATAAGTGATATCTACTCTTTGCATAGCATCTGTGTTTCAGAGAGTTTGTGTGTTAGTAAATTTAGATTGTAAGCTCGTATTGGGCATGGACTAATAGAAGTGGTGATGCGGTGTGGAGGAGACGACCCTATAGATCAACAGTGTGCCAGGGCGGAGTCAGTGTGCTACACATACGTGGAGAAGGAGACTTGCTGCGCAGAAGGCCGCCGCGGAGGAGACTTGCTTGCAAGGAGACCAGATACCCAGGACACCTGTTGCTGGGGAGGACACAATCGGATGCTGCCGAGGAGATCTGCTGCCACAGAGGACACTGCCGCCGGGGAGACAGCTTCCAGAACCTGCTACTGGGGAGGACACCACCAGGGATGTCACTGACTGATATGAGTGCCATATATTCTATGTACTGTATAGCATTGTTTTTCAGAGTGTTTGTGGGTGATGAAATTTAGACTGAAAGCTCCTAGGGGCAGGAATAAGGTTGAGTGACATGTATTTTTTGTACAGCATTGTGTGTTTTAGAGTGCTGTGTGTTAGTAAATTTAGACTGTAAGCTCCTAAGGGGCAGGGACTAATATGAGTGATATCTATTCTTTGTTTAGTATTTTGTGTTTCAGAGTGTTTGTGTGTTAGTAAATTTAGACTTTAAGCTCCTATGGGGCAAGGACTGATATGAGTGACATATAGTATATATAGCATTGTGTGTTCCAGAGTGTTTGTGTGTTAATAAATTTAGAGTGGAAGCTCCTATGGGGCAGGGTCTGATGATATGAATGATTTTTGTTGTCTGTACAGCACTGTATTTATGTTTGTTATATATAATACCCAGTAATAATAAATATGCATGTATGTCATGAACATATTATTGAGACTAATAGAAGTGGTGATGCGGTGTGGAGGAGACGACCCTATAGGCCAACAGTGTGCCAGGGCGGAGTCAGTGTGCTGCACATGTGTGGAGAAGGAGACTTGCTGCGCAGAAGGCCGCCGCGGAGGAGAATTGCTTGCAAGGAGACCGGATACCCGGGACACCTGCTGCTGGGAAGGACACAATCGGATGCTGCCGAGGAGTCCTGCTGCCACAGAGGACACTGCCAGACACTGCCGCCCGGGAGACAGCTGCCAGAACCTGCTACTGGGGAGGACACCACCAGGGATGTCACTGACTGATATGAGTGCCATATATTCTATATACTGTATAGCATTGTTTTTCAGAGTGTTTTTGGGTGATGAAATTTAGACTGAAAGTTCCTAGGGGCATGAATAAGGTTGAGTGACATGTATTTTTTGTACAGCATTGTGTGTTTTAGAGTGCTATGTGTTAGTAAATTTAGACTGTAAGCTCCTAAGGGGCAGGGACTAATATGAGTGATATCTATTCTTTGTTTAGTATTTTTTGTTTCAGAGTGTTTGTGTGTTAGTAAATTTAGACTTTAAGCTCCTATGGGGCAAGGACTGATATGAGTGACATATACTAAATATAGCATTGTGTGTTCCAGAGTGTTTGTGTGTTAATAAATTTAGAGTGGAAGCTCCTATGGGGCAGGGTCTGATGATATGAATGATTTTTGTTGTCTGTACAGCATTGTATTTATGTTTGTTATATATAATACCCAGTAATAATAAATATGCATGTATGTCATGAACATATTATCGCGCCTCTTTCTTCTTTTTTTTCAGATGGGCCTTCTCCACAAATGAATTGTGATTTCACCATCCAAGCCAACTATATCTCTGGGCTTCTCTGAGGTCATCTTTTCTACATCATATACTGAAGATGGAACGGCAGCAGCAGCTGACCCACAACAGGTAATGAGGCACGATAGTATCTTCCTGGCATACATGCATATTTATCAAATCTGTATATTTGCTATAGACCCTCTTTTTTACAGTACTGTTATGGCTTGATGAATTTAGGTCATCAAACTATTGTATGGGGACAGGGAGCCAGATCAGGACTGATATCTGTGCAGGAGATATTGGTGATGTCTGCCTCACTGGCTTTCTATTGAATGGCATGGATACTTAATTTTTACCAAAGTAGGAGAAAAATAATTTTCAACTACTTTTGTAGAAATTAATGGATAGTACATAGGCCCCTTAGTGAGCAATCACCCTGACAACAAGGCCGGGTGCAATTAGAGATTAATGCAACACAGTGTTTGTGCACTTGTGTGTTTGGAAATTTAGGGTGACATTCTATGGGATGCGATTTGCGTTTTTTGGCGTTAATTAGACAACAAAATGGCGATATCGCATTTTCCCGTCAAATCGCCAATTTAATGGGATGCGCTAGGGGACTGAAATCGCATATTATGTGCGTTAACGCATGCGGACCAAAAGTGCGAAATTAATTCGCATTTTTATCGCATCCAGATGTTTTCGTATACAAAAGTATACAACTCGCTTATTTAATGCAATGCGCATTTGCAAATCGCACTTTTTAGGTGTCTAATAATCGCACTTATTTCAGACCAGGTTCTGTTTGGCGATTTGGCCCAGAACTCATTTTGGTCAAGTGCACACATGGTTAATTTCACCACAGGTGCCCTCATTTTCACTCACAAACACCCCTACATAAACCCCAACATCATTAAGGACACCTGTGAGGGCTTCAAACATGGAGATTTTGCAGACTATTTTGGAGTTGCCTATCTGTGATGTGGCCCATTTGGAGGAGCTGCGCAGGAGGGAGGAAGCTGCGCACCAGATCCTGGTAGCCTCCCGACTACTGCGTACCCCACGTATGTATCGTGCTCGCCTGTACCTGGACTCCCTCTCGGATCAACAGGTTGTGGGGATGGTTACGCTGAACCGCATTAACCTGTTGGACTTATATGAGCAGGTGAGAGATGATTTGGACCCTTTGGGGGGAGCCAACTATGCAGTGTCTGGCCAGCACAAATTAATGTGTGTCCTCTACTATTTTGCCACAGGCTCCACTCAGTCTGTGACCTCATGGGCCTTGGGGGTATCACACGCCACTTACTCTAAGCATTTTAATCAAGTGTTACTTGCTTTAAAGAAGTTGGGGCGGACATACATCAGCAGCCGTTACTTTTCTGGTAAGCACATGTGCCCTGTACTCCAAAATGTACCTGTGCTGTAAGTGTACTCATAAACAAATTATTGACCAATACCATCTGTTTCCACCAACATTTAGCCTAATACACAGTGCCCAACGGATGCACATGGTGGTGCTGACCTATCCCTTGCTGGTATCTAGCTTGTAAGTACATTTGATATATGTATGAATGAAGTTTGCAGTCAAACATGGCTCACTGGTGTTGTGGAACTACATGTGCCAGCATGCCCTGACACACTACCACCATTACAGTCCAAACCATGAGTGTCAGAGCCTGCTGGAATATGTAGATCCACAGCCTTTGCCGGCCATGGAGTTACCCCACACTACTTTAGTGCAATCCCATTGGCATATACCATTACAATTTGTTATAATTCACACATTAATTGGTTTTTATAAAAAGACACAAACACAATGGTATGCGGTTAGACATTTTTACTTCTGTCTACTTTTTCAGACGCAATTTGCATTGTGGCAGGTGAAAAATAACAACTCTGGGGGCATGTTACAAGATGTTTGGGATTTGACAAAATTAACAAACATATATATCAGCTACCTTCTCCCAGCATCAGGCACCCCTACACCACTTCTAGACCCTGCACCAAGCCCACCACGGGTCTTAACACTCCGACGGGGTGGGGAAGTGGGGGAGCCACTTATTGGGGTGCTGGATACACTGCTGAGGGTTGATGCTGCGCCACCTCCCACATTGGCTTCCAGCTGCTGTATTTGGGCCTGCATAGCTAGTAAGGCATTGGTCTGCGCTGTGCATGATTGGGTTAGTGCTGTGTTACTTTGCGCCAGGCTGCCAATATGCCTATTCTGTTCCCTTACAGCAGCAGTTTGTTCTGCAAAACGGGTGTCAATGCTGTTAGCAATGCGCACATGAGTGCCTACACCTACCCGTACACTACGTGCAATTTTGCGTAACTGAAGGAAGGTGTCACGCATGTACCCCTGGATGTTACCTATTTGGAGGCTTTGGGAGGCCATGAATTCTATCTGCTTATCCTTGAAATTAACCAAGGAGTTAGCTACTTGGGAAGCAGAAGCTGCTGTATGGGGTGTGTTGGTGGGTGGGGGTGGGTTGGGAGACACCCCACTTGGGGGAAGATCACTCTGTGACGAGGTCTGTATTTCTTCCTCTGCCGCAAAGGTGTCGACCGGATCAAGAATGATGTCCATTTCGTCTAACACCAGTATTGAAGAATCTGTTTGGTTGGACCCTAGTTGTATAGCACCTGTGGATACAGATGAAGAGGTAAGTACTGATGCATATATAGGCCAGACTCTCTTCTGTACTGTTTTAGAAAGGGCTTGAGATGCTGGACGCACATACCTAGGGGTGTTATGTACTTACACATGTACCCCGAGACAGCATGTAACATTGACATTAATAATATGTCACATGCCTAGCTCAGATGACATTAATTTCCGTTGCAATGTAGCAGCAGGAGATGAATGTAGTGTGAGATATTGTTCATGTGACATGGGTGTGTGTACTGTATGTGTAATGGCGTGTTTTTTGTTCATTTACCTGCTTCCACAGATTCTGCAGCAAAGGGCCTTCTGGTCTTGGATGCGTGAGCACTTCGGGATGGACAATCTGTACAAGGAAAGATGGGCAGGCATTATGGACCTTGCAATGGCTAAGCATTTTCTGCAAACATGCATTGAAATGACAATAATGGGCAATACCCTTTGGATAAGGACTGCGTTATTTCTTCACCACCTTTTTTTTTGTTTAAACCCAAAGATTTTTTTTTAAGATTATTATTAAACTAGTGTACACATGACAACTATTGGATAATCTGTGGTATGTAGTCATGGCAGCTAAACCACCAGTACACCTCTGGGTTTTTGGCCACATACATGTTAGGCTGCTAGAAAGAATGTTACAGTGTTAATCAATATGAGCAGTTGTGGAACTACAAGGCCCAGCATTATGAGCAATTTAAAAGTAGTAGCAGACAATTTCTTGTGCATGACCTTGCTGGGCTATGTAGTTCCACAGCAGCACTTTACTTAGCATAACAATACAAGTGAACATTATAGTTATAATACATTGGCATGTATGTTTAAGATTGCATGGGGTCACACTTACCAGCTCTGGATGGCGTTTGCGGCCTATCGGAATCCGCCACGTGCATGCCAGGCAGGACCTCAGGGGGTATGATGCGCTTCAGCTTCACCTCATATGAATTGTAGCACACAGTGGTGGGGCTTCCTCCTCCAGTCTTGGTGGCCTCCTCCAACTCCATGGCCATTTTACTTTTCAACTGCCGTTTGATGTCGTTAAATCTCTTTTTCACATTGCGGACCAGGCGCTTGTGCTGACTGATAGTGTTCACCGCCTGGGTGATGTCCTTCCACATAGCCCTTTTGCGCTGTGCAGTGGTCTTGTGGTGAGATTTGCCAAGCAAACGGCCAAACACTGGCAGGATAGCCCGGACAAGTGCTGCATTTTCCTCATATGAAAAGCGGACCTTTCGGCCACTTTTTGTGCGGCCAGCTTCCACCTCCTCCTCCTCCTCATTTTCTACTCCAGCCATGTACCCCTCCTCCTTCATGCCAGTGTCTTCCTCCTCCTCACCACCATCTTCCTCCACCTCTGACATGTGGCCCTCCTGCAGCTGCTGTGGGGTATGGTCAAGGTCTTGGCTGTAGGATGGGGATGCCAGCGGATCCTCCACCTCCTCCTGCTGGGGCTGGACGCCCAGGGCATGGCCTGGGGCTGGCCTTGCTGTGGCCATGCTGCCTGCCACACTGCTGGCTCTCCCACTTGGCTGGCTGCTGCCACTGCTCCCTCTGCCACTGCTCCCTCTGCCACTCCTCACTCTGCCACTCCTCACTCTGCCACCAACTCCTCTTCCTCTAATCACACTGCCACTGCTCCTCTCCATGCTCCTTACTTCCTATCAAAGAGTGAAATGGTGCCAATGCCCCTTTATATAGGGGGTGTGATGCATAATGGAGGGGACAGAGATGGGCCAATAGGTTGGGGGGTTCTTAGTCATGCGTAGACAGTTTTGTAAATCGCACTCCGGTTGGTCCAAAATTCGCACATGACCGGCGGAAGAACTCGCACTTTTTTGTGACTTAAAATCGCAACACTTCGCCGCAAATCGCACCTCTTCGCACTTTTCAGCCTCCAAAGCGCATCACATTAAATATGCGAATTATGACTGAAAAGTGCGATTTCAAAAAAGTGCGAATAGCGGCGATGTGGTGCGCAAAAAAAACATGCGCATTTATCTCATCCCATAGAATGTCACCCTTAGTCTTTAACCTATAACAGGGAAGGGCCTAACATAAATGTTTTTTTTTCTTCTGCACACTAATCATGTCTAATGAATATGTGTCTTTCTTCGGAGGTGCACATCAAAAATCGATAAAAAGCAATCTTTAAAAAAGCCTTTGTCTTACAAATCCTACCCATGTGTGTGAGAACACTTGTTTGTTAGGAATTTTAGACTGTATGCTCCTATGAAGCAGGGACTAGTTTGAATGACATCTATACTCTGTACAGCATTGTGTGTTTCAAAGTGTTTGTGTGTTAGTAAATTTAGACTGTAAGCTCCTATTGGGCAGGGATTAATATGAGTGATATCTACTCTTTGTATAGCATCTGGGTTTCAGAGTGTTTGTGTGTTAGTAAATTTAGATTGTAAGCTCGTATTGGGCATGGACTAATAGAAGTGGTAATGCGGTGTGGAGGAGATGACCCTATAGGCCAACAGTGTGCCAGGGCGGAGTCAGTGTGCTACACAAACGTGGAGGAGACTTGCTGCGCAGAAGGCCGCCGCGGAGGAGACTTGCTTGCAAGGAGACCAGATACCCAGGGCACCTGTTGCTGGGGAGGACACAATCGGATGCTGCCGAGGAGACCTGCTGCCACAGAGGACACTGCCGCCGGGGAGACAGCCGCCAGCACCTGCTACTGGGGAGGACACCACCAGGGATGTCACTGACTGATATGAGTGCTATATATTCTATGTACTGTATAGCATTGTTTTTCAGAGTGTTTGTGGGTGATGAAATTTAGACTGAAAGCTCCTAGGGGCAGGAATAAGGTTGAGTGACATGTATTTTTTGTACAGCATTGTGTGTTTCAGAGTTTTTGTGGGTTATTAAATTAAGACTGAAAGCTCCTCGCCCTATGTATTGCTATAGTATCAATGAGAACCTTGATTAATACCATCTCAGAGGTGCTCAATTTGTCAATGTATTCCCTACTGACAGCAACTGCCAAGAAGAAACCTGAAGGTAAAATATTCAGGTTATTATCCATTTGATTTGTGATTTTTTTTCATCATGTGGCAAAATTGTTCACTTATTTTGGATGATATTGCATTGTGAGTTTTATAAATATTGCATCGCCGTTGGACCACCCTCTACAACAGGCATTCCCAACCCCGGTCCTCAAGGCACACTAACAGTCCAGGTTTTAGTGATATCCCAGATTCAGCGGGTGTGGATCGTTTTATCGACCATACTTAGGTCGACACCGTTGGGTCGACATGGGACAAGGTCGACATGAGTTTCGGTCGACACATGCGTTAGGTCGGCAGATCGTTAGGTCGACGTGTTTTTTTTTCACTGTTTTCTGACCCGAATGTCGACACAGTTGGAAGTAAATCGCAGCCCCTTGCTTCGGGCACGTTGCCTTGCTGTGCTCGGCACACTATTGTATTCTCACACCACGCCCTAGTGGATGGTAGGGCATGAAATACCGCCTGTCGGCACATGTCGGCTCAAAAAACAGTGAAAAAGCACATGTCGACCTAACAACCTGTCGACCTAAACCCATATCGACCTAGACACCTGTTGACCTAGAACCCTGTCGACCTTGCCACCTGTCGACCCAACGGTGTCGACCTAAGTGCTGTATCCCGATTCAGCACAGATGGTTAAATCCAGATACATGAGATACTAAGCCTTGTGGTCTGTGGTTGGGAATGCCTGCACTACACAACATTTTTCCCTGCTCACCCTACAACCAATAATGTTTTAAATGCATCAAATTCAAGATATGCAAATACAGGGAACAGCTTTTTGGGACATCCTGTAGGCCTGCTCAGTGCAGCATGGTCCCTGCTCCTGCCCTCCCTCCCCAGACGCCGCCCTTCCCTTCCTACCGGCTGTCTTGCTTATTGCCCTTTATAATCCAGCCCCAAAGATGAAGACAATTGGAGGTTTGGAAAAATACGTTCTGCAAATAACTCTGAGTGGTTTTTGTTCAGAGAAAACAAGATAGGTAGAGATATTCATTCAGGCCATTGTGTGCCATGATGTTTTTATTCCAAATAGTACCTCGCAAGCGGCAGAAATGTACAGTCGTCCATAATTAAAAACAATGTAAGGGGCTTTCTTCTCAGTTGACCTACAGTATAGTATATATGGTACTTGTTTCCTAGCACGGCCACAATCGCGGGCATCGTGTACCTTTAAGTTAAGGTACACGATGCCCGCAATGGACCCGATTTCCTTTGAAATCAGGTCCATTTTGCTGGCAAAGGGAAAATCGCGGGCATCACGTCGGTCGCGACCATTAACATTGGCCCCGACGCGACCGACGCGATGTCCGCGATTTTTCCATAGGCTTCATCGCGTCGGTCTTGTGCCATTATAATGGCACACGATATGAGATGGACTTGATTAAGTGCATCTCACATAGTAAAAAATGTGAAATGGGCCAATATGACCCATTTCACATTATATATATCCCCGTCGTCACCCCACAATTGACGTGAACCCGAAGCGTGGCGAGCGCAGCGGCGGTGCGCGTCCTCCGACCTTTTCATTCCCCTACTTTCCACGTCGGCGTGGAGTTGAGAATATAAAGTGTGGCGAGCGCAGCGAGCCACCGAGCCCGAAGCGTGGCGAGCGGACGCGTATACCTGTGAAGTTATATGCTTCCGCTCGCCACGCTTCGGGCTCGCTGCGCTCGCCACACTTTATATTCTCAACTCCACGCCGACGTGGATAGTAGGGGAATGAAAAGGTCGGAGGACGCGCACCGCCGACCCTCGCGGGCTCGCTGCGCTCGCCACGCTTCGGGTTGGCGTCAATTGTGGGGTGGGGTTTACGGTCTAAAATTGGGGGTCTAGAGAATATTTTACATTGAATCCAATGTAAAATTGGGTCCCAGGGACCCTATTCACATTTGATTCAATAAAACAATCGGGTCGGTCGCATCACATGCGACCAAATCGCATGCGATGCGACCGACGAGATTTTTCCGACACAACCACCCTGATGGAAATCGGTGTGGCTGTGCTAGGAAACAAATACCGTATATATTACTAACCTCTCCTTGGTCATATATAGATTTATTCATTTGTAATTTGTTACAGGAACGCTGTATAACACAGAGTGTATAGCAGAGGTCAGCCTTTGTTTCATTTTGAAGGAACTACTATTTTGTAGATGTGTTAAACCTAAACCCAACTTCAGGAAATTTTAAGTTGACAAAACTACCACATGTACAGTAAATGCTGTAGTTCCTACAATAAGCCACTTTACAGTGCACAGGGAAATGTTAGGTACCATACCGTGAAATATCACTTTTCACCCAGCTGTAACAAAACATACAGTAGTTGTCTTTGTAATACCAATTCATAAGAAATGTGTGAGAGTTACTTCCTTAAGAGATCTAGAATGAAGGCTGTAATGTTATACGTAGCAAAGTGTTCTTCCCTCATTATTTCACATACTGATAAGTGGAGAAGAGTTTTCCCTGTCTAGTTTCAGGTAGCCTTTCATTGCCTGTTTTTTCTTGGAGAAATCATATCCCCAATGACACATGTGAAAGATGTATTAATTATGCCCCTTTCACACCGCACAAATAACCCGGTTTGACCCTGGTATGAAAGGGCCACTTGAAAAAACCTGGGTCCAGCATTTCAACCCAGGTTAAAATGAAGAGTAGAGAAAAAAGGGGGAAGATGATACCCGCACCAGTCTTTTGAATAATGAGACTTTCTTGTCTCCTCCAATACTGGTATCTTGTGGGAATAATATCCTTTTTGTATTAACAGTTGGAGGTGCTACCTACTACTTAAATATCTACACATAACACACACAGGGAAAGAAATTATAATGTAGGTGCACTGAAAGTCCTTTAATGTTACATAACATTAAACATTAACCTTTAATAATTTTGCAATAAAATTCGGTGAAATATTAAAAATTAAAAATAAACAAAGAGCAGAAATAAGATTAAAATAAGATGGCCACTGCTCAACTCTGCCCTATATTTGCAGGGTTATAATATCCCTGTATATTTCTAATAAAACCGGTGACAGTATTTTACACTTTCCAATAACTGTCACTTGGGCTCAAATAGCCATCAAAAAAGATTTTTTGTGTTACTTCAGTTTGTTGTAATTCGGATGTGTTTTTACTTATTTTGTTTAACAGTGATATTTCACTGGTATTGTGTGATTATAAGCAGATTTACAGGGCAGTTCGGTGGGAAGACGTCCGTCTTTATATGTAAATATTGTACTGTTAGGGTGATTGGACAATGTGTACACGTGCCACCAATCGTCCAATTACTGGTTTTAATAAAGTTTTTAAATATATACACCGTCCTGTGTTTTTTATGTGTATTGAGGACACGGTATTCCAGCTACACCAAGAACGACACTGTTTGGGCTGAGGGAATATGAGAATTATCCGCCGCTTTATACTTTTCGGCTTTTACCCCACATCAAACAGTGTTTCTTGTGTGTGTCTGCCGCTGGTTATTAGACAGTGCTTTCAGAGAACTCCCCAATATTAGGTAATATCAAAAGGGGCTGTTCAAACTCCACATCGGAGGCTACTGCTGAGTTAAGGGATATCAATTTATCAGCCACTTTATATTTATTAGCTGTTCACCCACTCCAACAGTATTTAAGTGTGTAAAGATGACATTACTCCTTCAAATAAGCTTTTGTTTAACAGAGTTCCCTTTTGCTGTTGAGCTAAGGGACATGTACTGTAGCTCTATATATTTATCAGCTATTACCCCACTCAAAACAGCATCTTAGTGTGATTATCACTCCTTTATTGGACAGTGTGTATAGAAGGCACCAATCCTCCAATCTCTGCTTTTGTCAGAATTCAGAGGTTTCTTGGTGCAAACAGAATAAAGATATATTATTAGCGGCTTTACACGCCAGTATACTGTTATCAGAGATTGACAAGTTCTAGCCGCTTCACTTTTGCTCGGCTACTTGTCCCATACATAACATTATTACTTTGTGATTGCCGCAATTTATTGAACAATGTGTACGTGTCAGAGTCAAACAATCACCCTATCTGTGCCATTCCCACATCTCTAACATGTTTCTGTTACATAAATTCAATGTCACTGTGAGAAGTGGATAGCATATCGGCTTCATTGAAAATGTCACTCTTGGGCTGCTACAAATGGGGATTTTTTTAAACGCCGCTACTTTTATGCCGGCTTTCACCCCTGCTTCTACAGTGTTTTTAAATGACTGCCATTTAGGTAGTATCACTATCCCTGTCCGTTAATACGGACTCGCAGCGGCTATTATTGTCCGCTCTCTAAGTTCAGTGTGGCGGCTATGTAATATGCCGCTCACCCGCTCAGGGGATATGATTCGCCTGTATTTCTAGCATCAGCCGGTTACCTGCTTATTTTATACAACTAACACTCGTGCCGAGCTGTGCCTCCACTTACTGCCTGCCTGTATCTAACTGCATGTATCTGTGCCACATCTTTACAATAAACATTTTAACACATTTAGGAACATTTAAACAGAGGAGCTGTGGCCATTAATCGCCAACGGCCGTTTCACCTAAGCTTCCTCAAGGCATGTCCAATAAATTGCGGCAATCACAAAGTAATAATGTTATGTATGGGACAAGTAGCCGAGCAAAAGTGAAGCGGCTAGAACTTGTCAATCTCTGATAACAGTACACTGGCGTGTAAAGCCGCTAATAATATATCTTTATTCTGTTTGCACCAAGAAACCTCTGAATTCTGACAAAAGCAGAGAGAGGATTGGTGCCTTCTATACACACTGTCCAATAAAGGAGTGATAATCACACTAAGATGCTGTTTTGAGTGGGGTAATAGCTGATAAATATATAGAGCTACAGTACATGTCCCTTAGCTCAACAGCAAAAGGGAACTCTGTTAAACAAAAGCTTATTTGAAGGATCGATGTCATCTTTACACACTTAAATACTGTTGGAGTGGGGTAACAGCTAATAAATATAAAGTGGCGGATAAATTGATATCCCTTAACTCAGCAGTAGCCTTCGATGTGGAGTTTGAACAGCCCCTTTAGATATTACCTAATATTGGGGAGTTCTTTGAAAGCACTGTCAGACACATACAAGAAACACTGTTTGAAGTGAGGTAAAAGCCGAAAAGTATAAAGCGGCGGATAAATCTCATATTCCCTCAGCCCAAGCAGTGTCGTTCTTGGTGTAGCTGGAATACCGTGTCCTCAATACACATAAAAAACACAGGACGGTGTATATATTTAAAAACTTTATTAAAACCAGTAATTGGACGATTGGTGGCACGTGTACACATTGTCCAATCACCCAAACAGTACTATATTTACATATAAAGACGGACGTCTTCCCACCGAACTGCCCTGTAAATCTGCTTATAATCACACAATACCAGTGAAATATCACTGTTAAACAAAATAAGTAAAAACACATCCGAATTACAACAAACTGAAGTAACACAAAAAATCTTTTTTGATGGCTATTTGAGCCCAAGTGACAGTTATTGGAAAGTGTAAAATACTGTCACCTGTTTTATTAGGAACATACAGGGATAGTATAACCCTGCAAATATAGGACAGAGTTGAGCAGTGGCCATCTTATTTTAATCTTATTTCTGCTCTTTATTTCTTTCTAATTTTTAATATTTCACCGAATTTTATTGCAAAATTATTAAAGGTTAAATTTTATGTGACATTAAAGGACTTTCAGTGCACCTACATTATACTTTCTTTCCCTGTGTGTGTTATAAAATGAAGAGTAATTCCCAACCCCGGTGTTTTTCACACTATAGGGAGAAGGCAGCATCAGCTCCAAGTGCTGCCTCCTCCCCGCTCCCAATAATACTCCACCCGCTCCCTATGGCTGTAGGGGCTAATCATAGCAAATCTAATCATAGCAAATGCCGGGTCGCTCCTGGGACAGACCTGTGTGCAAATCCATGGTGCCACCCTGCATTTGTAATGTGAAATAGGTATAAGCCTGGTGAAGTGATAAAGGGGAAGTTGATAACACTTCAGATATTCAGGGGCAGATTTATTAAGCCTGGAGAAATGGTAATGTGGCTGATACTTTGTCACAAACCAATCAGCTCCTAACTGTCAAGT
This sequence comes from Crinia signifera, assembly GCF_055691185.1. Classification (NCBI taxonomy): domain Eukaryota; kingdom Metazoa; phylum Chordata; class Amphibia; order Anura; family Myobatrachidae; genus Crinia; species Crinia signifera. Next base: position 50,949,172 of record NC_139220.1, on the reverse strand, counting down.
TACAGGCTGGGTTTGGTAACAGATACTTAGGAGCTGATTGCCTGGTGCTTTATCACCTTCCACTTTATCACTTCCCCATGCTTAATACATCTCCCCCATTCTCACCTATCAGGAATTTCAAAGCTTCATAATCAGAAGTGATTATGACAATTTTCTAATTTTCCATAATTTTTGAATGAAAATTGACAATTAATAGGGTTGACTTTTGTTAAAGTTTTATGTGGTGTTCCTGTCAGTGTCCTTTCCAATATTTTTGTATAGATACTTACACCATAATAATCTATAGCATTGGTAATGTACCCATATTTTCGTCCATAGTACTTAAAATTTTATTTAATCTTTGAAACAGAAGTTTCTTGAGTTATTTGGACAGGCAATATAAACAAGTTTCTCTATTTTGTTTGACATATTTTGTCATATGTTGGAACATTATTAGAGCCCATAGTGACACCTTGTAATTGTAAATAAAAATTATTTTCTACCAAAAACAAGCACTATATTCATAAGTTTCAAATATTCCACTGAAGGAACTTGATAATGAAAAATGTCAGTGATACATTCGGTAACAGAATCAGATCAACCTTCATGGGTGAAGTTAGTTTGTAAGCTACTGACATCATTTGTCACCTTACCACAATCATGAGGAATGGACATACAGCTTGGTGAGAAAATCTGTAGGATCAGCTATGTCAGAACTCAGAAGATGTAAAAAATTGTTAACAATTCACGAGAGCTGCTGATGGAGCCCTTTCACTGGGTCATAACAAAGTAACATAGTAATTAAGGCTGAAAAAAAGACGTTAGTCCATCGAGTTCAACCTATCTAACGTGTAACTACTGACTTGAGTAAGTCATATCTATAGGATTCCCTTAGTGGCCAAAAATGCATCCAGTTTTGATTTAAATTCATTAACAGTAGTTGCTGTAACCACCCCCACCGGCAATGAGTTCCGGAATTTTGCTGCTCTAATGTTGAAGAATCTTCTTCTTAATTCAGTACGGAATTCTTTTCCTTGAACCTCAGTATATGCCCGTGTGTCCTAAGAATAGGCCTGTTAGTGAACAAATCATCTCCCAGTTCCATATGATTCCAAATCCTGTATTTGAACATATTAATCATGTCATCTCTCAACCTCCATTTCCTCAGTGAAAACATATTCAGCCTGGTTAACCTTTCTTTGTATTCTAGTGATTCAAGACCTTTTACTAGCTTAGTTACCCTTCTCTGTACCTGTTCCAATTCATTTATGTCCTTTTTAAGGTGCAGTGCCCAGAACTGAACACAATATTCCAAGTATGGTCTCACCAATGCCTTGTAAAGAGGCACTATCACATTGGCATCCCTTGAATCAATACGCATTTTAATGCATGTCAGTGTCTGGTTTGCTTTTGCTGCTGCACTTGAGCAGTATGCACTATTACCCAATTTTTCATCCCAAGTCCTTCTCTACAGCTGAATTTCCTATAATAACTCCATTTATCCTATAAGTAGCTTGTTCATTTTTGTTCCCATAATGAATTACTTTACATTTTTCAACGTTAAACTGCATTTTCCACCTTTCCGCCCACCTTTCCAGTTTATTTAAGTCACTTTGTAGTGTTTCCACATCCTCTCCTGAGTTAATTTCCTTACTCAATTTCGTGTTGTCTGCAAATATTGCAATTTTACTCACTGTGTCACTTCCAATATCATTAAAGAATATATTAAACAAGGTGGGTCCCAATATTGAACCTTGCGGGACTCCACTTTGGACCTTACCCCAGCTGGAATATATGCCATTTACCACCACTCTCTGTCCCCGATTGTCCAATCAGTTTTTAATCCAATTACAAATTTTATCTCCTAACCCTAAATTACCTAGTTTCATTAATATCCTTTTATGAGGCATCGTGTCAAAAGCTTTAGCGAAATCAAGAAGTATTACATCAACATATCCCTAAGTCCAGCCGCCTACTGACTTCCTCATAGAATTAGTCTGACATGATCTAGACTTGTGTATTTTAAAATGTGTATAGATCTGTGGGTTCTAAACTTACTACTCAAGGCACCCTAACAGACCAGCTTTTAAGGACATACTGAAGCATAGATGACTTAGGGCTGGGCTGGCCAACCAGTACTGGAGATGTGCCACGTTTTACAAATCACCTAACTGTCACATTTTCAAACATGCTGCATCCATTCCTACTATAGATCCACAGGTTGTCAGGCGCCGCCGTCCAGGATGCCCAGCACCCGGACGGACGGCGAGTGCGGGGGCTAGCGGGGAGCCTGGTGACGCGGCCGAGCAGCATCCCAGGTCCCCGTCGGAAGCCGGGCGGCGGGGCGTTGCTAGGCAACGGCCCCGAACTTCCGCCCAGCTTAGGCCGCGTCTGACGTCACGGATGGCGTCAGACGCAGCGGGGCGTCGGGGCGTTGCTAGGCAACGGCCCCGAACGTCCTCCCGGCGCGCCTGCGTCACAGAGGCGCCCAGTTCAAATAAATAGCCGGCGTCTGCTGGGCACAGACGCCGGTTATAGCGTTATATACCTGTGCCGGTCCCTGGAGCCTGGACTTGCTGCCAGTGCTCTGCGCTTCAGTGTTGTTCTTCCGAGCTTCCTGCTGTCGTTCCTGCATTCCTTGTTCCGGTGTCATCCACTTCCTGTGTCCTGGTTCCTGTCGTCCTGTGTCTTCTCCATCTGCGGATCTTCTGGTGGCCTCGGCGGCTCTGTGTCATTTCAGCCGGCGGTACCATCTTGCCTACGTGGACTCCTCGGGTGCCCTACCAGGGGTCACGTAAGTGCTCCAGTGGAGCCTGATTCTTTTCTGTACTCTTATGGTGCCCGCCGTGGCCATATCCTTCTGTGCGTCCGCAGTCTCTTCTGTATTATTCATCAGTGTCCTCGTCTCTGTACTTCATCCCGTCTCTTGTCATCAGATTTGCTGTAGGTAGGGGTGTTCCCCTTTCTCTTCTGTGCCCGGTTTTGGGGAACTTCTTCCTTCTGGGTCCAGTTCTGTGTTCCCCGTCCTACAGGTGTTTGCGACTCGGTCGCACTGTCCCGTCATTGGCCCGGTGCCGGCTAGTTAGGGGTTTGGGATTAGATAGGCCCGATAGTCAGTCGTTCCTCTTGAGATCACCCCTGGCGATTGCTTCCCCCTTGTCTCCACATAACACCTGGCTGCATCGGGGTCTGAGCTGGCTTAACTGGCTCATTCGAACGCGGCGGCTACAGGCGAAGCCTAGCATCACCGCAGGGGCATTCCATCTGCCCGGGGGACTCAACAGAGTCAGCATAGGGTTTTGCCGTGGCCGTTCTAATCAGCGGTCCCGGCCACAGGTTCACACCTGACCACTTTCCTCCCGTTACCCAGGGTTACGTGGTGCCTCGCCAGGCAGCGTGACTCTGAACAGTCTGTACCTCCCCCTAGTAGTGTCACGCGGTGCCTCGCCAGGCAGCGTGACACCAGAGGTCGTAACATTATAACCGGCCACAAAATAGTGACGGAGGGGTGGTTGTGCTTGTTATATTCTCCAGCACCCTGTTGGTGTAGTGTGTTTGTCTTAGAAGTCATCATGAATCCCTCTGCTCAGGCATTTTCAGACCAGGTCCAGGGGTTGACCCAGATGGTACGGGAATTATCCCTCAAAGTAGCTACCCAGGAACAGAGGGTGCGCTCTTCTGATTCTAACATCCCCAAGCCTAAGATGAACCTGCCAGACCGGTTTTCCGGGGATCGCAGGGCTTTTTTCAACTTTCGGGAAAGTTGCAAACTATACTTCCGACTGCGGCCGCGGTCGACTGGGTCTGAGTCTCAGCGGGTAGGGTTAGTCATCTCACTCCTACAGGGGGACCCTCAAACCTGGGCCTTTGGGTTACCTGCTGATAGCCCAGCATTGTCCTCGGTGGACAACTTTTTCAGCTCCTTGGGTCTGTTGTACGATGATTCTGACAGGGAGGCCTCAGCAGAGACACACCTTCGGGCCCTTAAGCAGGGAAAGGACCCAGCAGAGGTGTACTGTACCGAGTTTCGGCGCTGGTCGAATGACTGTGGGTGGAATGACCCAGCGCTGCGCAGCCAGTTTCGCTGCGGGCTATCTGACGAAATTAAGGATTGCCTGATCCAATATCCCACACCCTCTTCACTAGATAAGCTCATGGAGCTATCTATCCGGATTGATCGTCGCCTCCGGGAGCGTAGGTCAGAACGGGGGCCTAAAACTCAGCCGATTTCCTTTGTGTCGGCGGTTCCGGAGGAAAGTGAAGAACCAATGCAGCTTGGGGCATCCCGTATTTCTCCCGAGGAGAGGAGTCGTCGTATGAGTTCCGGTCTCTGCTTATACTGTGGGAGTAAAGGGCATGTTATCCGCAACTGCCCCCTCCGGTCAGTAAAAGCCAGGGCCAAGTGAACGAAGAGAGGGTTCACTTAGGCCTTCAGCTGTTTTCCTCTCTCAACTCCCTATTAGTCCCTGGAATCATCTCTTACCAGAACTCTAGGTTCACAGGGTCAGCATTTATTGACAGCGGCGCGGCAGGGAATTTCTTTGATATCTCCACGGCCCAAGAAATGGGAATTCCCCAGGTAAAGCTCCCTATACCGATTACTCTACGGGGTTTGGATGGAAGTATTCTTTCCAACGGGGTGGTTTCCTTACAAACACCCCCACTTCAGTTGTCGGTGGGGTTATTCCATCAAGAGGTGATTACTTTTTATTTGACCTCCTGCCCTTCAGTTCCCATTGTGTTGGGGTTCCCATGGCTTAAGAAGCACAACCCACGCATTGATTGGAGTCAAGGGGAGATTGCGCGTTGGAATGAGTCTTGTCACGAGCATTGTTTTTCTGTTTCGCTTCCCCTGGGTTCCCTGTCGCTTTCCGGAATTCCACAGCCATATCTGGACTTCGCAGACGTCTTTTCTAAGGGGAAGGCTGACCTGTTACCGCCTCATCGTCCCTATGACTGTGCCATCCAGTTGATCCCGAATGCGCCCTTACCCAAGGGCAGATTGTATGCCTTGTCCGCCCCTGAGACCAAGGCTATGGATGACTATATCCAAGAGAACCTCACGAAAGGTTTCATTCGGCCATCCAAATCTCCTCTTAGTGCTGAATTCTTTTTCGTGGCCAAGAAGGATGGCACGTTAAGACCGTGTATTGACTTCCGCACACTCAATAAAATCACGGTAAAAAATACCTATCCGCTTCCCCTTATCACGGTTCTTTTTGACCAATTACGGTCTGCCACCATCTTCTCCAAGATTGATCTCCGAGGCGCCTATAATTTGATCAGAATCAGGGAGGGGGATGAGTGGAAGACGGCTTTTAGTACTCAGACGGGGCATTACGAATACTTGGTGATTTTCTCCGGCCTTTCCAACGCCCCGGCCGTCTTTCAGGATTTAATAAACGATGTCCTTCGGGACTTTTTGGGGAAATTTGTAGTTGTCTATTTAGACGACATCTTAATCTTTTCCCAGGACTTAGTGTCGCACCGGGCGCAAGTTCGTCAAGTTCTCCAGAAGTTGCGGGAGAATCATTTATTCGCTAAGCTGGAGAAATGCGAGTTCGAGGTGCCTCAGATATCCTTTTTAGGGTACATAATTTCATCCCAGGGGTTCCAGATGGATCCTAAAAAAGTGCAAGCCGTAGTGGACTGGGTCCGACCCACGAATCTGAAGGCGATCCAACGATTTCTCGGGTTCGCTAACTACTATAGGCGGTTCATCCATTCGTTCTCCTCCATCGTGGCTCCGCTAGTAGCCCTGACCAAGAAGGGGGCTGATCCTTCCCAGTGGACCCCTCAAGTGGAGCAGGCTTTTGGGACCCTCAAACAGGCCTTTGTCTCGGCACCGGTCCTCAAACATCCAAATCCAGATTTGCCTTTTATCGTTGAAGTGGATGCTTCCGAAGTTGGGGCCGGAGCAGTTCTGTCCCAAAAGGATCCCGAGTCTTTGATGCTCCATCCATGTGCCTACATGTCTAGGAAATTTTCTCAAGCGGAGTCCAACTACGATGTAGGCAATAGAGAGTTACTGGCTGTCAAGTGGGCCTTTGATGAATGGCGACAGTGGTTGGAGGGGGCTTCCCATCAGATTTTGGTGCTGACCGATCACAAAAATCTTCAGTACATTGAATCCGCCAAGAGGTTGAATGCTCGGCAAGCCCGCTGGGCTCTCTTCTTCACGCGGTTCAATTTTGTCATCTCTTTTCGACCTGGTTCAAAAAACGCCCGAGCGGACGCTCTCTCTCGATGTTTCATTCCCCAACATGAGAGCAGATTTAGCCAGGAACCCATCGTCCCGTCTTCTTGTATCCACGCGGGCATTCACCAGACCTTGGAAGGTCTTCTTCTTCAGGCTCAGAGTCACGCTCCGCCCCAGACTCCGGAGAACAAATTGTTTGTTCCTTTGTCTCTCAGACGGAAGGTGTTGGCCGAGTGTCATGATTCTAAGACTGCCGGTCATCCTGGGGTAGCCAAAACTTTGGCGCTTCTGTCCCGTGTGGCCTGGTGGCCCGGCATGACGCGAGATACCAAGGAGTTTGTCCTCTCCTGTCCGGTGTGCGCCCGACATAAGGTTCCACGGGTTCGACCAATAGGGGAGTTGATGCCACTGTCCATTCCGGTTAGACCGTGGTCCCACCTGGCCATGGATTTTATCGTGGAGTTACCTGTCTCTGCTCATTGTACCGTCATCTGGGTAGTCGTCGACAGGTTTTCTAAGATGGCCCATTTTGTGGCCCTTAGACAATTACCTTCTGCGAAAGAGTTGGTCACCCTGTTTGTGCAGCATGTCTTCAAGCTGCATGGATTACCCGTGGACATTGTCTCAGACCGAGGCCCGCAATTTGTGGCACAATTCTGGAGACTGTTTTGTTCCGCCCTTAAGGTTAAGACCAGCCTCACTTCTGCATTTCATCCGCAGGCCAACGGACAAATGGAACGCTTGAATCAGTCGCTCAAACAGTACCTCAGGTGTTTTGTGTCCAAGTTGCAGAATGACTGGGTTGAGTGTCTCCCTTTAGCCGAATTTGCGTACAACAATGCGTGGCATTCGGCCTCTAAAACGTCACCTTTTTTTGCAGTTTATGGCTTTCATCCGCGGGCCAACTCGCTTGGATCAGAGGTCTCTGAGTCCTCATCGTCGACTGTGGTCCGACTCAGAGCCATTTGGAAAAAGATCCACTCTGCGCTTAAGGAGGCTTCATTGAAAGAGAAGGTACTTGCGGACAGATTCAGACGTCCTTGCCATTTTAAGGTTGGTGATTGGGTGTGGCTCTCAAGCCGGAATATCAAGCTTCACCAATCATCGGCGAGGTTAGGGCCTCGATTCATCGGTCCGTTTCGGATTATCAAGAGGGTTAATCCGGTAGCATTCAGGCTCGCGCTACCTAAGTCCCTCAGAATTGTGAATACCTTCCATGCTTCACTTCTTAAGCCTGTGATCTTTTCACGACGATTTCCACGGAAGCTCAGGGGCAGTTCTTCTCCAGTAATGGTAAATGGGCAGAAGGAATTCCGTGTGGAGAAGATTCTTGATTCCAAGTTTGTGAGAGGCTCATTGCAGTTTCTTGTTCATTGGAGGGGCTTTGGTCCCGAAGAGAGGTCGTGGGTTCTTGATGAGGATTTACATGCGCCCAGTCTCAGGAGGTCCTTTTTTTAACAATTTCCTTACAAACCCGGTGGTAAGGGGTTGTTAACCCCTCCTCAAGGGGGGGGGTACTGTCAGGCGCCGCCGTCCGGGATGCCCAGCACCCGGACGGACGGCGGGGGCTAGCGGGGAGCCTGGTGACGCGGCCGAGCAGCATCCCAGGTCCCCGTCGGAAGCCGGGCGGCGGGGCGTTGCTAGGCAACGGCCCCGAACTTCCGCCCAGCTTAGGCCGCGTCTGACGTCACGGATGGCGTCAGACGCAGCGGGGCGTCGGGGCGTTGCTAGGCAACGGCCCCGAACGTCCTCTCGGCGCGCCTGCGTCACAGAGGCGCCCAGTTCAAATAAATAGCCGGCGTCTGCTGGGCACAGACGCCGGTTATAGCGTTATATACCTGTGCCGGTCCCTGGAGCCTGGACTTGCTGCCAGTGCTCTGCGCTTCAGTGTTGTTCTTCCGAGCTTCCTGCTGTCGTTCCTGCATTCCTTGTTCCGGTGTCATCCACTTCCTGTGTCCTGGTTCCTGTCGTCCTGTGTCTTCTCCATCTGCGGATCTTCTGGTGGCCTCGGCGGCTCCGTGTCATTTCAGCCGGCGGTACCATCTTGCCTACGTGGACTCCTCGGGTGCCCTACCAGGGGTCACGTAAGTGCTCCAGTGGAGCCTGGTTCTTTTCTGTACTCTTATGGTGCCCGCCGTGGCCATATCCTTCTGTGCGTCCGCAGTCTCTTCTGTATTATTCATCAGTGTCCTCGTCTCTGTACTTCATCCCGTCTCTTGTCATCAGATTTGCTGTAGGTAGGGGTGTTCCCCTTTCTCTTCTGTGCCCGGTTTTGGGGAACTTCTTCCTTCTGGGTCCAGTTCTGTGTTCCCCGTCCTACAGGTGTTTGCGACTCGGTCGCACTGTCCCGTCATTGGCCCGGTGCCGGCTAGTTAGGGGTTTGGGATTAGATAGGCCCGATAGTCAGTCGTTCCTCTTGAGATCACCCCTGGCGATTGCTTCCCCCTTGTCTCCACATAACACCTGGCTGCATCGGGGTCTGAGCTGGCTTAACTGGCTCATTCGAACGCGGCGGCTACAGGCGAAGCCTAGCATCACCGCAGGGGCATTCCATCTGCCCGGGGGACTCAACAGAGTCAGCATAGGGTTTTGCCGTGGCCGTTCTAATCAGCGGTCCCGGCCACAGGTTCACACCTGACCACTTTCCTCCCGTTACCCAGGGTTACGTGGTGCCTTGCCAGGCAGCGTGACTCTGAACAGTCTGTACCTCCCCCTAGTAGTGTCACGCGATGCCTCGCCAGGCAGCGTGACACCAGAGGTCGTAACACAGGTGGCCTGAAAAACTGTTGGTAGATCTTGAAGACAAGTTTGGTCACCCCTGACTTAGGGTACTAATGGGAGATAAGGGGGCTGAACAGAAATGGCAGAGAAAATCAATGTACATTTGACTTCATGATATGTACTAACGGGATTTTATCTGTCTGCAATCTGCTAGTGCTAAGAGCAGGCTACAATATTGGTACTGCTCATGGGTCACTTAGCAATGCCACAATCAATAATGGCAGCACTGACTGTCCCAGGTGTTACTATGAGGAGAGGTCACTTACTGCCGGATGTCTTCTCCAGCAATGATATTACAATCTCCCGTCAAGGTAGCGGGATTGGTGCATACGCCGTGGCTTCTTTGGTACTGTGCATGAGCTAGCCCCCAGCCTCTATGGGTTGCTTCGGCAGCAGTCCATAGAAGCTTATTCACAGATCCTGGACCAATGCATGCACTGTATCGTCCTCTGTACTTTGCAATACCCATTTTTATGGGCTGCAGCCGCAGCAGCCCATAGAGGCATCCCGTTGGGAGGGAACACCTCCCAATGGGACTGCCTTGGGTGACTGGCAGGTCGATCTTCCAATAGAAAGTCAGTACCAGGCACAGTGAAGCCAGTGCAGTCTCACAGACTGCATCTGACTTCACACAGATTTTACCTAGGTAAAAACTGCCACTGGTTACTCCACAGTCTCTGCTCTCCTGGCTCTCACCGCAGAGGGGATGTCAGCGCTGCTACTCCACAGTGGTGATATGTTTTGTAACAATCAGGGTAGCCAACTCCTACTGCACAGGGGTAGCAGGTGTGAAATTTACACAGGGAGAAGTTAGCACATGGACCCATATATTAGTACCTTAGTCAGTTTGATTATATCATCTATTCACAATAATGGATATCCATAAAATCTGACTTTGCTGAGTTTGGGAAACCCTGGTGTAGATGGTCAGCATGTGAAAGAGGTCGTAACTGTAACATTTAGCGGTACATCTGCATACCACCAATTTTTATACACTAGTAAATTGACAATGACATCAGTTTCATGTTTATAACCCAACCAGGTTTAAAAAATGTTCAGCTGGAAAGTTTTCATTTGATTTCTTTGGTCTGGTGGCAAGATACTTTGCAAGCTGAAATCTGTCAGTGTGTATGATCTAGTGTTGTGAGTTTTGATCCAAACCAACATACCACCTGTCCTTAGGTGCTAGTATCTGGGAAGTATCTGCCAGCTCTCACTTCTTGTTTATTTCTGCTATTACAGAGGGATCCACTGGAGACCGTTGTACAGTACAAACATCTCCCAGTGCAGCTACTGGTGAAACTACCCTATGAACTGTAGAATATGGAAAAAGACAGACTGTTGTTTGTGCTATATTAGACAGCTGCACTCTACAAGACCTCCCTGTTAGTGGAAGACAGGTTGAATAGAAATAGGAGTATATGTGGAGTGCGCTTAACCACCACCTTAATAGATAATTCTTCGGTGTATAGTTTTTTCATATAAAAATTTATTAAAACATAGAATGATTATACATCAGACACGATAACTACTGTTCAATCAGGATGGAAAGGGCCCAACGCGTTTCGTCATAAAAATGACTTCATCGGGGATAGTAATTCCAAAACCTTCAATAATGGGAGTTGGGATTGTCAGTATGTTGGCAAATTGACGTTCAAAATATGTCCAACTGGATCAATCAGGAAAAACGTCTATGTTTGGGGAGTGCGATGTTACAAAGTACACCATAAGCCAAATGATTCATCAGTCTCCAGTGTCTGCATTCCTGTCTTATGTATAATCATTCTGTTATGTTTTAATACATTTTTATATGAAAACTATACACCGAAGAATTATCTATTAAGGTGGTGGTTAAGTGCACTCCTCATCTACTCCTATTTCTATTCGAACTGTAGAATATACTTAACTTTTAGGTGGCTTAATGTGAGTATTGTGGCAATACAATTTATTCAACCATTATTGGACCACACTAGTAGATTCCACCAAGCAATTTATCCTCAGCAAACCACAATTCCCAGCATTCAGGGCATTAATGAACCCACTGGTTCTTGCAGTTCTACTGTGAGAACAATTTAGAAAAAATTACACACACACATAATACATTAAATCTTTAATATACACACCCTTACTTCACATACTTACCCTTCCAGGTTCCAGCGACAGACCAGCTCTTCTCCGGTATGGATTCCCAGTGACCTCTGTCACAGGGACTCCGCTCAGCCATGATTGGCTCTGTTTCCATGGAGACACCTACAGCCAATCAGGCCTGAGCTGAGCCCTGATTAACTGTAGGCACCTACATGAAAACACTTAAGCCAATTAAGCTGAGCGGAGTCCTCATGACGAAGGTTACTGGGAATCCCTGTACCGGAGAGGAGCTGGTCCGTTGCTGGAACCTGGAAGGGTGAGTATGTAAAGTGAGGGTGTGGGTGTGTATATTAATGTTTTACTGTACTATATGTGTGTGTGTGTGTCATGTTTTTCTACATGTTCTCTCAGTAGAACTACATGAAACAGCGGGCACATTAATGCCCCACATGCTGAGACTTGTGTTTCGTATATGAAACACCTGGCTTGTAGAAAACACCTGGTCAATACGAAACATCTGGAATTAGAACACACCTGGCTTGTATGAAATACCTGACTTGTAGAAAACACCTGGCGGGTATGAAACACACTGGAATTAGAACACACCTGGCTTGTATGAAATACCTGCCATGTAGAAAACACCTGGCGGGTGTGAAACACCTGGAATTATAACACCTGGCTTGTATGAAATACCTGTCTTGTAGAAAACACCTGGTGGGTATGAAACACACTGGAATTAGAACACATCTGGCTTGTAAGAAATACCTGCCATGTAGAAAACACCTGGCGGGTGTGAAACATCTGGAATTAGAACACACCTGGCTTGTATGAAATACCTGTCTTGTAGAAAACACCTGGCGGGTACGAAACACCTGGACTTCGAACACACAAGGCTTGTATGAAATATCTGGCTTGTAGAAAACACCTGGCGGGTACGAAACATCTGGAATTAGAACACACCTGGCTTGTATGAAATACCTGGCTTGTAGAAAACACCTGGCGGGTATGAAACACACTGGAATTAGAACACATCTGGCTTGTATGAAATACCTGGCTTGTAGAAAACAGCTGACGGGTATGAAACACCTGGAATTAGAACACACCTGGCTTGTAGAAAACACCTGGCTTGTAGAAAACTCCTGGCTTTAGAACACACCTGGCGAGTATGAAATACCTGTTTTGTAGAAAACACCTGGCGGGTATGAAACACACTGGAATTAGAACACATCTGGTTTGCATGAAATACCTGCCATGTACAAAATACCTGGCGGGTGTGAAACATCTGGAATTAGAACACACCTGGCTTGTATGAAATACCTGTCTTGTAGAAAACACCTGGCGGGTACAAAACACCTGGACTTAGAACACACAAGGCTAGTATGAAATACCTGGCTTATAGAAAACACCTGGCGGGTACGAAACATCTGGAATTAGAGCACAGCTGGCTTGTATGAAATACCTGGCTTGTAGAAAACACCTGGTGGGTATGAAACACCTGGAATTAGAACACACCTGGCTTGTATGAAATACCTGGCTTGTAGAAAACACCTGGCGGGTATGAAACACCTGGAATTAGAACACACCTGGCTTGTATGAAATACCTGACTTGTAGAAAACACCTGGCGGGTATGAAACACACTGGAATTAGAACACATCTGGCTTGTATGAAATACCTGGCTTGTAGAAAACAGATGACGGGTATGAAACATCTGGAATTAGAACACACCTGGCTTGTAGAAAACACCTGGCTTGCAGAAAACCCCTGGCTTTAGAACACAACTGGTGAGTATGAAATACCTGGCTTGTAGAAAACTCCTGGCTTTAGAACTTGGCTTGTATGAAATACAGTACCTGGCTTCATTAAAATGTCAGAGTTGCTTTATGATGTTTAAGCGTCCTATTATGCCTGCAATTTGTTGGTGAGGTGTCCCCTGGCACACCATAATCCCACTATACCCTTGAGTCTTTTAATCCCCTAAATTTTACATTTTTGTAGTTTTCTTAAATGTAAATGAATCCTCCTTAAAATTTGTGCCACAAGTCTGCAGTCTCAGCAAACAACAGATTTGAATTGCTCTAGATGCGTTGCCGTGAGTGTTGGCATATCCTTTCCAGCAATATCATGATCAGATTTGACTTGCTCAATAACCCAAAGCATTGAGTCAAAAGAGCACTCATTCAAATGATGACACTGTGTCTTACAAAACTTACTGTTTTGACATCCAAGGTCAGCTCATTTTTGACACAAAAGCCCTTGGGTATAATCCTATCTTTGTGATTTTAAGAGAGCGCCAGTCCATGCTTTTTTTTTATTTTTTGCAAATTGCAGTGAATCATTATAGATTTCAATTGCATTGTCAACATTAAAAGCTACAAAATAAGCTCCAGACTAAACGAGTGTCAGCATAATGTGCTGCTAACCCATATTCATTCACTTGATCAGAGTTACTTTATCTATCATTCTCTATGTACATAGCAAAACAAATGCAGTACTAGAATGATATAAATCTCAACTCAATAAAGGAAATGACTATTATATAATGTAAAAAAACTGACTCCATTTATGTGGCCTCTTGTCCTATGGTGGGATGCTTGCGCAAACGGCTTGGGGGGGCATGGCCAGAGCAGGGGAATGCCGAGCGTTTTATGGGCCCATGCCTGCTCGGGTTGGCGGCTGACGTCACATGATGTAAGCTCCTGCCCCCTTTTCAGCGATCAGTTTGGACTGACTTTTATTACAGAAAGGAAGAGAAACCATTTGATGTTTGATGATCGTTTGATTCTTTCCCCTTCGGCCGCATGCGAGGGCATCTGTTCTCTGACGTTACCGCGGGGATGCAGGCGCTGATTATACACTTATACAGTACAACAAGAAAAAAGAGACAAAGAATTCCTACAAGGGACAGTCAAATCTGACTGATTTTTTGCTTATTCAGCATTCATATCATTTGTGATGTATGATATTGTGTCCCAAGAAAAATATTAAAACTTAACTTTTATTCAATGTCGAATTAAGAACTGCGACATATGATACAAATATAGTAAAAAAGTGCATTAAAGTGAAAATAAAATTATAATAGGGCTGTCTGTTATGTGTGTGTTTTATATTGTGGTCCAATGACTAATAAGCTGTGTGACTACACAGCATATACAGATTGTGTGTGTGTTTAATTTCTCACCTCACTAAGGGTCTTATTCTAGTTCACTCTTAGAGGTAAATTCCTTCTCAAATGGACAAAACCATGTGCACTGCAGGGGGGCAGATGTAACAGGTGCAGAGAGAGTTAGGTTTGGGTGGGGTTTTTCTTCAAATTGAGATCTATATTGCAGTGTAAAAATAAATCAGTCAGTATTTTCCCTGCACAGAAACAAAATAACTCACCCAAATCTAATTCTCTCTGCACCTGTTACATCTGCCCCCTGCAGTGCACATGGTTTTGTCCATCTGAGAAGGAATTTGCCTCTAAGAGTGAACTAGAATAAGGCCCTAATATACTGCAACGAGCACATCTGAGAAACTTCTCAGAAAATTGTTACTTTAATATTATGTTGCAGTTGTCTGCAACTGTATCATTTGAATGTAACAAAATGGTGCCTAGATTGTCAGCAGTATCATATTATATTGTGTGTTGTCCACTAGATATGGGGAAAACGGGTCATTCAGAAGAGCTGCGATCAAGCGATCAATCAGTTTTAAAAGATCTGGATCTTTTAGACAGATCATCGACTCACTTTGAAAAACCGGGGGTGATTTGATAATAACTAAGCATAATTTGTTTTACAATCATTTATTGCCATTTTTTTTACCTTTTTTTTTAAAACAGTGAGCTGAACAAATAAGAACATACATGACCGAGTAAAACACTGATCGATGGCTGGGTGCAGAATCGGCATTGATGTCAACAATCGATGGCGTCTGCACTGATGGCCATCCCTAGCAGCAGCAGCCTTGTTATTCTTTCTTTCACTTGCAGTTGCAGCACTGTACTCAGTCTCCAGAGTTAGTACATCTCAGCTGCTACAGGTGGCAGTGCTGAGCTCAGGCAAATGCATTGAAATGGAAAACTAAACTGAAAGTAAGAGAATGACGGTTCACCTTTTTGGGATCGGCGGGTCACTCACTCTTTTATGGGATCCGTCCGAAAGATCTGCGTCGTTCGCGAACGACCCATCTCTATTGTCCACATTCTTATCCTTCATTTAAATAAGTGAGGTGATTATAACAGTTCATTCACTTAGATGAAAGGGGTTATCAAAATTGGTATTTATTGTGCTGTTGGAAAATCACTTCATATACATATACTTAAATTCATGTACATGGTGGAGTTCAATTGGGACCTTATGCTATGATGATTTTATAAGTGCCGTCTATGCAGCATAAGGAAGCGATTTTTATATGCCATTTATTGAACATCCAACTTAGCAATGCACTGCCTGCATAACAGACTCGGATCTATCAGGGGGCAATTGCTGCAAATGACCTGTTCTCAGCATATAAAGCTACAACAGGTCAAATGGTTTATTGTGCATCCATGTACCATAGGTTTATTTAGTATGTAATATGATAACCCGTTAAATTAGGAAATTAAACACATCTATATTGTATCGATATACATTAACACAATCAAGGACTGTCTGGGCTGCAATTTGCTATGTAGCTCACTGTGCTATCCTGACGGGCTGTGTCATTCAAACCTGTGGATTTAACACAGTGCAGTTCAAGGTTATCATTATGCCCGGCAGAAGCAGCGCTGTGTCACACAGTTAGTTTGCATAAGTTGATCTGTTCTCAGCATATCAAGCTACAACAGGTCAAATGGTTTATTGTGCTTCCATGTACCATAGGTTCCTTTAGTATGTAAAATGATAACCCGTTAGATTGGGAAATTAAACACATCTATATTGTATCGATATTCATTAACACAATCAATGACTGTCTGGGCTGCAATTTCCTAAGTAGCTCACTGTGCTATCCTGACGGCTGTGTCATTCAAACCTGTGGATTTAACACAGTGCAGTTCAAGATTATCATTATGCCTGGCAGAAGCAGCGCCGTGTCACACAGTTAGTTTATTTAAGCTTAATGCTAACACACATTTGGTTAACGGACAGCTTCTAACGGTTCGGGCCGGTCACATCAACCATGCATACCGAGTCCCCCGTAACATCCTGACGTACGTTTCGCATAAAGCTTACTCATAGGTCCATCCCGACTGTCGGGCTGGAAGGGGTTTTTATTATCTTGAATAACCAATCAATTGTGAAATCTTATGGAGGTACATGAGTCTAATCCAATGAATGGCTTAGCCGGTATCTGAGTATTGTCTACCATCGATCTGACTGGTTCTCTGTCTGAATTCGGTTGATTGGCAGGTCCTAGCTTGCAATGGGGATTTAACACATTAATTTATTTAATCTATTATTTGGGTGATTATTTTGTTGATGAATCATTCCCTGCATTAAACCATATCAGGAATTTATTGTTTGCTATATTTTCAAATATAGATTATTTAATATAATGCAAATTTCCCAATATTAAATATAATGTATAATATCTTTTTATATCAAAGTGACCAATTTTTCGAATATTTTAAATGAATTATTACGTAATCATAGTTATATCTTTATGATGTGAATATCACATCATTTTTTTTTTTCCATCAATAGTTTTTTATTAGGAGTTGTGTTCTGTTAAATACGGAAGGGGAGGGGTACAGAAAAGAAGTAAGGGAGGGGGGGGGGGGGGTGGTGGAGTCCAGTATAAAACTTCACAATGTTATATTGTGACATTATTAATAAACCAGTGTATCTAGTGATAAATTGATAGGCAAGTGATATTATAATGTATTTACAAATTAAATAATTATGAGTGATATTATAATTTGAGAGGTATTAAAAATGTGTGACATAAATAATAAATATCTTATAAAGAAAAAACAGACTCTTTTATATTTAGCCAGATCTGTCACTCTGTGACTGTGTGTATAACGCTGCGCTCTCTCAACCCTCATGGCCGGCTGCCAGCTGTGCCGCGATTTGTGGACATTTAGGGGGCGTGGCCTGATGCTGTGAAGTCCCGCCCCCATAAGAGGTCCCTGACTGTGCTCCCACTGAGACTGCTGTCATGAGGTATGCTCGCCCCCACTCTTTCAAAAGCTGTCTAACCCTACCCCCTCTCTGATGACTCTGTCCCCCCTCAGACGCTGTCGTCCAACCTCTGATGCTGTCTCCCCCCCTATCTGATGCGGTCTCCCCTCTCTGAAACTGTCATGCCTCTGACGCTGTCGCCCACCCCTCTGACGCTGTTGTTTCCCCCCCCCTGACGCGAATATCCCCCCCCTCTCTGACGCTGTTATCCCCCCCTCTCTGACGCTGTTATCCCCCCCTCTGACGCTGTTATCCCCCTCCTCTGACGCTGTCCCCCTTCTGACACTGTCTCCCATCTGACCCTGTCCCCCCTTCCTGATGCTGTGTCGCCCTCTGACACTGTCATCCCCGGCCTCTGATGCTGCCCCCCCCCCCCCCCCCTGCTGCTGTTCCCCCCCTCTTTCTCTGACGTCGCCCCCCCTCTCTGACGCATCTAATCTCCCTCTTTATTTGACGCTGTCTCCCCCCCTTTCTGACGCTGTCTACTTTCCCTCTCTGACGCTGTCTTCTCCCCCTCTCTGACTCTGTCTTCTCCCCCTCTCTGACGCTGTCTCCTCCCCCTCTCTGACACTGTCCTCCCCCTCTCTGACACCATCTCCACCCCCTCTTTCTCTGATGCCTTCTCCTTACCATCTTTCTCTAATGCGGTCTTCTCCCCTTCTCTGACGCCATCTCCTCCCCCTCTTTCTCTGGTGGTGTCTCCTCCCGCACTTTCTGCCCACACCCTTTCTCTGACTCCGTCTCCTCCCACTCTTTTGCGCTGTCCCCTCCCCCTCTCTTTAATGCTGTCTACTCCTCTTTCTCTGACACTGTCTCCTCCAACTCTCTACCCCTCTCACTCCGCTCTCTTTCTTTCTTGCTCTTTCTCCCCCTAACATCCTCTTTGTCAGTAACTCCCCACACTCTCTCTCTTGCTTCCTTAATGCTGGGTACACACTGAAGCGATTGCCTTAGGAGAATGATAAAGTGCATACATATTGTCCAATATGCAGCAGAACCAGCCCTCAGTCACCGGCAACATCTCCCGGCAGTACTGTGTACCTTGCGCACCTCCTAAATTCCACAATGGGGTCCCCAGCCGCACCCCCCCCCCCTTGAACCCCCGGCAGTATCCCCAGCCGCACACCACCCCCTGCGATCCCCCTGCAGTGTCCCCAGCCCCTCTGCAATCCTGTGGCAGAATCCAACGTCATTATCCCCTGGTACGCCCAACATTTCCATGATCACACCCGCACATCCCCCATACTCAGTATCCACGCACCCATCCCTCCCCCACGCACACCACCACCGCCCCCACAGCACCCCAACAACTGCCCGTCACTCAACTAGTGCCCCCCCCAACACCTCACCGACCCACACGGAAAGCCTCCGCACGTGTAACTCCAACCCCCCAGTATCCCCACACCACCCCCAAACACCCTCACCCACACATTTCACCCTCACACTCCGCCCTCCCCCACCCATGCCACCACTACACCCACCTGCAACACCACCACCCCTGCCCCTCCACCACCCACAACACCCCAGCATCCACTTGCAAAACACCACAACCACACCTCCACCACCCGCAGTACACCCGCCCCTCCCCCATGGCACACACAACCCCCATCCTTCACCCACGCCAGCTGCACCCACCCCTCCAACAATGGCGGCACGCCCTCCACCGTCCATTCCCAACCCATCTACAGCACACCCGGGTCTCCCCTACCCACATGCAACCCCGCACCTAACCAAACCACACCACCCACACAGCCCAACCCCACATCTGCAACTCCACCACCAACAGTATCTCTCAACCCACCACTCCCCCACCCACACCACCCCCAAGCACCTACCCCCACCCATAGCACCCTTGCTCCCAACCCACACCCACACAATAATTACATTTGCAGGTTAAGGGGGCGCAGACGGTGTGAAGATCGCCCGATGTTCTTAATAACAAGGAGAATTCAGATATGCAACATTGTATCCAAATAATAAAGCTGTCTGTACAGCAGCATATGACAATCTGCTGAAAACAGAAAGAACAGCAAAAGAAGCCAGATCTAACATATAGAGTTCTTGAAACGTGTACAAATAAAAGCATACACATCACAATTTATTCACAATTTCTTACCCTTTTTTTGCACGTCTATACTATTGTCTTAATAAGAAGGTGTAAATAGCACACCTCTTTTTTTATTGATTGTACAATAATTTAAGAACATGTAATTTTCAGTTGGACGCCAAGCATAATTATCTGCAGTGTGCACCCATTTTTTTTCTCTACTACCCTCACACCCCTAACATATACTTATACATTAGAGAAGGGTAGCACCATTTCTTCTTCTTGAATAAGAAAATGAAGAAAATAACACAAAATAATGATTAAATAATAAAGAAACGGCGGATATAGTATGCAAAGGCGAACAAAAGTAATTTTCAGTGCGGAATAAAAACTTTTCTTCATGAATTCAAAAGTTTCCCTGATATGATTACATTTTCCTAATCTGATATTAATGTAGGGATGTAATCATATATATGGGAATGTCAGGGATATTATCTAATATCTTCCATTTAGGATTCAACCTTTAAAACAGCTGTGCATGGAAAACTTATATTCTTAGATGTTATTTTATAGAAAGGCACCATAATCAATATGTTCATTCATCCCAGAGGGTTGTAGTCCTCCCAGGATGGGAATGGGATCATTCGTCAGACTGCATTTAGGTCTACAAGCATTAGGTCTACACCATTAGGTCGACTTGCATTTAGGTCGACCTGACTGAAGGTCGACATGGGTTAGGTCGACAGGGTCATTAGGTCGACATGGTCATTAGGTCGACAGTGAACATGACGACATGTTTTTTTTTTCTCCAAGTGTTGACACAGTCAACATAGCACCGCGTCCCCTCGCATGGCTCGCTGCGCTCGCCATGCTTCGGGCACACTATTTTATTCTCCCACCACACCCTAGTGGATAGTAGGGCATGAAATACCGCCAGTCGGCACATGTCGACTCATAAAACAGTCAAATGACCCCATATCGACCTTTTGCCTGTCGACCTTCCCCATGTCGACATAATGACCCTGTCGACCTAAGTCATGTCCACCTTCAGTCATGTCAACCTAAATGCTTGTAGACCTAAATGCTGTAGACAATATGACCGTATCCCCCAGCATGAAAGTCCAATAACTTTCTCTCTTCAATAATTTCTGATTGATGTTACCTCCTCTTATTCCTAAATGGATTTTTTTAATGCCAAAGGCTTTAAGCAGTTGAGGGTCTCCGTAATGGTGGTCATGAAAATGTTTTGCCACTGTAGTTATTTATTTATGTTTGCCAATGTCAGTTTTGGAATTTCTCACTGTGACCACATATTCTTTAATCCTCTGTTTTAGAGGTCTTGTAGTCATTCCGATGTATCTTCGATCACAAGGACAGATAATACAGTATACTACCCCAGTAGTTTTACAATTGATATAATCTCTTATTAGATGTATTTTATTGTATTTATCTGTAATTTCCGTGGTCTTAATCATGTGATGACAGGCTTTGCATCCTCCACATTTATACAATCCTTGTATTGTTGTTTTTATTATTTCTGGAGTTTGAGAGATTTCTGTGAACAATGGATTGTGGCTCTTGTACCTACATTTTTAGATAGGTCTGGATCTATACTCAAAATGTTCCAGTGATTGTTGATTATATCTTGAATCTCTTTCCACTCGGAGCAACAATCTACTATCAATCTTATGACCTCCGACTCTGGTGATTTGTTCTTGTTGGCATATAGGAGAGAATTCCGGTCTTTCCGATTGGCCTCATATCTGGCTTTTTTGTACTGCTCTTTTTCTATAACCCCTATTCAGTAGCCTAGTTGTTAATTCCTCAGCGCTAATGTTAAACTGACTAGGATTCGAGCAGTTGCATTTCAGTCTTAAAAATTCACCATATGGGATTCCTCTCAGAACAGGTGGAAAATGCGCACTTGATCTGTGCAAAACACTATTGGTGGCAGTTTTTTTCCTATAGAGATGTGTCTGAATGTAACCATCTGGGTCTCTTTGGATTTTAAGGTCCATAAAAGTTACTTCCTTATCACTCATCTCGTAGGTTAGTTTGAGATTTAAATCATTGTTGTTCAGTATGGTGAGGAATTCAATGAATTTAACTGCTGGAACATCCCACACAATCAGAAGATCATCTATGTAGCGTAGCCACATCAAAACATGTTGAGTATCGTGTTCATGTTCCTCACTGAAGACCACAGTCTCTTCCCACCATCCCCAATACACATTTGCGTAAGTAGGGGCACAAGCCGCCCCCATAGCTTTGCCCCGTACTTGTAGATAGAATTTATCGTTAAAAACGAAAACTTTCTTGTTAAGTACAAAAGTCATGAGTTCCACCAGGAATTCTGCATAGGATGAATTTGCCTCATTTCTTAAGAAATGTCTCAAGGCTTTGATGACGTTTTGATGTTTGATGCTGGTGTACAGCGATTCTACGTGGCATGTTATCAGTAGTACTCCATCCTCTATATGGATTTCATCCAATTTTCTTAATACACCACTGGTGTCTTGTACATAAGAAGGCAAATTAATTGCATATTTCCGCAAATGTGTATCTAGGTATTTACTGGCTTGCTCAGTAAGGCATCCATTACCAGATATTATGGGACGGCCCGGAGGGGTAGTTTAATTTTTGTGAATTTTTGGCAACATATAAAATGTTGGTAATTTAGGATCTTCCGTTGCCAAAAATTCTAATTCTGTTTTGGTAATTAAACCTTGTTGGCGGGCATTTAGAATAATGGAGTTGTATTGTCTATTGTAATCTTGTATTGGATTGAACATTAAGCATTTATAGCATGTGGAGTCTTTTAGTTAGATCGATGCTTCCTTAATGTACTCATTTTTGGACCAAATGACGACATTACCCCCTTTATCAGAGGATTTAATATCTACATCATCTCATGTTTGGATTTCTTTGAGTGCTACACGTTCTTCCTGTGTAAGATTGTCATCATTTTTCTTGATTTTATTTTTCCATAAAGTATCCAGATCCCTGGAAACAAGTTCCACAAATGTCCCAACAACTGGACACACATTAATTGGTGGATAAAAAGTGCCATTCTTTTTACATATGGGTCTTGTTGATGGCTGGGGGTCATCCTCCATCATTAGTTCTTCCAGAATTTCAACGGCTGCATTATCTTCTGAAGTCAAACTGTTCATAGAGTATTCATTGTTTAGGGATGGATCAGATTGTTGTAGCTCTATGGTGGATCCCACTGGGGGTTCTGAGGAGACTTTGTTGTAGAATTTTTTAAGCAGGAGTTTCCTTCCAAACAAATTAATATCCAAGGCGAGACCTTTATTAAGTACTTGTATATGATCTTGATTGAGTTGTCTGTTGGATAGATTTATAATTTGCAAGCTATCTTCTTTTTCATGTGAGGACCTCGTTACGTTCTCTGGGTCCTTGGGGTTCTCCTCTGATATCTTGGCCCTTCTTTGGCCTTCCGTCTGCCCCTGTTTGGGACTTTTCTGCCCCCTTCTGATCTTCCTCTTCCTACCCCTGGGTCTAGAGAGGTTCCAGGGGACACATTTAAAAAATCCGTAGAATTATGAGAGGGCAGATTGTCCTTCAGTTTAAAGGAATGGTTTGACCCTTCTGTGTCAGAGGATTCTATATCAGTGGTTTCGGTACTTATGTATTATCTGGACGCCCGATTTTTTCATTGCATGCCACTACTTAAGGCATGCAATTTTTAATTGTAAAGACCCGATTTTTAATTGTATAGTCAACCATGGGTGATTTCATACCCCCACTATCCAACTACGTATGGAGTTGACTTTATATATTGTGGCGAGCCCGAAGCGTGACGAGCCCCGCGAGGGGACGCGGATTACTTTACATGTATTCTGCGTCCCCTCGCAGGGCTCGCCACGCTTCCGGCTCGGTGGTTCGCTTCGCTCGCCACACTATATAAAATCAACTCCATGCGTAGTTGGATAGTGGGGGTATGAAATCACCCATGGTTGACTATACAATTAAAAATCGTGTCTTTACAATGAAGAATCACATCGCATCGAATGAATGAATTGTATGCCACTATATTGCATGCGATGCGATGCAATGAAAAAAATCGGGCGCCCAGATATTACATAAGTACCGTGGTTTCATATCCATGAAGGTTGAAATTCCCCCTCTCATTAGTCCTCCTTGTTTTTCTAAAATTCCATTTACTGTAAATACTTGATTTTTTGGGTAGTCGTTTCTATCCCGGGGAAATTTTTTATTTTCCTTTCGGTAATCTGAGACTCAAGTTCACACAGCTCTTTTTTGTATGTTTTAAATTTAATTTGGAATTGTTGTTCTTGTTCATACTGTTTCAATTTCTCACTTAGTTGTTCAATCTCCTTTGTGTATTGTTCTAACATTAAATTGTCATGTTTTATGAGTATAAGCATCAGTTCTTGTGAAAATTTCTTGAGGGCATCCTCCCATTCAGTTTTCAAATTATCAGTTGCTAACTCAAAAGAGGGGAAAACCCTCGGCCTCAGACCCCTTGGGGTAATTTTGTGTTTAATATAGTTCTCAGATGTGGTCATTTCCCACCATACACTAGTTTGTTTTTGTAAATAATGTTTTAATTGGAGTAGATCATCATTCCATCCCTGTTGTTGAGATCCCTCATACATATCTGTTGAAAAGATGGTGTCAACTTCATTATTCCATCTCTGCCTTCTCCCCATCAGCTCTACTGATAGATTAAAGCTAGCCATATTGGATATCCCGAATAGGATTATAGAATTCTGAGAATAGATCTCAGTTGATGCATAGTTGAACAAAAAGATTAATCCGCACAGTCGTAATATAGCTGTCAGAAAATTCCTATGTCCTATGTGTTGCGTTACCATTAATTCAGGGTTTTTATATACAGGGAAGTGCTACCCAGGAATCTGTATAATTATACAACAAGAAAAAAAGAGAAAAACAATTCCTGCAAGGGGCACTCAAAACTGACTGATTTTTGCTTATTCAGCATTCGTATCATTTGTGATGTATGTTCTAGTGTCCCAAGAAAAATATTAAAACTTAACTTTTATTCAATGTCGAATTAAGAATTGTGATTATATGCTGCCTAGCAAGCTGGTCTGATTCAGAGGAAAAAGAATAGGAACTCCAATACCCCTTTTCCACCAAACTGCCAATTGCATCCTATATACCTATTTCCGGTGGGGGCCAGGGATGGTGGCATGCACGTGGAGCTCTCACCTCCGAGCTCCCATCCTCGTCCCCCAGAGGAGACAGAGAAGTTGGCAGAGGAGTAAGAGGGAGAAGCTGGCAGAGACGGAGGAGGGAGAAGCCCAGACGGTGGCGGTGGACGAGGATGGAAGCGTCGAGGTGGACTGGCGAGTGTCCACCGGCCCAGGACACGATGCCCGTCTCCTGGACGGGACAGGACAGGCGACGGCCCTGACATTACTGCTCCACCTCTTCCCGATGATCCACTGGGCCAAGCAAGACCCCCGGCCGCGTCACCAGGCTGCGCCACCTGGCTGACAGCAGCTGCTGTCCTCCAGCAGACTTCGGGAGCCTGCCTGCCCCCCCACCCGATGCTCCAGTGGCAGCGGACCCCATGGGAGTAGGTACTGCTACTGTATTGACCATGCGAGGTCCAACTCCAGCCCCACCGGCCCCACCACCACCCATGCTGGCACTCCCTCCAGCCTGGGCCTCTGGCACGCTGCACCACCCCACCCCCCGAAGTATGAAAAGGTCAGGAGGACGCGTAACGCGTACCCTCGCGGGGCTTGCCACGCTTCGGGATGACGTGGATAGTGGTGGTGTTTTCGGGACACATTCACACCTGCAATATCATTCATCTGACACAGTAATGACGATGTGTGTTAACGAATAACTGGTATTTACTTAATAAGTAATAATGAAAGAGCATATTAACAATCAAGAATAACAAAATTAATGAAGAAAAACCGGTATGTACTTAATAAGTTATAATGAAAGAGCATATTAAATCAAGTAATCACAATAAATAATGATGATAATAGCAATCAATCACGAATAACAAGATTAATGAGGAAAAAAATGACCAAAAAAACAAAATACAACAGTTAATCTGCCTTTGGAAGCAGCGTAAGTGCTCAAATGGCTTATCAGCACCTAAAGTTTGACGCCACATGAACTCCTGCAAGTAGGATTGCAAATGGTGACGTGCTGGCCAAGACATCCTTTAGGTGTGGCTGCATTTATTTCTAAAGTTTGGTGTCATTGGCGAGTGAAGGGAAACCTGGTCGATCCATTTACCATTCCCCAGTTTCCCAAACAACTTGATGACAGACCTGCTATTTATCCAAGCCTGTTTCCTCTCTAAATGTGTGACCTAGTGACTAATATGAAAATTTGTCTCTCCCTTACCCCTTGATTAGGTTTTTCATTTATCAGGAGTAGCGGAGGAGTAATGTGCGGTCAGGAATTGGGTCCCTCTGCCTCTTGCCTGTGTACTGTCTCCGGGGTTCCCGCTAATGCCTTTAGGATTATTGCAGCTGCTTCCTCCAGAAGAATACTAATGTCTGAGAGCAGCACGGGTAGCTCACAGTGGATTCCTGGTCAGGCAAAAGCACATGGAGATTCTGATGACGCTGCAGGTGAAACTGGCAGCAACGCAACTTGGTTCATCTGCTCAGCAACGGTAGACCCTCTGCCACCGGGAGACTTCTACCTCTTCTTCCGCCATTACCAATATTTTCAGTATCCCCAACTGCACTGAAGTACCCCAAGTTTGGAACCACTGCTCTAGTACTCTTTGGGGGGGTATTCAATGTTGCTTCAGACTGTTGAAACATTTTCAATAGTCAGTATTCAATCAACGGTCGCAGATTGTAGAAAACGTATTCAGATTAATAAATTCAGCAGCCGATTTGACAATTTAGCGGCCATTTTGGACATCTCAGATTCAACTTTTAAAAAAAGTTGAATCTGCATGGCTTCAATGCTCCCGAAAATGGCCTCCACATTCCTCCCCATTGGCCCCCATTGATGCATGCATGCATAGACCAACTGCGACATAGACCAAACCCAGAAGCAAATGGATAGAAGAACTGAAGCTATGACATTACTACTAGGGCTTTGCTGGGACCATGCTTTCTCCCAAACTCTGTTCAGGCACCCTCAGCTTATTAAAATTGCCATATTTTCTCAATATTGCATATTGAGTCCATCAGCAAACAAAAATCGTTAAGCTGCTGGTTTCAATTAAAAACACATTGTGGAGATGAAGGGAAATGAGATAAGGCACCTGCCAATCAACTCCTAACTGTCATTTTCAAACACAGTTCATTGTCTGGTGCTTTATCTCCTTTCACCTTATCTCCAGTTTATCTCTTCTCCATGTTTAATACATCTGCACCTCAGCTGTTTAGAAGTTTATTGAATTGAAACACACAAAGTAGTACAGACACAATAATGGCAGAAAATCAAAGAGCAGTGCACAGATATTGGTCAGCAACAATTCCAGAATGTTAAGAGCAGTAGTACCATAGCACAGAACACAAGCCGATGCCACAGAATCCAGATAGCAACAGCAACATACCCTACACTGGCTTGTAATTAGGTTAATGCAAAGCAAACCATAAAGTTAGGAAAGTCTCTAAAGAGCTGATAACTGCAGTGCCACAGAAGCAGCAGAGAAGTCAGACCCTGAGGCTAAGGGGGATATTTAATCTCCGGCGAGCACCTCCCATCGGGGAGATGCCCGCCGGGCCCTATTCAATGCTGTCTTCCCCGACAGCATTGAGCAGGGTATCTCGGCAGAACGAGCCCGACATCACTAGCTGTCGGGCTCGTTCTGCCGGGAAGTGACGAGCTGCCGTCTGCAGCTCACCTCTTCCCGGCCGCAACTCGCAGCCACGCCCCCTTTTCTCTCCCCGGCAGGCGGGACATTGAATCCCGCCTGCGTGTTCTCGGTCGAGCTGACCGAGAACGGGACTGGGTCACGGCGGTCGAGCAAGCTCGACTGCCGTGACCCTGACATTGAATACCCCCCTAAAGCTGAGCATTATAGACATCAGCTGAGGTTTGGGCTGACTGAAGATAGGTGTATGGTTCATAAAGAAATGGATGGTAATTCAGACTTGACCGCACAACCTCAAATTTGCCACAGTCAACATACAGTTAAGCCGCCTCCCCGCTATTGTGAAATCTCGCCTTGCGAATTAATGTGATCGCTGTGTGAATAGATGTAAAAGGACACAGTATACAAAGTTGTAAACATACATACAGGGCAGAATGTACTCATGGTGCATGGCTGGAGCTACCCACCAATCAGCATGCCAACAGCCATTCACTATAGAAGCATGTATAGAGATGGAACGGGACTACAGGATGTTATGATTTTCTTATTATAGTGGTTTCTATGAATAGGTATGATGTAGCACTAGGGCATTGCTTTGTACAGGTATGCAGTAAGGCCTGTGCTCAGGTGGCAATAAATATTAATTACCAGGATCAGCAGTAGGATTGTCTGTTGCAGTGCTGCTTCAGCAGGAAATATAACATCTGTAAGTACAAAGGTTTACTGCAGCATGAGAGTCTAAAGGCTAGGACACAGACCTAATAAATATAGATCTATGCTGATTTATATATGGATTATATTTTTAACAGCATGCTCACAGCAAGGGGACTATGAAGGTGAATTATACTGTGGGTTACGTTGACCTTTCTAGATACTTATGAACATCTTATTATTCATACTCGCCTACCTTAAAGTTTCCCTCTCTAGGAGAAGCCCTGACTTTCTGCAGCTATTAGCCCCGCCCCCTTCCCCAAGAGCCGCAAATGCCAGTATTTGACTTGCAGAGGGTGGGGGTGTATGGACTGATGGGGGGGGGGGGGGGGGTAGTGGGCTAAATGCAGGAGGCTTGCCCACCTGTCTTTGGGGCCAGGGAGAGACCTGATTTTCAGGTCCCTCCTGGCTATTCTGAGAGGGTAGGTGAGTATGTATTATATGTTACAGAGATTCTCTGTCAGAAGGTCCAATAGGCCTGAAGGGGGTTCAGCTCTGAGACAGCGTAAGCCTTTATTACTCTGCCCCAGGGACTGAAGGGTGTATCCTCAGATTATAACAAGAGGAGGAGTTGAGGCCTGAGTATATTTGATATTTTCAGTGAACACAACCTAAGGCATTGGCCTAGGAAATGTGAATGTGGGCTGTGTCCATTGTTTTGCTTCTTTAAAAAGTGTCTCTTTTTCATTTCCTTTGCTGTTAGCCTTCATCTCTGTCAATCCCTACCTTTGCTTTATCTTACCTCTGTCTGTTTCCTTTCTTTATCCTTGTTATATAATTGATGTTAGGCAGCCAATCTGTAGATTCATTAAAACACAATGCTACATACAGTATCAATAAATTCTAGAATCAAATCATGCTCATTAGAGCTATTTTATTGAAAAAAGCAACATATAGGGGTATATTCAATGATTTTTGGGAGCTGTGACAACAAGCAGTGCCGCCTGCTCGCTGTCACAGTTCGTACGGTCAGTATTCAGCTGATCCCCTGCACATTTCCCCCTCACTCGGTTTTTGTAGCGACGTGGAAATGGCGTGTGCGGCCGCTAAAACAGCGAGGCTCGCGGCTAAATGCACCCTAGAATAGGGTGAGCGGCCGGCACGGGGTTAAACGGCGCGGGTCACGCGCCGTTTAACCCCCTCCCCGCCATTTAACCCCCTCGCTGGCCTCATTGAATACGGGCCATAGAGTGACATTTTAAGATGTTTTTGCCCAGCGTATATGATGGACGCCATGGAAAGCCGTCCACCCTGTCGGTCATCTGGTGGTAATACCAGCAGATAAGCGGCGGTGGCCAGCAATGATGTGGGAGTACGCATCGGCATTCATTGCCGGGCCATACACACTGCGGCTTTTTAGCTGAAAGTGGAAAATTGCAAAACTGTGCTGCTTTCAGCTCAAAGTCACCCAGTGTGTATGGGCCTTTAAAATGATTCAGTCTGCGCTGTTACTGCTGATTTCTCAGGTGTCCCTCTGAATTAATCGGTCTTGTAATAATTCAGTTTGTGCTTGCCTGTAAATTTTGAATATTTGTCATTTTTAAAAGGGATTTCCTTAGTTCGTACTTTTTATTTCGCAGCATGGAGTCTATGTTGGCAAATATAAGTATAGCTTCCATTGACTTCAAGATACATATACCCATTTAAATATACTGTATGTTACAGGGCTTTGAAATGGTAAGACATAAGCCCTATACTGTTTTAAAATAACATTTAATTTAAATGATTACCTGTCAATCTGATTCCGTTCATCACAATAGACTAGTTCTGCTTTTCCCTTTCCTCCCATATTGCTAAAGAGAATCTGATCTACACCATTTAGATATGTTAAGCATGTCACCTACAGCCCCAAAACACAGGGGTTCTCTATATGATTACAGAACACAACCTTTTCTCATTTTCATCTCAGTATTCTGGAATCCATAGAAGCAGAATGATTCGATTCCTAGGGGTTCGACACGGCTTTCATTCCTCTGCACAGGTTATTGAATGGTGATTTGTCCTCTAAATTCCATTTTCACTTCTTTGACAGAGGTGACAAGTAAAACGTACTCACAATGAGGTACTGAGCCGGGAATGAGATGAAATGGTGGGTGTTAGGAGAAGGATGATTAGATGGCGTTATGCCTCTATTGAGGATAATGAATACAGTTTAGTACTTTACTATTAACCCTTTCCTGCCAGTCCACAAGAATTTACACACTTTTCCTATTACATGGGCATGTCACCATGGCTAGAACTGGGCGTTCAACAACAAGCTGTGATTTATTCAGGGGATGTGGCCAAATAACACAATATATATTGGGGCAGCACGGATGGTGTAATGGTTAGCATTACTGCCTCACAGCATTGAGGTCATAGGTTCAATTCCCATCATGCACCTAACCGTGCAGAGGTTGTATACTCTCCCTGTGCTTGCGTAGGCTCTATCTGGTTACTCCGGTTTCCTCCCACATTCCAAAAACATACTGGTAGGTTAATTGGCTCCGACCAAAATTAACCCTAGATGTGTGTGTGTGTGTGTGTGTGTGTGTGTGTGTGTGTGCGCGTGTACATGTAGTAGGCAATATAGATCCACTGGGGCAGAGACTGATGTGATTGTTCAAATATTCTCTGTAAAGCTCTATGGAATATGTGTGCGTATAAGAAACTGATAATAAAAAATAATAATAATAAATAAATAGTTGCCCAAATGATAGGCTTGCAGTGTGTGGGTTATATTAGGGACCATTGGAGTCTTTCAAAAGTCTGCTATGCTGAGAGTGCCTGTATGCTACTAGTGTTCATTCTAGCACCCGCTATCTTTGAAAACCCATGCAGTTCCTGTTCCCTGCCTGGGGTGTCGCTGTCTGCTGTGGTGTTTCTAGCACAGGTCTGGTTTGGATATCAGTGCTGATATACACACCACACTGTGCTAGAAGCACTACAGCAGACAGCGACACCCCAGGCAGGGAAGAGGGACTGCATGGGTTTTCAAAGATAGTGGGTGCTAGAATGAACACTATGCTACTGCCTGTAATACCGACTGCATATGGATTTAACTTTGCTGAGACCTGCTATTCAAAATAAACAACAAATTCTTCAGGAGTCACCGTGTTTGTGATCCTTGTCACAATATATATATTTTGACTGGGGCGGTACACCTGTCAATCCGTAACGCAGGTGTCCTAAGGCGAGCTCAGGGAGGACAGAAACCTCCCATGGAGCAGAAGGGCAAATGTTTCTGTCCTCCCTGAGCTTGCCTTAAGACACCTGTGTTACGTTGTAACTTGTTGGGGTAGTTACCCAAATACGAGCCTAATCAGCAACAAATTGTAGGCAATAGAGAACAGAGGGTGTTCTCCCTGGTGTTGAGCAGAAAAGAAATGTCCATTTATTCACATACTGTACTGTAGTCATTTATAGCAGCATGTCATATCATCGATTTGTTCCTCCGACAGACCTTTGTCAAGATACCTTGAATGTCCCCTTATTTGTATTTATACATCAGGTGTCCAGAAGTGCCACCCTCTGAAAGGCAAATTTCATATAGATCCCACACTAACTGAGCATCAATATATTAAAAGATCAACTTATGCATATATCTTTAACCATATAGAAACACTTAAAAGTACAGCATTTGGTGAATTCTCGAAAACAAGACAGAGGCCTAATAGACCACGCGTTAGATATTCACAACTTGATAGCGCCACATCAGCTTTGGCATCATAACAGATTCAGAAATGACATTTATACCTCCTCTAAATGTAAGAAATCCATAGAAGTCCCCACCCAAGTTGAGGCCAGTATCAAACCTACCTGACTGTTGCACAACAATCCAAATCAAATTCCTAATATATGCAAATATACCTAGTTTAAAGCGGATTGAAATTAATATACCAGTTAAAGGTGTATCCTTTATATGGACAGTGCATTTTGACCCATTCAGTCTGTAGACAAATATAAATGAACGCGCAAATTGAGATTGAAAGAGAAATTTACCGACACAGCATAGACTATCCAGAAAATGGAGCTTAGAAATTGCAAAACTGCTGCGCATTCTGTGGCTCTAATCAATTCTCTTTATTTTTTTACTTTTCATCTAATACGGTCAGTATATATATATATATATATATATATATATATATATATATATATATATATATATATATATTGAACGAATCACTCGGCACTCGAACTTGAAGTAACCAGCTTAGATGGTGCCTTGGTATTCCGGAAGGAAGAAATATATAACCACAAGCATTCCAGGCACTCATCAGAGAAATCAGCGAAGGATAATGAAATAAATCAGCCCAATACAGTGGGTGCTTTGCCAACGTTTCGGGCCATAGACCTTTTGTGTTTTTTGCATGTCTTGATAAAGGGTCTATGGCCCGAAACGTTGGCAAATCACCCACTGTATTGGGCTGATTTATTTCATTATCCTTCGCTGATTTCTCTGATGAGTGCCTGGAATGCTTGTGGATATATATATATATATATATATATATGTATATATATATATATATACAGTATAGTCTATGGCACATACATTAATAATTATTTAGCGTATTATTATATCTTAAGCAATGTTGGCCATTAACATGTTTTAGTTACTCGTTCACAGGCGGTAACACAAATTAACCTCATTTTATGTCCATTGTTTATAATATTAGCTACAGTATGGTATTCTTTGCTTAAGCAGGTGTTTAATTTAGTGATAAAAAAATCCCAGGCTGCGTATTAATATGAATTTATTTATATTAGGTACATTTATTAAATATGTGCTATATTCTGTACAAAACCACAATGCATGGATAGTGGTAACTGGAGAGTGTTTACATTCCAGCGCGAGTTTCACTTGCTGATGACGCATTTTCACCGCTGCCTGTCCGGCCTATCTTACTGTGCATATCACTGTGTGATTCTTGTCAGTCAGTTCGCCCGGCACCCACACAGGCCCCACTGCTGCCCGCTCCCCCAAGCAGCAGCAGGGGCTGCCTTACACTAGCTACACCATGGAAGGTGGGCATGATCAACACCAACAAGGTCAACATTAATTTTTCTAATTTTTTTGGTGTCTGTGTCTACATGGACACCGTATAATTGTAGCGTGTCTCCTTGCATGGCTCATTGTGCTCATTGTGCTCGCCATGCTTCGGGCTGTTATTATTATTATTATTACTACACTATTTTATTCTCACTTTTTGCCCACTTGGATAGTAAAATATAAACCAAGTTGGTCTACACCAAAAAAACACATTTCGACCTTGTGGGTGACAACCATGCCCATGTTGACCTTAAGCTTGTATCGACCTTCTGTCAATGCTGACTTATGGTATTTCGACTATTTCAAGGTGTTAGCCTAGTCACTGTCAGCCATTAGTGGTCGAGCTAGTGACTGTTAACCTAGACATTGTCTACCCAGGGACCACATGCCGTGAAAATGTAGCTACACTGCCCCAGGGAGCTAATATACTGTGTGTGTGTGTGTGTGTGTGTATATAAACACACACACACACACACTATATATATATATATATATATATATATATGACACATACACACCCACAAGCACTCACTCACACACCCACGCGCACACACAGTATGGGTGGACCAACAGGATAAACCAACAAGTGGATGGCTGACATTGCAGCACTGCAGAGTACAGCACACAGAGCCTGAGCAGTCAGTATTATAAGTAATCCAGGAGAGGAGAGACCTGACAAGCTGAGTCGGATTAGCTGGATGATATTGTGAAGTCACTAATGGAAGGACAACGTGATTCCTCTGTTATCCTGACAGATATAATTTGTGTAATGACAGAGGCATCTGGCTGTATCATGATTAATATCTGAAGTTTCCATCTTAAATAAAGAACTCAAATTTGCCCAACTAAATCTTTGACATGTGCAGTCACACAATTCTATACGTGCTGTAATCCAAAATGATTTTCAGTAAGATGTGGAATCCGCGTTGCTAGATCATACGCAGGACACTTGGTTTTATAGCATACAGATACACGTCAGCCCTGTCCTTGGTGCAAAATAATTTATACAAATATAGCAAAGTGACAATCTGGTGCCCAGGATCCTATCACCATAGGACTTATTTGTATGTATGTCCAATAGTAAATATTGCACTGTATATGGTTGAAAATGATAGTATAAACAAAAAAGCTTTACATATAATAATAATAATAGTAATAAAAATAATAATTTCTGTTTGTCTCCTGTTCCGGCTTCATGCAAAAACTACTGGATGAATTTGGGTTGGTGTTTACACTATTGTATGGCTTAGAAACCTAGGAGAAAGCTGATATATACTGTATCATCTCAATGTGTCATAAGAAAGTGAAAAGTTATATAGATATATACATATGTATTGCACGAAAATCTGACTGCACATCAATTACTAATCAGGCAGTTTATCTTAACTCATGATGTTTCAGTTTACTCGTCAATCCAGCAGATTGTGAGCCAAGACAAATATTACTTGCTATAGTTACGTATCATGTTGATAGTCGCTGGTCATGTTACTTGCAACCTTTCGGTGTTCGGTTAAGTAGCAACGGATTGATACAAAAATATATATATATATATATATATATATATATATATATATATTGCTTAAAATAAATTTTGTGATTAACGTGTACAATATACATTATTAAATGACAAAAATTTTAACAAAGTTTTGTGCAATAACAGACATCTGCAGAGCGACTCTGCTGACAAATGCTAGTTATGTGAATCGATGTATTTATGTCTGTATAAAAAAGTGAGATAAACCCTTCTACTAGCGCTCAAGAATATGGGGGAATGGCATCCATAGGGAACATACACACATACATAATAACACAGTGTATAGTATTTGCCACAGTGCGCAACCAGTGAGCAGCCAGAAAGGGTATATATCAAATAGGGATTTTCTTCAGTATCCCAAAAGACAATGTATGTGCAAAAAAAGTGAGATAAACCCTTCTACCAGCGCTCAAGAATATGGGTGAATGGTGTACTTCTCTTAATCAAATGTCAGAAGAGCCTCTGTAATGGATCACCACATTCTTGGATCCTCATTCCATTTCCAGAAACAATTCCACATGCAAGATAAGTGTGTACAATATCATCGCATAAATTGTATTTAATGAGAATCAACAGGATAAAAACATCAAAATGGATAGAAACATCAAAACAAATATAGAATGGCACACAAATAAAGTGACTTTGTGCAGCAGCTTTGAAAAGGGTAATTACCAGATGTTATTGAACTGTGTTGCAAATACGGTTCAAACAGGCATGGGTTAAAGCTTATACGGGTCCCGGGTCTCATACAGCTACCAGGTCTGCGGGTAAAGGTGCGTACATACGGATAGATTTGGCCAACGATCTGGGCGTTCCCGATCGATTGAAACGACCAATCGTTCAAATCGTTCCGTGTGTATGAACGATATATCGAACGATGCGCGTACCCGGCGGTCGTTGGTAGAGGTCGCTGATCTTTCCTGCATGCAGAAAGATCAGCGACCAATCGTTAACGATGTGCACCAATCGTTTCATATGTATGCACAATGAACGATTTGGTAAGGCTAATTGACTGGCTCCCTCTCCCTCCACCATCGTTAAAGATCAATCTTTCATGTGTAATCGTTTGCTCAATCGTTCATCATTTGTCACTACCTATTTATTGCCAGTCCAAACCTTTTAGTTCTTAAAGGTGCTTTTTCAGTCTATGGGAGTCCGATCACGTGACTCCAGGAGGGGCATCAGAACGAGGGGCTTTCATAGATGCGGGTCGTGCAAAGCCTGCATAAAAATAAAGGGAGATAAAAGGGTGGAAACCATAACCATTAATGGAAGAGAGTACAAAATCCAAGAGTTTATAACGTGCAATGTAAAAAACATCGTTTATACCATTGGGTGTACCTGCAATTTATACTATATTGGCAGGACATCGCGTCCTTTCAAAGTGCGTATTGGTGAACATATCAGAAATATTCAGAAAGGGGTGGAAACCCACTCCCTGTCCCAGCACTTTAAAACCCACCATGCTTGCTCTATTAATCACATTAAATTATTTATGGGCATTAAATACATAGAAGGGAATGCACGTAGACATGATCTCAGCACACAGCTTGCAAAAGCTGAGATGCAAATGATCTATGATTTTAACACTCTCAAACCCAATGGTATAAACGCGGATTTTGAATTAAATTGGTTTTTATGAAGTTTTATGCTGTTTATATACATATATTTATTATTCCCATTGTTCTTTTCCTTTATTATTATGCGCCATTTTTCCGTATGGACTTTACTATGGACTTGATTTCTGATGGCACTGAGAAGGTATATCCTCAAAACCGAGGAATCTGGCCGCATCACTGGAGTCACGTGATCGGACTCCCATAGACTGAAAAAGCACCTTTAAGAACTAAAAGGTTTGGACTGGCGATAAATAGGTAGTACACCCGGAAGTGGCTTCAATTGCACCCAATACTCCTACTCACGTCCGTGAATCCGGAAGTGATGCAAGCGGAATACCCGGAAGTGACGCAGCGGCGACCCGCGAACCCGGAAGTCCTGTACCCTTTGTCTGCCGCGGGAAACCGATGCGCCCATGATTGGTGGACATGTACTTTAAATATTGGATCAAGGAGGCACCAAATTACACCTTGAAAAAGGATCCAGGCGGATCTGAAATGCGTCGGTGAGAGGCGACTGTGTGCGGACCTTGGAGGGCACTTACCCGCAGACCTGGTAGCTGTATGAGACGCGGGACCCATATAAGCTTTTACCCATGCCTGTTTGAACTGTATTTGCAACACAGTTCAATAACATCTGGTAATTACCCTTTTCAAAGCTGCTGCACAGTCAATTTATTTGTGTGCCATTCTATATTTGTTTTGATGTTTCTATCCATTTTGATGTTTTTATCCTGTTGATTCTCATTAAATAAAATTTATGCAATGATATTGTACACACTTATCTTGCATGTGGAATTGTTTCTGGAAATGGAATGAGGATCGAAGAATGTGGTGATCCGTTACAGAGGCTCTTCTGACATTTGATTAAGGGAAGTACACCATTCCCCCATATTCTTGAGCGCTGGTAGAAGGGTTTATCTCACTTTTTTTGCACATACATTGTCTTTTGGGATACTGAAGAAAATCCCTATTTGATATATACCCTTTCTGGCTGCTCACTGGTTGCACACTGTGGCAAATACTACACACTGTGTTATTATGTATGTGTGTATGTTCCCTATGGACGCCAAAACGGCATGACCGATTTTGATGAAATTTTCAGGCAATCTTCAGATTAGCCCAGCGGGTGATCCTGTGAAGTTTGGTAGTGATCAGATCAACAGAATGTTTTTTTTGTTTTTTTGGCAATTTTCACTAAATTGGGGCAACGGAACCAGATTGACCATCAACAAATTGTCACCAAATTTAATTGAGGCAACAATCATCAGTGGAAAATTCAAAGGCGAAGACGTACTGA
This sequence comes from Crinia signifera, assembly GCF_055691185.1. Taxonomy (NCBI): domain Eukaryota; kingdom Metazoa; phylum Chordata; class Amphibia; order Anura; family Myobatrachidae; genus Crinia; species Crinia signifera. Next base: position 50,911,925 of record NC_139220.1, on the reverse strand, counting down.
TTCCACGCATAACGATGCTTTACAACAATTTACCATTCGAATTCAAGCGCCTCCAGTTCCCTTTGCGTCTTGCCTTTACTATTACCATCAACAAAGCACAAGGTCGGGGGCGTGGCCTGGAGCGCGAGGAAGAAGGAAGCATGAGAGCTGAGCTCCGTATCTGAGCTAGCTAAAAACACCTATACCAGCGGACCTCCTTGCTTCTCCTGCCGCAAACTAACACCCTTGGACCCCCTACCATCCAGGCTCCGGTGAGGTGTTTTTCTGAAACCTCCCCTGACTCCGCTCCATGGATACATGAAGACGGCAGAGAAGGCCTGACGCCGCCATCTTTCGGCAGATACGACGATCAGCGTCTCCCGCTCGGCACTGTCATAACATCAGACACAGTGCCTGGAGCGGTGAGGAGTAAACGAAAGCACCGACGTTCTTCACTGCTACACTCGCACAGAGTGACATCGACGCTGAGACACAGAATCTCCTTCGGGCTGAATCTGCAGGAACTTCGCTCAAGACGCCATCTTGCAGGGTGAGCTGTGTTATACGCAAAACCTAAACCTACACTGACCCTGGAGCTCATCTTAATAATATATACCACACATATTAGTACAGGTGACTGACCCTATTGCTCTGAAATACTGCTGTCTACTGGACATTAGCATTTGACACAGCCAACTGAACTCGCAGACCCATGTAACATAAGATACCAATACTATAACTATTCTACCTCTGCTTATTTTCTAATTGAATCACCACTTGGGCAGAGTGGAGTAAATAAACCACTCACGTTGCACCGTCGCCTGAATATCCTCCTTAACTTTACAAGCTGTCTAACCCACGGAAATCCCGCTCTAGATCTCCCAGACATCATCCTAACACTATGGACAAATTTAAATCCCCTCCACCTCCTATTAAAAGTCAACACCAGAACCTGCAGTCTCCACAACCGCAGAGACAGGAGAAGAGACGTGGAGATCATTCTCTAGCTCCAAACCCGGATAATACTCAAGGTACACCACTTGCAAAAAAAACAATAGGCGAACAAGCCTCAGAAATGTCTTCTCAAACACCTATAATGGGCACCTCCTCACTCTCATATTCTGACTTAGTAGAGGCTATTCACAGCACTATGGCCCCACTCCTACAGAAAGCTGTATCCGATATTACAGAACAGATTCATACTCTTAACTGCCGTGTCACTACAGCAGAAGCTAGAATAAGTGATAATTCAGATCACATCGTCTCATTACAGAGTACTGTAAAGTTCTTGCAAGCTGAAAACAAACGCCTCATTGATTCTGTTGAAAACATTGAAAACAGAGCAAGAAGATGCAATTTGAGGATAACAGGCCTACCCGAAACCCTAAAGGGCACACAGCTAGAACATTTCGTGAGGAACACCCTACCAAAACTTCTAAAAGTGGAAACCGAATGCGCTGACTTAGTGGTGGAGAGAGTCCACAGGATGGGAACATTACAATCTCATCCCACAGCAAAATCGAGAGTAGTGATCTTCAAAGTATTGAACTTTTTGCATAAACAACTAATTTGGGCGGCTTCAAGAAAAATCATCCCTATAACCTGGGAAACACACACAATCCGACTTTACCAAGATTTCTCATTGGAACTATCCAAAACCCGCAGATCCTTTAATCCAGTGTGTTCTGATCTGGTAAAGACCAACACAAAATTCTACATGATGTACCCGGCACGGCTAAGAATTTTTACTTCTACAGGCTACAAAGACTTCACATCCCCGGAGGAAGCCAAGAAATTCGTGGACAGACTGGAAACAGGTCAAGACTCAAGGGACATCACAGATATTCCAAACCCAGACTGAACCTTAATTTTTTTTTTTTTGAATCATGTGTTTTTATTGAATTTTCAAGTTTACACATACAGTTTATACATTAACTTTACTAACATATAAAAGAAAAATAGGTGAAGAGAAAGAAAGGTACTTATGTAATATCTGGGCTCCCATTTTTCTTATGAGACCGCGTCCCCTCGCGGGGCTCGCTGCGCTCGCCACGCTTCGGGCGCGGTGGCTCGCTGCGCTCGCCACACTATATAAAATCAACTCCATGCGTATTTGGATAGTAGGGGTATGAAAAAATTGTGTGCATTTAACATGGGAGCCCAGATAATACATAAGTACCGAAAGAAAAAATGGAAATTATGTTAAATTATTAACAATAAAGGCATTCAAACATTATATGTGTGCTGTTTCATTCCAGAGATATTGTATCATATTATAGTCGCTTATATGCATTCACAATCTAGTATAAATTAGCAGGTTCATAGGCATTTGTAATCACATGGTATAGGAGGATTGGGGGGTGCGCTCCTGAGGGCATGCAGGCTGGTCCTGGTCATAGGCTCTAGGCTATCTTATTACACAAATAGGCAACACTAACGATTTACGTGTTGGGGTCTTGTAAATACAGTGCAGAGGCCTGCCACTGGCCCCATACCCTGCCAAACTTCCCCAGACAGTTCCGCTTAGTGTACATAAATCGCTCATGCGATATAGTGGTATTCACAAGTGCAACCCACATATTGGAAGATGGGGGTGCTGGGCTCATCCAGGCTCTAGCAATGCATACACGGGCCAGGGTAAGAAGGTTATTTACATATATCCTCTGATGTCTAGAAAGTAGCTCCTCCAATTCCAGACCAAAAATACAAATGCGGGGGTCATTGAGTGGGGTCTGTATACCCGTATCCCGGATGTTAGCCAGGACAGTTTCCCAAAAGGAGTATACCCGCGGGCAACGCCACAACAGATGCCAGAAATCCGCGCCAGGTTCCTGACATTTAGGACAGGCGTCCGACCCAGTGCCACCCATCTGCATTAGCCGACGGGGGGTCCAGTAGACTCGGTGCAGGATATACAGCTGGATCTGTTGGAACCTGGCAGACGCTGTGGCATCCCTAGGGGAGCTCAATATATGGGACCAATCCTCATCCTCAATAGGTCCTATGTCCACCACCCACCTAGCTCTAAGGGCGTTCAGTTGATCCGTGCCGGAGAAGGTGAGGAGAGGAGAGTACAGAGCTGAGACCCTGCTCCGATCCGGGAGCTTACGAATCATTCAATGGACTGGGCTTTCCACAAGTTCAGGTACATTCCCCCTCCACTGCGCACTTACTGCGTGTCTGAGCTGGAGATATTTATAGAAGTGTTGGCGTGGTATTTCATATTTAGACATCATTTGTTCAAAAGAATACAGTATCCCATCCTGGAAAAGGTGTCCAAGCTCGGAGACCCCGAAAGGCACCCACTCCGCCCCAGCCTTTAGTTTATAGAGTTCAGGGAAGTCCCTATTCCTCCATATGGGGGAGCAGGAGTCTACCACTGGGTTACCTCTGATGGCCCCCACTGCCATCCACACTCTACGAGCCTGTTGCAGGAGAGGGGGGAGCGTCGCCAAGGGGGTCTTTGCTAATAAGAATTGCAAGGGTGAAAAAGTTAATCCCACCCTGTTCAGCAGGGCAATAGGTAAGTTCCCATAGTGCGCAGGTATAACCCACTCTACCAGTTGAGCCAGCTGGGCCGCCAGATAGTACAATCTCAAATCTGGAAGTGCCAGGCCTCCATCATAACGAGACCTACACAAAGTTTTGGCTGCTATCCTTGAACGTTTGCCACCCCATATAAAGGAGACAATATGTTGTAGGATAAGTTTGAACTGGGAGATTGGAATATATGTTGGGGAATTTTGAAGGATATATAGGAATTTGGGTTGAACAGTCATTTTTATGAGGTTCACTCTGCCAGTGACCGATAGCGGAAGTGTTTGCCAGACCCGAGCTCTTTGGCGCAGCGAAGCAATCTGCGGGGATAAATTCAAAGCTATGAAATCAGAGGAGGAGTGGGAGACCTGTATTCCCAAATATTTAAACTGTGTACACCAACGAAGGGGATAGTTATATGACTCAGGCTGTTGTGTGGTAGGGAGCAGAGGGAACACTACTGATTTATCCCAGTTTATCCCTATCCCGGAGAACCGGGCGTATTCTTTCATTAAAGCTAGGAGTGCTGGGAGGGAGGAGGACATGTTAGTTAGGTACAGAATCATATCATCAGCATATAGCCCAATTTTTTCCTCACTGTTCCCGATCCCAAAGCCCCTGATCTGTGGGGAGGCTCTTATATAGCAGGCCAATGGTTCCACCGCAAGAGCAAATAGTAGGGGGGACAGAGGGCACCCCTGTCTGGTCCCTCTTCCCAGGTCAAAGGAGGCTGTGGTGAAACCATTAACCACTATCCGGGCGGCCGGGCCAGAATACAATAGTTTAATCCACGCCAAGTAGTTCGATCCAACCCCAAACTTAACCAGGACATCCCATAAATAGGCCCATTCTACGGAATCAAATGCACGGGCCGCGTCCAGTGAGACTATGACCGCGTCGTCCATGCCTTCTCTGGCCCACTGTATGTAGGTGAAGAGGCGTCGTAGATTGAGGGTCGTTGATCTACCAGGCATAAAGCCAGTTTGGTCGGGATGTACCAATTCCAATACAACCGCGTTTAAACGTACAGCCAGTAGTTTAGCCAATATTTTAATATCGGTGGATAATAAGGATATGGGTCGGTACGCGTCGAGGGACAGTGGGTCTTTACCGGGCTTCGGGATAAGGACTATCAGTGCTTCCGCCATAGAGGGAGGCAGCGAGCCCTGCTCCAGCAATCTATTATAAAGGGACAGTAGTCTGGGGGCAAAGAAGGTTATATGGGTTTTGTAAACTTCGATAGGGAGTCCATCCACTCCTGGGGCCTTAGAGTTGGGGAAGGCTTTAATTGCCCCCTCCACCTCCTCTAGCGTAAAGGGAGCATCCAGGAAACTTCTAGAGTCAGCACTTAAACTAGGGATGGTGATATTATTCAGGTATTCGGTCAACTCTACAGAGGTGTAAGCTACCCGTGATCTATATACTTCCTTAAAATGATTATAAAAGGAGTTTGCAACTGGCAGGGTCCCAGTGCTTAACACGCCATTCTCTTGCCGCACACTGTGCACAATGGTAGGGGGGAGGTTCTCCCTAGCCAGGTAAGCCAGGAATTTACCAGATCTATCACCCTGAGTATAGTAATCATGGGACTGAAACAGTAGGCGCCTTTTAGATTTGTCTAGTAACAACTCATTCCATTGTTTATGGACCACGAGCCATTCCACACGGTCTACCTCAAGCCCGGAGGCCAGGTATCTCTGTTCCAGCCCTGTACTCTGCCTCTCCAATTCCACCTCAGCCCTGCGGCTGAAAACTTTCAGCTGTGCAACACGGGTAATCAGTGACCCCCGAAGAAACGCCTTAAATGTATCCCACACTAGCGAGGTGTTCTCTTCCATAGGGTTATTAGCAAAAAATTCCTCCCACATCGCTAGCAATTCGGAAGCTGCTCCCATCTGCGTCAGCCAAAAAGGGTTAAAGCGCCAAAATTTCGCTCCCCTAGGGCATTCTAACTCTACCGACAGATATACAGGGGAATGGTCCGAAATGCCCCGGGGTAAATACTCAGTGGCAGTCACAGATGGGATCAGGCGTCTAGAGATCAGGGCCATATCAATACGAGAGAAGACTCTATGTGTGCTCGAGAAGCAGGAGTAGCAATTGGCCGATGGGAACCTAAGCCTCCAAACATCCACCAGACCCACCTCAGCAATAAGACGAGCGAAGGGCGTAGCCCCACTTCGTCCACCGCCGGGGGCAGGCCTCCATCTATCCAGAGACTCATCCATAACAGCGTTGAAGTCTCCAATGCAAATAACTGGGTGTGAGGGAAAGTCCTGCATAAAAGTACACGCTTTATTAATTATTGTGGGCTGATAGGGAGGAGGGTTATATATGGCTAACAATACGACAGGGGAATCATGCAGGGTACCCGCCAGAAAAACATAACAGCCCCTGGGGTCTGTTTGGACCTTTTGGCATCTGAAGCCCATATTCTTATGTATTAGAACTGAGACACCTCGAGAATTAGGGTGGAAGACGGAGTGGAAGGTCCATCCCACCCAGGGTTTTTTAAGAGCTAATACACGACTGCCCACAAGGTGTGTTTCAAAAAGACATACAATACCAGGGGAATGAGCCTTAAGTTGATTCAATACCAATGTGCGTTTGATTCGGTCATTAAGACCCCTGACGTTCCATCCTATAACATTCACCATTTTATGTCAGGGGGGGAAGGAAAAGTCAGGAGTAAATAACACATTACTGGTCTGGAATGAGCAGTTTCCCGCAGCCCACATGCCACCCAAAAGAACACATATAAGAGTAGTGCACACATTTCAATAAAATTAGAAAAATCCAACATAACATAAAGAAAACAATAACACCCCACCCCCTCCCGGCATACCCACCCGAACATAGGTATACTTTTCCCCTAACAATAAACCCTGTATAACCCCTCTAGGGAGTCGTTCTACTAGAAAAAAAGAAGAAAAAAGAACAGTAAACCCCTAAGGGGCAGCTATTACTATGGCCTATAGAACATGGTGATCCTGACCACAGGATATTTGGTCAAGAGGGGGATAAAAAAACCTCTCATAAAGGAAACATGTCCGTGAGAGTATGTCCCCACATAGCATTAAAAGTAAAGGCATTATAACTCAACGAATTATCCCACACAGGTTATTTACTTTCCCTTATAGCAGGAGACTCAAGCAGTTTAGGGAGGGAGATCCCGGGGGGCCGGTTGTGTGTCCATCCACGTCGAGGCTGCCTGTGGAGAGTCAAAGAAATGGGTACGGGTGCCAGCAACCACTCGCAGTCGTGCAGGGTAGATCATGGAGTATTTGAATTGCAGAGAACGTAGCCGCTGCTTAACACCAGTAAACTGTGATCGGGATTTCTGGACCTCAACTGAAAAGTCCTGAAAAGCTGCCACACGTTGGCCCTCATATTCAAGGGGGCCCTTCACCCTTGCCAATCTGAGAACAGTGTCCCGATCTTTATAGTGAAGGAACTTCGCAATAAACGTGCGCGGTGGTGCGCCAGGGGGTAGTGGGCGCGTGGGGACCCTATGCGCTCTTTCCACTGCAAATTGGGGAGTGAATGCATCCTTTCCAAACAGGGACACCATCCAGGATTCGAGGAAGGATTCTGGGTTTGTGCCTTCCGCCTTCTCAGGAAGCCCCACAAAACGCACGTTATTCCTCCTGAGCCTCCCCTCCATATCGGTCAACTTTTGCTGACAGGTAGACATTTGTGATTCCAGTGCGGAGAGGCGGTTAGGGATAGGTGCAGTGGTATCTTCCAACGTAGAGATCCGGGTCTCAGTTTCCTCTACCCGGTCCCTCAATTTCTGCATGTCCTGACGTATAAAGGATATGTCGATTTTTACCTCCGCTACCATACCAGTCAGGCGCTTCTCAGAATCAGTAATGGCCTGCAGGAGTTGTGCCAGAGTCACTTCGGCGGGTTCCGCCATCCTGGTTTCAGGGGAGGAGGGCCCAGGAGAGTCCGGTGCACCAGGCGGGGGGGGGCGCAGCAGAGGGAGGGGGGGCTGGCGCTCGCTCCTCTCTCGCAAATTTGGCCAGCCGTGCCGCAGCAGTAGAGCCGGTCTTTCGGCCCATAGAACAACAGGAGGACTCCCAAATAGGAACAGCTACAGCTGTATCCTATCACTACCAGAGGGGTTGTCAGCAGCAGGGTTCTATTTGTCAGGTGTCTAGAATAACAGGGCCTAGGGTCGCACCACAGTCAAAGTCTCAGCAATGAGTACACGATTATAGGTCCACTTTAGAGGAGTATAAGATAATGCTTGTGTTCCTCAGTAGCAGTTGTGACAGGCCACCACATGAACAGAGTACAGTAGTAGGGTGAGTGTCAGGTTCAGTCAGCTTTGTGAAGCAAGGCAGCACATCTCACCTACATCCCCAAGTTGACAATCATTCATATGGGGAAATTATCAGTGTTGTCCTGTGCACCACAGGTGTCACAGGCAGAGCAGGGGTACTGCAGCGCCTTTGTCCCAAGATGGTGGGGGTAGCTCACTATTTGGCAGGAGCTTTTCACTTGCAGAAGATAGCAAGTAGGCAGGGAGTTCTGAGACAGTGGGGTCAATCACTATGCTTCTCTCCGTTCCCCCACTCAAAAGGCCAATCTTATAGTGTCCCAGGCCCCCAAACAGCACAGTGTCCGGAGGTGGGGTGCCTCCAGAATGGCGGCAGGTACTCACTATTTGGCAGCTCCTGCAGTCCGTGGAAGCTGGCCAGGAGATCGCAGGCAGGAGGTGGAGTGGTCGGCGTTTCCCCTCCAGCCCACTCCGCAGGTGCAGGTAGTCCTGTGGAAGGGAGTCTGGGAACGTGAGGGAGCCCGTCAGCGCCGGTGTCTAGCAGCCGGCGGGTACCAGTTCGGGCGCACGCGGAGGCTGCAGGTTTCCGTCAGCCCGGCACAGGGGTCTTCTATCTCCCGCTCCCTCGCCAGCGAGGGGGTCCTGGTGTCAGCGGGCTCAGCGGGGTTGCTGGGTTTTCTCCTCCGGGCGCTCCCGCTCAGCAGTCAGCAGTCTGGCGCTCGTCTTCCCCCGCTCTCAAGATGGCGCCGGCAGCGTGGTACAGACAGGGGGATCTCTCCGGCGTCCAACTCAGGGCAGCTCCGGCGGCACAGGGGTCCCTCCTTGAAGTCAGCTTGTGCAGGGGAGCAGGTACCAGCGATGCCTACCTCTGAGAGGCTCTACCCCACCGACACAGGATTAGAACAGGATTTTTGGTCAGGAGCAGTGCAGGCACACGACCTACTCCATTCGCCGCTAGGCCACGCCCCCCTCGACTGAACCTTAATTTTACCATTTTTTTCCATGGTACCTTTTTCATTACAAAGTCATTCTAAACCAGGTACTTAGGTAAACTCCGTAATGGGATTCAAATTGTTCTTACCTCTGATCTTATATCAGAGGAAATCAGATAGGAGGAATCCGGCTGACGGATGCTAAACACGTTAGTTTATATCACATAGTTGTAGTTATTGGTTCTAATTTAGAGTCAAATCTTAGAATTCTAAATATTTCTTGCTATATCAGCATTTTCTTAGAATTACTTAGACTAGTACTAATATGATGTTTGTCTTTTTTGTCTTATTGATGTTCTTCTCTCCCTGTGTTTCTTCCCTTGGTCTAGCCCATGCCAGCGCCACATTTTATTGTATACAATCTGTATTGAAGTTACCATGTCACTTGTTATAGGTTCATTAAATATAAGAGGCATCCACACGACCGCAAAGAGGCGCAAATTACTAACCTACCTGGGTAAACAAAAAGTCGACTTAATCTGTCTGCAGGAAACGCACCTTCTTCCCCCTGAGATTAAGAAATTGGGAATAATGAACTGGGAAGTACTAGGTTCGGCCTTTTTAAATTCTAAATCTTCTGGAGTAGTCATCCTGGCTAAAAAACAAATTAATATAAAAGTCCTTAAAGAGGAAGCGGATCCTGCTGGCAGATATACCATAGTAACTATAGAAGTTTATGATAAAGTTTTCACTATATGTAACATCTACGCGCCAACACAGTATAAGAAATCCTTCTTTACAAATATTATTGCCAAATTATACAACTATGATCCCAAATCTCTTATAATATGTGGCGACCTAAATCTATTGTCATCTGTTGTACTAGATCGTACTCCCCCACCAAAAAATCCGATAACTCTCCCTAAAATTGGAGTCCCGTATCTAGCTAAATGTTTTAACCTGGTTGATTCATGGAGAGCATTTAATCCAACTGAACTAGATTATACATGTTTGTCCTTGACACACAAGACATGGTTTAGATTGGACTACATATTGATTCCTGAGCCATTATTTCCAAATCTGACTGAAGCGCAAATTTTTCCCCCAATATTATCTGATCACGGCCTGCTTACTATTCAAATAACTCTATTCCAAAAAGAAAAAAACACACCTCAATGGAGATTTCCCTCCCACCTTGCTCAATCCAAGGCACTTAGAGATAAATTGGCCCAATCCTGGACAAATTATGCTACTGATAACACACTATATGAAAAGGAACACCCCAAAAAATGTTGGCAAGCAGCAAAAGCTGTAATTAGGGGAGAGGTCCTGGCACATGTTTCAAGACTAAAGAAAAAACAAAACACCGAATATAGGGGTTTATTCTAGTTCATTCTTTCTGACAAAATCCTTCTTAGATGGACAAAACCATGTGCACTGCAGGGGGGCAGATGTAACATGTGCAGAGAGAATTAGATTTGGGTGAGTTTTTTTGTTTCTGTGCAGGGAAAATACTGACTGCATGATTTTACACTGCAATATAGATCTCACTTTGAAGAAAAACCCCACCCAAATCTAATTCTCTCTGCACAAGTTACATCTGCCCCACCCGCAGTGCACATGGTTTTGTCCATCTAAGAAGGATTTTGTCTGAAAGAATGAACTAGAATAACCCCCATAGAGACTTACAATCTAAACTAACATTAGACTTTCAGAATTTTAAACTGTCCCCTACACTGGAAAATAAAACCAAATACCAATTATCTAAAACTAATTATGACGAACACCTCCAGCTTCAAGGTGACAAATACTTGTTCAATGTCAATGCAAAATTCTATAAGTTTGGAAATAGAGTAGGCAAGCTTCTGACCAACTTACTACAGGGCTCTAGAACCCAAAATACTGTTCAACCTTTACTGAAGTCGGACGGCTCATTGACAAAGGATAATACTCAAATAGCTGAGAGATTTAGAGAATATTATCAAAAACTATATTCTCCGCCTGAGGAGACTCCGAAGCGAATAGCAGCAGACACCCTTTTCCCTGAACACCATTCGAAAGACCCAGTTTCTTACTGGGACTCTATTCCAATGCCGCAAGTCCCGAAACACTTGACGGATAGCCTTGTTTTTCCTATTACCAAAGAAGAAGTACTAAAGACAATAGGAAAATTAAAATTGGCTAAGGCCCCAGGGCCTGACGGATTTACAAATGAATTCTATAAAGCTATGTCTCAACAAATTGCTGAACCCCTTACAAAATGTTTTAATGAAATTATAAAAAGCGGAACTCTTCCTGACCATTTCTCCGATGCAGTTATAAAAGTAATCCCAAAACCAGGTAGACCCCTAAATTTAACAAGTTCATATAGGCCTATTTCGTTACTCAACATTGACTATAAAATTTTTACTAAGATCATAGCGGAAAGGTTAGCCCCTATTTTACCTTTTATAATCCATGAAAACCAAACAGGCTTTAAAAGCAGGCCGAGACTCAGTTGTGAACGTCAGAAGAGTCTTGGCTGCTATACAACACCTGGGCAGTGATTCATCGGCCTCCTCGGCGTCTGGTGCGGTTTTAACGCTGGACGCCGAGAAGGCTTTTGATATGGTGCTTTGGCCTCATCTTTTTAAAACACTGACAAGATTTGGATTTCCATTGCTATTTGTTAATATAATCCGAACATTATACACAACTCCAATTTCCACAATTGCTTGTAATGGAATAATCTCATCCCCCTTTTTATTGGCCAGAGGAACTAGACAGGGATGTCCTCTCTCACCCCTCCTCTTTGCGATAGCTATTGAGCCCTTTGCCATTGCAGTAAGAACATCTCCTTTGATTCAAGGTATCCAAATAGGCAAAGAAGAACTAAAAATCGCATTGTTTGCGGACGATACACTTATCTTTATTACTAAACCCTCCCAATCCTTACCTGCTCTACTACACCTTATTCGCTCCTTCGGTGCTCTCTCGGGATATAAAGTAAATCTAACCAAATCGGAGATTCTACCCCTTGGCCCTTCTAACCCATACTTGTATAATAACCCAGATATACCATTTGTTGTAAATTCCTCACACTTTAAATATCTTGGAGTACAAATCCCTGCCGATGTTTCTAAACTATATGCTTTAAATTTTTCACCTGTTATTTCAAAAATTGCTACTAAACTGGAAGCATGGAGAGATTTACCAATATCATTTCTAGGAAGATTAGCCATTATACAATCAATAATATTCCCGAAAATCTTTTATAACATGCAAATGTTACCAATCGCAATAACCTCACTAGATACTGCAAAATTAGACTCACTATTTTTAAAATTTATCTGGCAAAACAAAAGACCCAGAATAGCTAAACGCAAGCTTAAAACATTGAAGTCTCAAGGTGGACTGGGATATCCTGACCTATCTGCGTATTCACTGGCTGTACTCTATAGATACTTAGCAGACTGGATACTTGCACAGTCTGTCTACACAGATTATAAGTTAGATTGTGCTATATTTTCACCTTACTCCCCTAGCGCACTTATTCAGTCGAACACATCTATGGTTCCAAAAAAGATAAAATCCCACATACTCTTCCATGATACGTGTGTGGCTTGGACAAAAATGAACAAAAAATCAGGTAGAAAACCACTTCTTACATCACATGTCCCATTATGGGGCAACCCACTATTCCCTCCTTCTCTTTTGACTTCGGGATATGTTATTTGGAAAGAGAAAGGTTTAGACAACTCTTCAAAAATGTTTGACCCAGGAGGCAATTTACATTCTTTTGAATATTTAGCCTCAAAATATAGCTTACCTAGCTCGCATTTATTCATGTTTTTACAAGTAAGACATTACTTGCAATCCTTAAAACTACCAAAGAAGACAAACAGCTCTACAGTCCTTATAACTCAAATTACGAATTTGGACTCTTTATTAAATTATATTATAGCTAAACCTTACAAGGTGAAATATTTATACAAAATATTAATGACCTCTGATTTAGACAAAGATCCGCAATGGAAAATATTGTGGACTAAATGGAATATTGATATACCAGAACTGTCACAAGTGAGCTCAATGTTAGAATCACACAAACTAAACTGTAGGTCTCTAAAATCGGTTTACCTACAGGAGGTTTATGTGAGAACCCTACATAGGGCCTATATTACACCGTCTAGACGAAAACATATGGTTCCAGAAGAAACGGGTCAATGTATTAAATGTAGAAAAAGCAGTGCCGATTTCTCACAGTGGCCCTTATTCTGATCTGTGCGGCCGGAGCCGCATACGTTGCTCCGGCCGCACAAACCAATCCCCGCCTACAATACGGATCGCCACGGCCGTCCGTACGCGGACGGCTGGCGATCCGCATAAAAATGGTGGGGCGTACGCCTCCACCATGGTGGGAGCTGCCCCCTGCATTCGATGGTCGGCGACCATCGAAGGCAGGGCCGCACGCTCCACCAGCTCCCGCAAGCTTAGACCACACGGACAATCGTCCGTGTGAAAGCTTGTATGGGGGCGGCGAGCTGACATCCGGCGATGTCAGCTTTCCGCCCCCATCACTGGCGTCATAGCCTCATTACCATGCATACGCCCTGCGTTTGCATGGGAACGCCCATGAAACGCTGGGCGTATGCATAGGGTAATGAGGCTATTAAGCCCCTCACGCCCCTATACGCCCCCTTTGCGGCGTATACATTTTTTGTGCGGCGATTTCCCCTGCACATGCGCAGAGTGACCTCTGCGCATGTGCAGAGTGAAAACATCGGCGGTACGGCCGCACGCGGGCCGTACCGCCGAGATCAGAATAAGGGCCATTGTATGTGGGACTGTTTTAAGCTAAAAATATATTGGAACAAAGTTTTGCAATTTATAAATAATATGTTTCATACTAACTTTACTCCGAACATAGCTGTCTATATGGGAATATCATATCAAGCGTGGCCTCTACAGGCTTTCAACAAACATGAACTATCTTTACTTATAATGATACTAACAACAGCAAGAAAATGTATATTAATACACTGGACTAAAAAATCTGCACCTACTATAATGCAACTTAAACAAAAACTCTTACAAATATTGTTCTTTGAGAGACGCTATGCTAGGCTGGATTTGATAAATGGTGCGAGATTCTTTTATCAAAAATGGTCTATTTTTATTAATACACTAGATGTTCAGGAAAGAGAACATATCTCTTCCGTTTTTGAGAATAAGAATACCGCACATCATTCCTTAACCTAAGCTGAATGTTTAACTGTCGAACATAGGAAGTTATTGTATACACCTACTGTCGCTACATATTATATTATGTGTAATGCTAACTTGTAACATAGGATTAATAGATAATGGATAATTCAATTGTTATTTATGTTAATGGTAATTTGAAGTCTGGATGGGCTGAGACCTCCCCCTAAAAATCATAAAAAAAAAAAAAAAAGCACAAGGTCAATCATTGACTTTTGCTGGCTTAAATTTGGAAAATTCATGTTTTTCACACGGTCAGTTGTATGAGGCTTGCTCCCGAGTTCGCACACCGAAAAATGTATACGTTTTTAATCCAAATAAAAACACCAAAAACATTGCCTATCCGCTGGCCTTAAGAGGAATTACTTAAAAAAATATAATTTCCCATTTGCCTTAAATACATGTGGGTTGTTTTTTTCTTGGGCGTAGCAAGGCACTGTACCTATAGATATCTGCTAAAACTTCGTCACATGACCGCCCCCATCCATCCACCAGAAGTCATCTTGCTATAGATAATTAGTGCTTCCCGTGCGAAGCCGGGGCGGGTCGCTAGTGTATCTATACAGCTGAGATGATGGTAAAATTATGGGAGCCGTCAGCGTAAATATGATCACTCTCTTAACAATTGGATAAAATATATATTCAAAGCGCTAGGAGCAACTGTTATAAAATAATTAAAATAAATAAAAGAAGAGTTTTAAAGTGAAAGGAGATAGATAAAGATAAGACAAGTATGCAATAGCAATAAAATAATATCAAATAATAAACAACGGCTTTTGTATGTTTAAGCTCTCTTTTGAAATTGTGGCAAAGTCTTTAGCGAGTGTCTCTGAGACCTGTGTGCACAAAGGATAGCTGACTAGCCCTAACTAAAGTACCGTAACGGGATGCGGCTTTTTCTCCACGATTGGAGTCCCGTGCGGCGGCTTCCGGCTTCAGTGTTCGTGCTTCTGGTGACGGATGGCAGACGTTTCTCACTTGTGGCTTTGCTGGCGCCAACGCGTTTTGTGCTTGCAAAGCCACAAGTGAGAAACGTCTGCCATCCGTCACCAGAAGCACGAGCGCTGAAGCCGGAAGCCGCCGCACGGGACTCCAAACGTGGAGAAAAAGCCGCATCCCGTTACGGTACTTTAGTTAGGGCTAGTCAGCTATCCTTTGTGCACACAGATCTCAGAGACACTCGCTAAAGACTTTGCCACAATTTCAAAAGAGAGCTTAAACATACAAAAGCCGTTGTTTATTATTTGATATTATTTTATTGCTATTGCATACTTGTCTTATCTTTATCCATCTCCTTTCACTTTAAAACTCTTATTTATTTTAATTATTTTATCCCAGTTGCTCCTAGCGCTTTGATTATATTTTATCCAATTGCCACTTTTTACCCTATCAGAGCTGCTCCCCTCCCCCCAGAAAAAATATTGGTGCAAAAACAGCAATTCTTTTTTAATTCATTACTCTCTTAACAATGTTTATAGTATCTGCTGCACCATGATGGCCATAACAAGGTGCAGCGAAAACATTTTGACAGCGGCAGAAGTAAATGCAAATACATTTGGTAAGACCCAGATCTACACATTGGAAAGTGTATCATTTGTGAATGCGGAAGGACAAATGCAGATACAGGATAAAGATATTGACAGTCGCCAGAACTAGTGAACTGCTTGCTTTTGATTGGCTGCTTGCAAATAATCCACTGAATTGATTGGTGCTTTTTGTCACTTGGACACACTACAGTACATCGATTATTCTTATGAGAGAGAGTGCGTGTTTAGTGTATTTATTATAACTTTGGAGCGTATACAGGGTGGTGTGTGTGGGGGGGGAGCAGTGTAAATTCGGCAGTGCTAGCAGATGACATGATGCTTAATAGCAAAATTTCAAATGTGTCAGTTGTATGTAAAGGAGATGGTTACAACATGTTTTTCTTTAAGAGGAACCAGTTTTGTTTTATTTTGAAAGAGTGTTAATTGGAATTGGGCACTGAAATAAATAGACAATAATCAATTAAACTGAATATATTTAATTGGGTACTTACAGTAAGTAATACAAATGGGTAATTGTATTATCATTGAAGCTCCTATTTACTAATCCATTTTATCTATGGCTTTCAGTTTTGGATGCTCAAAACAGTATGTCACATTACATTATAGTGACAACGCAAATAAAAAGCTTTCTATGGGGACTGCACAATGGGCAATCTATTAAAATGCTCTCTAATAGGAGTACATGTATGTCATACCACTCCCTATGTACTGGTATGTGTAATACAGACCCATTGTACCAATACACCATTAGCTTTGTCATATTTTTTTATACAAATAAATATAATGTTACTTTGACTTTAGCTTAGAACCTTGGGGTCAGGGACCATCGATTGCTTTCTCCTGCAGCAGCGGCATGCGAGAGGATGTGTCTCCGTTACACATCCCCTCGCGTGGTAGGACCCCTGCACACATTATAGATATGCATGCCCATGACCCTTGCTCCTACCCAGGATCCTCCGGGATAGATCAATTTCTATTAGTCGCCTATTTCTGGACTTTTGTGGGGGGGGGGGACGACTTACTGTATGCAGAATTGAAGATAAATGGGACAAACATTGCTCAAAAGAAGTGTATATGGAAAACATGCATGTATTCTTCCATATACGAATACATTCATTTTATCTCTCTCTCTCTTTATATATAGCTTTGGCTTCCTATCACTAATTATTAACACTTAGTATCTCACTGGTGTGCCGCACTGGGCTTCCTAGCTTATGATGGTTTTTGGGGTGCCGCACCCTGCACCTAGATATGGCACTAGGGACCCCCAATATACAGAGAAGCCTTGACGCGGCTTAGGGGCATATCATACACCTGCGCAGGTACAGTATATGTAACCAATATCTCTGAATTCTATTATCATGTAGTGTTCAAGTTTGGTTACTAACATTACTCAGTGTGCTAGGGACAAAATGTCTTGTTTACTTACTCAGTATTAACCCCTCCCTTGCATGCACCTGAGTAATATTACTGAACTAATTGAGCATTTACCACTATCTGTATATACTAAGCTGCAAAAGATGATAAAATGGAGAGTGAAAACAACCAGCCAATCAGCTCCTACCTGTCATTTTCCCACACAGCCTGTAACATGACAGGTAGAATCTGGTTGGCTGGTGGTTTATCACTCTCCATTTTATCACTTTTCAACCTTAGTATGTCTGGCCCACAGAGCTTTATACACCTTGACATGTGACCACATGTAGAGTCCAGGTAATGATATCTACAAATTGACACCAAAAAATGTGAACGACTCATGTCAACATTTTCATGTCAATCTTTGTCTATGTTGACATTTTGTTGTTGACCTATTGACTGTCTATCCTTTATACCACTACCAATGTACAGACCTGAATCTTTAGCATAGGTTCATAGGCATACATTATGGGCCTTATTCTGGTTGGTGCGGCCGGGCCGTACGCGTACGTTCTGGGGTTTTTCATGATCTGCGCATGCGTACATTCGCTAATGCGCAGGCGCGAACACTCCACAACGCTTACGGACGGGTCTCTCCGTGCGAAAAAACCTGTACGCGAGAGTACGGCCATTGGGGGCGGCATAGGGGCGTGTTGAGGGGAGCGGCCGAAATAATGAGGGAAAATGGGCGTAAATATGGGCGTACACGGGGGTGTGCACCAAAAATGAGCGGTGCTACTACCGCACGATCGCCTAAAGCACCGTTCATTTCGGACACAAAACAGGCGGCCGCCAAGCGCCAGCTCAGACCACCCCTACAGATACCGCATGCCTGCGTGCGCCTGGGTTTGCTAATTTACGCTGATTACTACTCAAACACATACACCTGAATGTAATAAGCAATGCTGCAGTCTATTAAATCCAAACCATGATTTCACTACCTGCAAGCCACACACAGCACTCAAACACATTGGAAGCTTATCTTTCTATACTTCTCTACATTTAAAGGTTTGTTTAATTTAAGGTAAGAATCTTTTTAAGACCTGCTTATATATGGTAAGGTAGGTATTTGTTAAACAGTTATACACATTCACTACGTGCTTTCATAGACTTTACACAGTAGCACACTCAATCTACACAAGTCGACATGTGTCAACGTGTTCACTCTAATACAAACATAGGTTTTGTATTTATGATACAATAACATAAACCACATCTAACACCTACAAAGTATGTTTCAGCAATGTTTTAAGCCCATGCCCACTATTTTGCACATTAATTAATTCAATCAATTAATTAATTTTCATAATTATAGTTGAAAGGCAAGATTTGCAGGTCCATATATGTGAAGGGTATGCCAGCGTACACGGACGTACGCTCACTCTCACGAGCGGTGACATAAGCTGAGTTTTCTATTGAAAACAATAGGGACCCGTCCGTGCAAGCTGGCGTACGCTCAGATAGCCGCAAGAAGTCGGTGGGAAGACTGACGAGAGACATCCGTAAACGGTGGCGTACGCTCTGTTGTACGCCAGTTGTCGGAGTGTAAGGGCTGGGCCGTCCGTGTACGTTGGCGTACGCTCAATTGTACGCCACTCCCCTTTGACGTTGTTTCTGGCCGTACGTATGCGGCTGAGTTGTGGGTGGACTTAACCTCAACGGCCGCGTACGGAGAGCGTACGCTAATATGGAACGTACGCACGTTTGGCCGCTCCGATCAGAATAACCTCCTATGTGTATTGTAAAAAGTGTCATCTGGGAAACATGGTTTTCCTGTTAGA
The DNA here is from genome assembly GCF_055691185.1 of Crinia signifera. Classification (NCBI taxonomy): domain Eukaryota; kingdom Metazoa; phylum Chordata; class Amphibia; order Anura; family Myobatrachidae; genus Crinia; species Crinia signifera. The sequence continues at coordinate 50,893,204 of NC_139220.1, read as the reverse complement.
CTAAGGACAAGCCTGAGGATCTAACAAAGTATTGAAAAGTAAACTAATAATAGTAGTAAACAGCAGTAAAGTAACTCAATGTCTGGGAGTAGAGAAAAAAAAGAAAGTCAGTTGCCTCAGAAAAGCTGACTCAGCTGATTTCATTGGTCCCTCCAGATTAAGTTAGGCTTCACTTCATTCCTAGGTTAAGAGTAAAGGAACCCGTAGGCTATGTCTTGGTGAAATAATGATCTAGAGACATGCTGGTCAGATGAATAACTTCAAGACCTTACAAGTTATTGCACTAATAGAGATGATGACAGCTTTATTTCATCAATTTCGTGCACGGATTTCAGGCTCTTCTGGAATTAGCTTTATATTATTTAAAATTACGGATATGTATACATATCCATATGTGCAGGATTATTTATTTACAGGTGGTGAATAATAGGCTATGAATTCTGATGATAATGTAGCTCATTTAACGTTGGAAATAGTATATAGTATACAGTACAGTACAGTATGTAATTTCCTGCTGAGTGTATTTTTAACATATATTTATGGTTATCAATGACTTGCATAATCTTACAACTGGAGAATTTCATTATTACTACAGAGCCTGTTGGCACACTATATGTGAATCATCATCCCTCTTGCAGCTCCCGCACCTCTCTGTGTCTCTTTGGCCCCCTCTTACCTTGCCTTCACCATGCACAGCGGCAGTGACATCACATACGCCGTGTCGAAACAGGAAGCCGTAGGGACATGAGGAGGAGAGAAACACCACCTGGCAGACACATTGTGCGTGAGCACCAGGAGGGACGGCCACAGCTGTAGGAGAATCATTGAGCTTCCAGGACCTTAGAAAGGGGGAGGTGGCTGCAGCTAATTAATGACTTTTGCTCATTAATGACAATCTATTGATGTGGGTGGTGGGGCAGACTTTTCTGTTGCGAATAGATGCGCTCGGCTTGCGAAACTATTGGCAGTTATGCAAATATTTCTAAATCCATTCACATGCCCCTCATTATCGAACGATTTTCCTAGTGTGTGCAGGCTCTTAATAGTTATTATTATTATTATAATTTTATTTATAAGGCGCCACAAGTGTTTCGCAGCGCTGTACAAAGGAACAATACAGGGAGACAAAGCTTGGCATAACATTGAATAAATAACAAAAATACAGTACAAATAAAGAGCGCCACAGTTCAATACACATTACAGCTTGGAAGTAGTGAGGACTCAATCAACATACAACTAGAGGCTAGATGCCAATGATGGAGATGAGTATGCGGACAAAGGTGGTCACTGAATGTTGGAGTATAGGAGAGCTGTGAGTGAAATGTGAAGAGAAGAGGGCCTTGACAACAGGAGGGAAGAGGGCCCTACTCGGAGGAGCTTACAATCTAGTAGGAAGGGGAGACAGACAGATTACAAGAGGTGCAAGCAAGTGGGTGGTGGTTAGATAGCAGGATGTAAACAGGCAAGGGGTCGGAGAACCATCTGGTTTATGCAGTGGAAGGGTATGCTTTGATGAATAGGTGAGTTTTCAGTGCCCGTTTGAAGCTTTGCAAGGTCGGGGAGAGTCTAAAGGAGTGAGGGAGTGCGTTCCACTGAAGGGGTGCAGCACGGGCAAAGTCCTGTACTCTAGCATGGGAAGCATTGATCAGGGTGGAGGAGAGACGACAGTCGTCAGCCGACCGTAGAGGGCGGGAGGGTGTATGAATTGAGATGAGGTTAGAGATATATGGAGCAATGGAATTAGAGATGGCCCTGTATGTGAGTGTGAGGTGTTTGAAGAGGATTCTGTAGGGGAATGGAAGCCAGTGCAGATTTTGTTGAAGGGGAGTGGCAGAATTAGAGCGGCGGGAGAGGAAGATAAGCCTGGCTGCAGCATTGAGGACAGATTGAAGAGGAGCCAGTTGGGATTGAGCGAGGCGGGTGAGGAGAACATTGCAGTAGTCGAGCCGTGAGATGACCAATGAGTGGATGATCAGCTTAGTTGCACTCTGTGAGAGAAAGGGCCTGATGCGAGCAATGTTGCGTAACTGGAACTGGCAAGAATGTGCCAGGGCTTGGATGTGGGGTGCAAAGGAGAGGGAGGAGTCAAGAGTGACACCCAGGCAGCGGAGTTGGGGAATGGGGGAGATGATGGTGTTGTTAACAGTGATAGAGATATTAGTATGGGGCATAGCTCTGGGTGGGGGAAAGATAATAAGTTTGGTTTTGTCCATATTCAGCTTCAGAAATTGCTTAGACATCCAGGTGGAGATGGCAGAGAGGCAGTTGGAAACTTGAGAGAAAACAGTGGGCTACAGATCAGGAGAGGAGAGGTAGATTTGTGTGTCATCCGCATAGAGGTGATATTGGAAGCCAAAGGAGTTAATTAATGCACCCAGAGAGGAGGTGTACAGAGAGAACAGAAGGGGGCCAAGGACGGAACCCTGAGGGACCCCGACAGGAAGGATAGAAGGTGGTGAGGTAGAGGCAGAGACTGAGAAGCAACGGTTGAAGAGGTAACAGGAAAACCAGTTGAAGACTGTGCCAGAGAGGCCAATGTTTTGGAGTGTATGGAGGAGGAGAGGGTGATCCACAGTGTCAAAGGCAGCAGATAGGTCCAAAAGGATAAGCAGGGAGAAGTGACCCTTGGATTTGGCTGACACCAGGTCATTGGTGACTTTCACTAGGGCAGTCTCAGTGGAATGAAGTGGGCGAAAGCCAGATTTAAGGGGATCAACGATGGAGTGGTCAGACAAGTAGCTGGTGAGATGCCTGTAAACCAGCCGTTCTAGTATTTTAGAGGCAAATGGGAGAAGAGAGATAGGGCGGTAGCTTGTGGGAGATAAAGGGTCCAGGTTTGGTTTTTTAAGAATAGGAGAGACCAGAGCATGTTTGAAGGGTGAGGGAAAGATGCCAGTAGAAAGAGATAGGTTAAAGAGGTGAGCAAGGTGAGTTCTGGACTTACAGTACTTGGTGGCTGCAATGGAAACAGGCTGATTGAAGCCAGAGCTGATGTCATACGCCCCCTCCCCTAAAACACTTGGGCACACCTGCGTTTTTTCTGGCACTTCCATGAAACGGCTGGTTACCAATCCCATCTTGCAAACAGCTAATAAAAAAGTTGCATGATTTTATTGCTGGACAACATATCGCATGTAAAATCTATCGATTAACATCCGCTGTGCAAATTCGCACAGCAGTAATCAAGTCTGAATTAGGCCTACTGACTCCTAGAGTGAGGCTATGGTCATGCACACTGTCTGTATCAGTAGTGGCAATGGCATCATATTTATCTACACACATAATTGCAGCTGAAGACAGATGCACAACTGGAACATGGTCATGACACTCCTGCATTTTGCCACCACTCCCCATTACCTCAGCCCCAATGGTCCCTTTCTGTGGATCAATCTGTTAATCACTCAGTTGAGTGTACATCGTATTTGCGTACAAACATAAACTAAGCCCATATTTCCAACAAATAGGAATAAAGAAATATCAAAAAATGACAAGACCAGAAGGAGACAACACTTTTGGAAGCTATGCTGCACCAGAAGAATCCAACTACATCAAATATCACAACAACACAGGCCAGGACATTAATTGGAGACATGCCATCCAGTGATTCCATGCAGAAAGTATTTCTACCTTACAATAAAAATGTATCAGAAAAACATAAAAGGACACACAAAGAGGCCACTAATGAAACCTTGAAAAACTTTATGCAGTACGGATGGTGTTTACGGAGCATTACTGCCTCCCAGGTCATGGGCTTGATTCCCACCATGGTCATGGGTTTGATTCCCACCATGGTCCTAACTGTGCAGAGTTTGTATATTCTCCCCGTGCTTGCGTAGGCTAATTCCAGAGAATTTACCAAATAACTACTGTAATCATATGAAAACATGCAAGTCAATAAACCCAGGGAATGTAACAAGAGTATGGACATTTTAATTTCACAAATATCTCACAGAAAATTACCAGAAGCAGATTTTACCACATGAAAATCCACCACCGCCATTGAGTCTGTGCCCTGGCTTCACTGCCAGTAGCTGCACTCTGTAAGTGCTGACTGCCAATCGCACACAGGACAGGCACACTGGTGTTTTTGCACATGAACCTTCCAGATCCTTTTTGCATGTGCGTGGACTGTGATCCTAATTGAAACCTGATCTCAGGACAAATTTGCTCTCAAAACCATGTGCACTGTAGGTTGGGCAAATGTAATATGGGCAGAGAGAGTTAGATTTGGGTGAGTTAAATACTGGCTGCTTTATTTTTACAATGCAATTTCAATTTCAAAATACCACACCAAAATCTAACTTTCTTACAGGTTACATCTGCCCTCCTGCAGTGCACATGGTTTTGCCAATTTTGAGAACAAATTTGCCTGTGATCAGGTCTTAATTAGGCCATGCGGATGCTGCTTGTGGGCAAATGACAGTCACAGGGCTTGCCAGATCCCTGACAGCAGGGCCACCTGAACATCATTGTAGGCCATGGGCAAAGCAAATAAATTGAAGTTATTTTAACTTGACCCTCCTGCAGCTCCGCGCCACATGCTTCCATACAGTGAATAGATAGCTTTAGGCACTCCGGGCCCCTCTGTGTGATTCACAATCAGAGCAGCCTGGAGGCATACTCTTGAGACACCGGCCTGAGAGGCCAATACCCCCTGGCCCAGCCTGCTTCTGCTCAAAGGCCCCTCAATTTTGAGTATTGAGAGTAGTAAAAACAAGCAACCCCCTTTTTCTGTGATTGCCTACAGAGTATCAAAGAAATTGATCAGTATTTCTAAAGAAATTATACGTTCCGTCTCTTTCACAAGCGTTATATAACTTATTGCAGAGTATCACAGTCAATACAGGCTAGTAAAAAGGGGATTGTACAGTGCACACAGACGCTCAGCTCTTCAAAAACATGCAGACTACTTTAAGGCAAATGCACACAAACTGTTGGACTTGGGACCTTATTCTAGTTCACTCTTTCTGACAAAATCCTTCTTAGATGGACAAAACCATGTGCACTGCAGGGGGGCAGATGTAACAAGGGCAGAGAGAATTAGATTTGGGTGAGTTATTTTGTTTCTGTGCAGGGTAAATACTGGTTGCTTTATTTTTACACTGCAATATAGATCTCACTTTGAAGTAAAACCCCACCCAAATCTAATTCTCTCTGCACAAGTAACATCTGCCCCACGTGCAATGCACATGGTTTTGTCCATCTAAGAAGGATTTTGTCAGAAAGAGTGAACTAGAATAAGGCCCTTGGTGTCCACCAAGTGCAAAGATTTTCAATCATGCTCTTGTCCAAAGGATTAGAAAGTTCCTCAAAGGAGCAGGCTTTCCACCTGGACCAGGGGAGTGACTATAATATACAAAACGTGTAAAGAAAAGTCCCAAGGCCACAAACCAAGATGGAGGACCACAAGGCAATCCTCTCTGGTAGGTATTTCGGAACAAATGAAGGTCTGATGGCGCTGAGCTTGTGTGTCCGTGGAATATGATCTTGTGATGTAGAGATACGAAAGAATGAAATAAATCAAATGTAAGTTGATGTACAAAATGAAGATACTTTTGTGGGGAGAAAAGGGGTACTCGATGGGGAAACTCGTACCCAAACTCACTAAATAGTGGTGTGTTATAAACATATAGAGGTATCTTTATGGGTCCACCCGTGTAAAACACATTGAAGACAATACCAAATGGTGGAGGACAATATCCAGACAGCGTACCGTACTCACTGAACAATCAGGAGCATTAACGCATATAAAGGTATCTTTGTCAGCACATCAAAGATAACAGTCTCAACAGCCAAAGAAAGGGCGGGTGCCTACCGTACTCGCTGATGGGGTAGGTAGGATACACATATAGCGGTTTCTTTTAAAAGCCAAATTCCTCTTCCTCCAGTGCAAATGTGAACCTCAATAGCAAACCTCAATAGTGAACCTCAATATGCAAAAAAGGAGGAGGACCGGTCTCAATAAAATAATTGAATAATGGAACAACTGCTGAGTGGCACATAGGCCAATAGCCACATACAGAAGATCCATAAAAATTACAACAGATAAAACAATAATGGATAAAAAACACTCACTTATCTGCCAACATGTTTCGGCGGTCACAGCCGCCTTTTTCAAGGTAGATAGTGAGTGAACAGGCAGTGTTTAAATAGCAGTATGGAGCGAGCACTTCCGGGTCACGCTGATTGCGTGTAAAGGTTTATAAACTAATGGTGGATAATGTAAGCCTCTTAGGAATACAATCTAAGAGACATGCAGGTTAAAATTAAAACCTGAAGGTAGCCCCAACTCAAGCTACCTGTGTAAAAACATCGGCGCCGTTACTGGCCGCAGTGGAACGCACCAGTGACTTCCGGTATGTGGAACGCAAAACCGGAAGTCAGCTGATCGCATCACCCAATGAGCGGCATACACTGACGTCTCTGTAAAGTCCCGCTCCCGGCTTGTGAAGCATTCAGCCGGAAAGTGGGTGTGCACCAGATACGGAGGCACAGACGCAGCGTCATATAATGACGACCTCTATGTGCCACCTATTAACTGTGTCCCGCTTCCGGTGTGTGAAACGCACAGCCGGAACGCGGATATGTGCCTATTTATGTTTACATGAAAAGTGCTAGTGCATTAAAGGTAAATATAATAATAGGTCCCTAGATAGGGAATTTGATGAAAAATAGATAGAGACGCCGCTGCCCCATAGATCATATATGAATGGGAAAATACAGCATATTGAAGCGCCTCCATTAAAAAAGGAGGAAGTGCTTACTCCATTTATACAAAATATATATACAATGTAACAAGTAAATATAATTTTCAATAAAAATATAATCAATAAAAATATCATAAGGGTACAGACAATATTTTACAGAGAACCATTTACAAAAACCACTTAAGCTCGAACTCGTGGTTCAAGCCACCTGGAGATAACGTAGACAAATTGAAGATCCACCTCATCTCTGTCTGAGCGAGGCGAACATCCCTATTATTATACCGCCAATTACTTTTAATGGCCTCCAGGCCCCAAAAGCCTGTGATATGCTTAACGGAGCTATTGTGGGCTTCCAAAAAATGTAAAGAAAATGGGTGTTCCTTAAAACCTCTCTTGATATTTCTAACGTGCTCAGCGAGGCGAATTTTCATATTTATTTTGGTTTTTCCAATGTATAGCTTCTCGCATGAACACCTGATGGCGTACACCACGTAATTTGAATTTCATGTGATGATTTACACATGGCACAGTCGCCGCAACGGTGGAAACCGTTGTTGCGTGTGGAAATGGTATTCTGTTCCATGAATGCACTCTTGACTAGTTTATCCTTAAGATTTGAAGCCCGTCTATATATGAACTTGGGTTTGTTAGGTAAAATATCGACAAGTACCGGGCTTCCAATAAAAGTTTCCAGTTTTGTTTAAACACTTGTTCTATTTTTCTAAAATGGGCATTATACTGAGTGTTAAAGGCTATGGTGTAATTCTGGGTTTGGGGAGTAACATTAGTAGGTTTATCCCTAAGTAAGTCATCCCTGGCAAGGGCTCTAGTCTCATCCAGGGCTTTACTTAATAGTGCACCATCATACCCTTTATTCAAAAATGTATTCTTAATTTTTTCAGCACTATTCTCGAAGTTTGTTAGACTAGAACAATTACGTTTCAAACGTACAAATTGTCCCTTAGGGACATTAGATACCCATCTTTTAAGGTGGTTACTTGAGGGGCTAATATAAGAGTTAGAATCTGAGGGTTTATAGTATACTGTGGTCTCCAATTTCCCATTATCCACAAAAATCCTCAAATCCAATGAATTAACCTCGAGTTTGCTAATGCTGAAAGTAAGCTGAATGTTAAAATCATTTTTATTAAGGTATTCACAAAAAATATTTAATTCAGCCTCTTGTCCCCTCCACACAAACAGTATATCGTCAATATAACGCCACCACTGGACCAGATTTGCACCCCAGCCATGCCCATGCCATACCTTCAGGTTTTCCCATCTGGCCATAAACATTTTGGCATAGCTGGGGGCAAATCTGGTCCCCATGGCCGTACCGACCTCTTGGATATAAAAGCATCCATTAAAATTGAAATAGTTATTCAATAGAATAAACTCGATCCCTTGTATCAATAATTCCTGTAGGTCAGGGGTCATATCGGTCTTAATTAGTGCCTCTTTGACTGACTGTATACCAGCCATGTGTTTTTTAATGATCGTATACAGGGATGTGACATCCGCTGTAACAAGAAAACAGTCATTATCCCAGCATACATATTTTAGTTTATTTAAAATGTCCCTAGTGTCCCTTAGATGAGATTTGTTAGAAAGGACAATGGGCTGGAGGTAATGGTCAATGAAATATGATAAATTTGCGGTTATGCTGTTTGTACCAGCCACAATGGGGCGTCCTGGGGGATTAGATGTGCTTTTGAGCACTTTAAGCAAGAGGTAAAGTACCGGCACAGAGTACTCCTCCTTTATTAGAAACCCGGCAGTATCACTGTTGATAGTGCCAGATTCGACAAATCCTTCAATGAGTGCCGTCAAACCGGACAAGATCCTCTGTGACGGGTCTGTTTTTAATTTTTTATAAGAACCACCGTCATTTAGCTGGGGAGTGACTATGTCAGTTGCATATGAGGTTTGATGTTTCTGAAACTTAGAAGCATCTTAAAAAAATCAGTTTATTGCAAGGAGATACTCCAAGGCCAAGGTTGCAAAGTGAGAGGATTAAGTTTTATGCTTTAAATCTTTATCAATGGACTTGACAGGAAAAGAACATTTGGAAAGTAAATCGTGCAGTAGTGCTTTTAGCCATGATGACAGATGAGAGGCTCAAAGTTTATTAAAAAGCATTGAGTAAAGTTTTGGAAGCCCGAAGGGTGGATTGGCGGATGTATAAATGTACGAAGCCGTGTTCTGCAGAATAACTATTTCTGTGCTGGTGACTACCACTGAAGGAGCAGTTAGTCCTCCGTTTAAATTTGGACTCAGTACTCAAGAATGTAAAGAACCAGTAGCGAAAAGTAACATTGGTGCAGATGTATTATAGCGGCGCATAGCGCACCGATATAATACTTCCTGCTTCACCTCATTAACGAGGCGAATCAGGAAGGGACATCGACAAGATGTACTAACATCTTGTCTGCTAAAGCCTGGGAGTGTAAACTCCCCCTTCCGGCAATGTCCCCTCCTGGAGACCGTGGTTCTATGTTTCAGTGTCCATGTCGACATTCGGGACAAAAAACGTGAAAAACCCCATGTTGACCTTTTGACTGTCGCATACCTTCCAACATGACCCTCTCCAGGACGGACACAATGCTCTGTTTCTGACCTTCCCTTTTAATGTATGATTGCCATCACCTGTTTCAAACAGGTTAATTGATAAGAAAGGTGCTTCCACACAGGTGATGGCAGTCATACATTACCAGGAAAGTCCAGAAACAGAGCAATGTGTCCCTCCTGGAGAGAGTCATGTTGGGAGGTATGCTGTCGACCTTCCCCATGTCGACCTAATGACCCTGTTGACCTAGCCCATATTGACCTTTAGTCATGTGGACCTTCAGTCATGTCAACCTTCATGCAGGTCGACCTACAGTAGTTGCTGTCTATCCAATGATCCATACCCATAAAAAATTAAAAAGGAATAAAACACAAACAAATATAACATAATGTGCAGCCACCTCCACCTGGTGGGTTCTGGGTGACTTTGTAATGTCAAGAGCTTCACACATGATAAATAAAACTGTTGTAGCAGCAGAAAATCAGCAAAGAGTGGTTTTGCCTCTTATTTAGAGCACAAATAACCCCACTATACACAGAAACTGAAAACAAGTGCCTCATTAAACATTGCAATTGTGTGTGTTTTTACAAAAACCTCCAAAATTCAGGCCTCTGCTTCTGACAGACGATATTTAACTGATCAAGCTAAAATTACTTACATGGTTTTTTGGCTCAAAGAGGCTACTTGTCTACGCTATTAGAATTTGAAAAAAACTTTTTTTTGTGACCCGCCCTAATGGACAGACTTATCTGCCAGTACGGAGCGGAGTGCAGAGATACCAGCTGGTCTGGGATAACACTGCTGAACTCAGGATTCTGCACATTACTTAAACAGGACAACTCTCTCAGGTGGCTAATTAGGAGATTCAGCAGGCTGCAGCTTGTATGCTCAAATAATGTACTCAGTAAAACAAGATACACTTGGAATGCTTAAACTTAAAGTAGGCACTCAGAGACAATCTCTTATCCAAAAGTAGCATGTATTCATAGCATGTCGTCTATTATTTTCAGGACACTTAAAGTCCCCTCAAGACGGGTCTTTAAGTGCATTGACTTGAAGATGGAAAGGTGACATAGAGGGGATGATGTCTCAGAAAAGCAGAGTTTGATAGGAGTAAAGGCCCCCATACACTACGCTATTTGGCCCCGATTTCACCCGATTCTGGAGGATTGGGCCGAGAAATCGGGTCAAATTGCGTAGGGTATGACATCTGATCTGATGCGCGGCCCCGTGCGCATCGGATCAGATCCGGATGTCGGACGGTCTGCACACAAGATAAATCATGTGCAGCCGTCTGGGGAGTGGCAGGAGCAGGCTGGGAGTGGGGAACGGTCTGGGGGAGCGGCACGAGATGTAGCGGCAGGCAGGGAGTGGGGACCGCAGATGCCGAGCAGAGACCGGGGTTGCGGCGGGAGAATAGAAAGAAATCCTATTCAAAAGACTGGGCGGCCACTGATTGGCTGAGTTTCCAGCCAATCAGCAGCTGCCCAGTCTTTTGAATAGGATTTCTTTCTATTCTTCCGCTGTGCCCCCGTTCTCTGCTCTGTATCTGTGCCGCGGTCCCCGCTCCCTGCCTGCCGCTACATCTTGTGCCGCTCCCCGGACCGGTCCCCACTCCCAGCCTGCTCCTGCCGCTCCACAGACCGGTCCCCACTCCCAGCCTGCTCCTGCCGCTCCCCCCTCGGACCGGTCCCCGCTCCCACATCCGATTTATCACATGTAAAAAATGGCACATCAAGCGCCAAATCTTATCAAGCTCCCCCGGGGAGCTGTCGGGGAAGCTCAGGGGAAATCGGGGCTGACTTGTCCTTAGGACAAGTCGCCCTAGTGTATGGGGGCCTTTAGGGTGTTGGGGAGATAGTCAGACAGAGGAGAGGCAAAGGGGGAGGTTATGAGTGAGAGATAGTGAGTTATGGCACAGGGTTACAAGGAGAGACAGAGGTTGATGAACAAGGTGACGTAAAAGGCAGAAAGTAACTGGCAGGGTTATGAGGAGAGGTAGTGGAAGACGGTAGAGAAAGGGTGAAGGGAGATGGAATGTGTGATATATAGGGGGCACTAGGGTGGATGGGAAGGAAGCAGTGACATGGAGAGGGGAAATCTAAGCATGAGAGGAGGGCAACAATGTGCTGATTGGGGGAAAAACTGTGACTGGACCGGCTGACTGGTGGGGGGGTTCTTCCTGAGTGGTAGTTGGCTGGTTGGGGGAGGGAATGGGGATACACTGGGGTGGAAGTGTGAGTGGAGGGGGATACTTTGTGAACGGGGCCACTGTGCAGCATGGTAGGGAGATTGGGGTGAGAGGGGGGATCACTGGCTGGACTGGCTGAGGGGGTCTAGGCAGTGGAGAGGTTAAGTGAGATTGGTGCAATGGAATTACCCCTACCCACTGATATAACAACCCCATACCCTTACACTACAGTTTTCACTCTAGCCTCCCTGCTGCTGCCCTGCAAGGATGATACTGCCTTGGCATGGGAACGGCCATCTGCTCTTTTACTGGCCCTGAAACAGGCAGGTGGATAGGTGAGCAGACACTTAACATGAGGATATATGGGCAGTGCTTTAGAAAGCTCTGACGGGCCCCAAATCAAGTAGAGTGGGGGCATGATAACACAGGGGGATGCCAACAGCTGCTTAGCCAGGTTCAGATCTGAGAGGGCGGAGTAATTATTGCAGCAGCCTCTCTCCGTAGTCCCTTTCCATGATACCTTGTGCTGGTTGTCTTCTTCGGGCTAGGAGACCGCCGAGAAATTACTCCATTGCATGCTAGAGTTCTGCCTCTGCTACTGACCTTACAACTTTTGACCTTGGAGTCTACAAATATCTAGTTTTGTCTTTGGACCTGCTCATTGGGATATCATATGATATAAAATGAACTGGGGGCATTATAATGTTAAATAGTTTGAACGAATGGCCCGATGATGTACAGTAGCAGAATATCAACTGGGGACAGTCGAGGTAATGGGAGCATTGAGTTGCATAATGTGTATTGGCAGCCACACAATGTGACATAGGGGGTTAGTCAGATCTGATCGCTTCTAGTGTTATGATCCATACGCATTCTCAGTCGTTCGATAATCGTCCAGCCTGGAAATACAATAAAAGTTATGTTTTAATAACGGTACTTGTTTCCTAGCACGGCGCCCATCGCATCGCATACCATAAGCCATACGATGGTATGCGATGGCAGCCGATGTTATACAATTTTTAAATCGTATACCATCACATTGTATGCCATTGTATGGCATATACAATGGTATACGATTTAAAATTGTATAAGCACCCTAATGGGTGTTTTCAATGTTAAACGGGCCCCCTATCAGATTATTAATTGTATAAGCACCGTAATGGGGGCTTACAATGTTAAAAGCACCCCCACGCCACCCCCACTACCAATGCCAACCCTAAGCGTGGCGAGCGCAGCGAGCCTGCGGGGGGCGGCGGTACGCGTTCTCCGACCTTTTCATACCCCCACCATCCACGTCGGCGTGGAGTTGATATTAGATAGTGTGGCGAGCGCAGCGAGCCACCGAGCCCGAAGCGTGGCGAGGGGATGCGGAATACATGTAAAGTAATACGTGTCCCCTCGTGAGGCTCGCTACGCTCGCCACGCTTCGGGCTCGCCACACTATATAAAGTCAAGCCAATCATATAGGGGGGCCATTTACCATTGAAAAAACCCATTAGGGTACTTATACAATTTTAAATCGCATCGCATTGCATGCGGGTATATGGCATGCAATGCGATACAATGCATAAGATGCCATACGAATATCATGGGCGCCGTGCTAGGAAACAAGTACCTTAATAACTATTGGCGGTACTCTTTACCTAGAAGGGCGCCCATCGCGGCCATGCCCGCGATTTCCCATAGGGAACAATGTTAAATGTCCCAATTGACCCGATTTTCCTGTTCAATGTCTCAATTGACCCGATTTTTCCATAGGAAACAATGTTAAATGGCCCACAGAGGCCAAATAGGCACCCTGAAGTGTGAAATGGCCCCCACAATTGTTAACGCCACCCCACGATCAACGTCAACCCGAAGCGTGGCGAGCCCGCGAGGGGCGGCGGTACGCGTCCTACGACCTTTTCATACCCCCACTATCCACGTCAGCGTGGAGTTGAGAATAGAAAGTGTGGCGAGCCACCAAGCCCGAAGCGTGGCGAGCGTAGCAAGCCCCGCGAGGGGACGCGGACACCTTCACAGGTATACGCGTCCCCTCGCGGGCTTCACAGCTTCACAGCTGCGCTCGCCACGCTTCGGGCTCGGTGGCTCGCTGCGCTCGCCACACTTTCTATTCTCAACTCCACGCCGACGTGGATAGTGGGGGTATGAAAAGGTCATAGGACGCGTACCGCCGCCCCTCGCGGGCTCGCTGCGCTCGCCAGGCTTCGGGTTCACGTTGATCGTGGGGTGGCGTTAACAATTGTGGGGGCCATTTCACACTTCAGGGTGCCTATTTGGCCTCTGTGGGCCATTTAACATTGTTTCCTATGGAAAAATCGGGTCAATTGAGACATTGAACAGGAAAATCGGGTCGATTGGGACATTAACATTGTTCCTTATGGGAAATCGCGGGCATCACGTCGGTCGCATCGCATGCGATTTTTTAGTGCATGCGATGGCCGCGATTTTTTACTAACGATGCCCACGATCAAAAACGTGGGCGCCCTTCTAGGTAAAGAGTACCCTATTGGCATTAAAATACAAATTATTGGAGCCTTATCATGGAATCCAAGAGTGAACCACACAAGTATCTTTCTTTTCTTTAGCCACATCACACAGTAGTAGTGCCCCTTACACATTGTTCCCACATAGACATGTCCATTACAAATTATGCCCCAGAGTAGTAGCCCTTCCACATTATGCCCACAAAGTAGTAGTGCCCTTTCTACATTAGGCCCACACAGTAATAGTACCCGTGTGACCAATGAAAAGGTTCCTCGGTAAGGCATTGTGGACAGAAGTCACTGCCCACTGCAATGTATGTTATTAACAATGCGCCTGGCAAGGAAGAGCTATGTAATTGTTGCCCCTAGCAGTGCTTGGCCTAGTGAAATTCACCTGTAGAACACACCCTTATGAGTGACATACTTCTTATGGGGTAAATGTGCCCCGTATAATTTAATACTTCAATATATATTAACATATGAAGGTCAACAAATTCTATCTAGTATGTTCTAGAAAGTGCTCAATAAAAAGTAAAATATTATTGGTTGCTATGGGCAACATCCCATCTTCAATAGACCTCCCATCTTAGTAAATGTACCCCGATGACTGCTAAGTGATTGCTGTGCTAGCACTTTGTTCTTAAATGTATTTTCATTCATGCACCTTGGCCTGTCAGGGGAATACTCACTTCATCTCTGACCTTTTTTTATCCACCTGTTATTGGTGTGCTTCTTAAGGACTGCAGTAGGAATCTGGTGACAGGGATGATCTGGTACTTACCTCCAGGGCTGCTGGGCCCAGATAAAAAAAAGGGGCGTTGGCAATGACAGGGGGCATGGCCAACAACAAGGGAGGCCCACCTTCCAGCGGGTGGGACACTCAGGGAGAGAGGAAACAAGCTGCTGCCTCACTCCCCCGCTCATCACTTGGCACTGAGCAGCATGTGCTGAGCGGGGGAGAGAGGCTGTGGTGCTGTGGCAGCCCATCCTCTGTACTCCCACTGCCCGGCTCTTTGCAAAGGGGAATGGAAGTGCGGGACTCGGCCCCTCCAGCAGACCTAACATCTCATTCTGAAAAATAAGATAACATTTTATAGCTTTAACATGTGCAGTATTTCACATTCTGGAAATTTATGTAGACATCAGACACTCCTAATGGTAAACAATTAAACTTTAACTTGGACCCATCACCTACAGATGATTAGATTGTAATCTCAGATCAGTAGAGATACTTTCCCCTAATAAATTATGTGAAGTACAGTGTAGACCTTGGACATTGTGCTTTATTTAAACTGGGTAAATAAACTAATTATACAGGATGTGCACAAAATTATAAATTCCTCAGTATTTGTGCCCATTTATTGAGCTATGCTGCTACTCTCAAAGCCCCTAACTGCAAATATTGCACTGTGCACTTTCTGGATCCAACCAGCAGCCTTCATCTTCCTAACATCGGAGAACTGTTTATTGGGAAAATTCCATCTCTTTCCACAAACTATCGTGATTCTTAAAACGGAGAAAAGATTCATCTACCTCACCCAAAGGAGATCACAGCTATACATGCAATCCTCAACGGATACAAGACTCCCAGGTGACCCGCAGTGGTAACTATATCTACCTCCAAAAAATATATTTTTGAATCCAGTGGAAAGCTAACCCATTACTCCCTTACAAGAACTGTACCCCCAAATTGGTACACCATTTAGGCAGTATTATAGGAGGGGATCCTAACCAATTATCCACACAGTGGCTTATGAAGGGCCGTATATGAGAGATTTTGTATTCAGTTTATGTCTATGTAATTTTTATTGTGATTTATATGTACATTAAATGTTTTTTACTTTAATTCCTCATTGGTGAGCGCTACTTCCCTTTTTCCTTTTTTATTCTATACCAAGGGACCTACTCAGTCCCTCAAGTAGCAGCTCCATCTTTGACCTCGCACCCCACGGCAGCGCCCATCTGACCGCCCTAGGGTGGTCTTGTGTCTTTCCTGTACAGGATCCTTTAGGTACTGGTGAAATAAGATGGGTGCACCTTAGACCAGTGATGGCCAAACCTGTTCTCAAGATCTACCAACATTTCATGTTTTTCAGGCAACCTGTGGATCTGTAGTAGAAATGAATGCAGCATGTTTGAAAATGTGACAGTTATTAATGACTACAGATGTGCACCAGCTAGGTGTTTTGGAAAACGTGGACCGTTGGTAGATCTTGAGGACTGGTTTGGCCAGCCCTGCCTTAAACGATGATTACCTAACCTGACATCACAGCCAATGGGACCCACTTGCGTAACTATAGCTCCGGGTGTGGTATATTTGCCCGACAGTCGGGATTCCGACAGTCATTACTCAGACATTGGAATCCCCACTGCACAGTGGGAGGAGCGCAATGAAGCCCCTTGCGGGCTCGCTGCGCTCGCCAAGCTGCGGGCACGGTGGCGAGCTGTGCTTGTCACCTATTTTATTCTCCCTCTATGGGGGTCATGGACCCCCACGAGGGAGCAGTCGGGATTCCGACGTCGGAGTAATGACTGTCGGGTAGCCGTCCGGCACCCATATCTCTGCAGTCCCCACCGTGGCTTGGAGGCGCTTGGCAGGTTTGGGGGCCGCGGGGTCTGCGGAAGCTATTGCTATGGCCGCCGCTGCCGAATCTGTTGATGCCGCCCGCGGGGACCAGCAGAGCTTCATGTCTGCAGTCCCAGCACTCCACCAGTTAGAATGTCACTTGCAAAATGGCCGCCCCCTCACAGCAGACAGTTATTAAAGATGCTAGAGGAGGTGGCGACCTCCTCTTGCATTCCAAATAACGGTCTGCTGTAAGGTGGTGGCCATTTTGTAAGTGACAAACTAACAGGATTAGCGCCGGGAATGCAGCCAGGTAGAGCTAGCGGGAACAGAGCAGCAACGGACCGGGCAGTGGCGGCAGATACAGCGGTGAGGGGAGGCACATATTTTAGGGGGGGCGCACAAATTTTAGTAAAGAGAGGGCGCACAAATTGTAGTTACGCCACTGAAGGTTGCTAGAATGTGGTAAGAGCATACACGCATGCCAATATCAATACCAGAAGGGGAACAATGTGACAATCTGCAGCCTGCCATTGCTACGAACATCCTCAGTTGGTTGTGTTGCAGGGCAACCCACAGAAGCACGTGTATCATGGGTAAACACTAAATGATGTACAGGATATGTTGCTCCGACCCGCTTGATTAGTTGACATAT
The DNA here is from genome assembly GCF_055691185.1 of Crinia signifera. Classification (NCBI taxonomy): domain Eukaryota; kingdom Metazoa; phylum Chordata; class Amphibia; order Anura; family Myobatrachidae; genus Crinia; species Crinia signifera. The sequence goes on along the minus strand of NC_139220.1, from coordinate 50,876,033 downwards.
CTTTTAGTGTGAACCCAGCTTTTATTGTCCTTTTTATAACAAATAGTGGAAGAAGTAAGCCCATTACAGGTTGAGTATCCCTTATCCGAAATCAGGACAATGAGCATTTTGGATAAGGGATTATTCCAGATTTCGGAATATTTTTTTTGAACATACTCACTTGGTCCCCTGGTGGTCCTCCAACGGTCCCCTGACATCCATGCTGTTCCCTGGTCTCCACGGCGGCCATCGCATTCCACTTAAGTGGTCCCAAGGATGCATTGCGCGGGTGTGCCCGGGGACACAGTCAGTATAAATAAAGGTGTGGGTGGGGGGGGGCACAAATAGAAAAAAAGCCTGAAATATTCGGTTTTGGGATATCTGGATAAAGGATATCCAACCTGTAAATATATTACGTAGGCTCCTATGAAGCTTTACTCTGAATGAACAATGCCTGTAAACACATGACCATGTAGTTATTTGCTCATCAAACCTACAATCCAATCCATTTTGATTTACATGTTCACGTTATTTGATTATTTTGAGAGAACATATAGAACTGCAGGACACTGGTGTGGTCTAAACAGCCAAACTGGCAGAATAAATCACCATGTGTGTGCCCTGTGGCAGGTATTATAGGCAGAATTATATGACAGCTGCAGCTGCTACATCATAATTTCATTTGTTTTCATATAAGCTTTTTTAAAGTAATATATAGTAATGTATTTCTAGTTTTCCATGTCCATGATAAGAAATCACTGGCAGCTATGCAAGCTTTGTTACAGTAAAATATCTAATTTGGTTCAGGAATAATGGGAAAAGGTTCATTATTCAAGTATAAACTGGTAAGAAAGAAACTATAGTGTCTACTATCCCCCTAACTACAAGCTTAATCCATTGGCCAGGGGTAGGTGGTGATTTGGTGGGTGTTGTCCCATATGCAAAAAGATATGGAGCTATTATACTGTAATGGGCTCCGGGCAACGGGGAGCTTGTAGCGCTATTTGCTGGGTGGCGGGTGGGAAGTGCTGTTGATTTTGAAAATACTGTTCGGATGCTGATTGGCTAAGAGAAGTCAGCCAATCAGCGTCCGGCCAGTCTTTGCAAAATCAGCAGCGCTTCCTGCCAAAATAGTACTACAAGCTTCCAGCTGCTGCCCGTATCCCGGCCACCCGGACCCTGCCACTTGCCGCAGCTCTCCAGGGCAGTGCTGTCTTCCCCATTGGGCCTTTGGCAACTGCTTATCAAGCACAATGGGAAAGACAGCACTGGTCAGGAACCGGTCCTCCCTCTCTCACACACAGTACAGCAGCAGCAGCAGCACAGAACCTCAGCTCATCCAACATGCTGATGGCCCACCCCTGCATGTTTCCTGTGCTCGCTGAGTCTGCCCCCTGAGCAGTGAGTGACAGGGTGTGGAGCGGGCTTTCATTTTTGGCAGAGAGGTGTGATGCCGTGGCGGAAATTGCCGGTGCCCGGCGGCCAGCGGGAAAATACAGGGAGGCTTGCTGGAGTGGACGGCTAGTAATTGTTGCCGGGGTCAGACATGCAGGCAGCAGCCTGTAATTGCAGACAGGGAGGTGCGGGTGTGAGTGCGGCTGCTTTTGGTGTCACCCCAGTGACAGTGATACCCGTTGCGGCCCGCATTCCCCGCACCCACGTAGTGACGCCACTGCTTCTTTGGATGTATCTTGCTCAAATCCTTCTGTCTGTAATCTCAGACAGACTAAATGATGTTGAGATCAGATCTTAGTAGGAGCCATATAATCACTTCCAGGACTCCTTGTTCTTCTTTACGCTGAAGATAGTTCTTAATGACATTGGCAAGTTGTAGCTCAGTCTGTTTGGCGGAGTAGAACTGGAGCAGAAAGCAGAAATACACCCCCTGGGAACACAGACACCATACCCTACTCTTCGACGAGAGCCATGAAGAAAATTCGGATACTCTATTCCTCTGTGATTTAAAAAAGTTTCGTAACCACTGACTTAGTGGCAATCTCACAATATACAGTAATGATCTCATTATCACGTTTGAGAGCTCTGCGACACCTTCTCTACAAAGACAGATGCAGGGCAGCTAATTTTATTGGTCACCAAGCAGCCTATTGCAGGCAGGCCTGTCAGTGGGTAATTCACACCCTTCTCCAAGGTATCAGGTGTAGAAAACAAATGGTAAAGAACAAGCCTTATGAGGAAGAGGGGAAAAAATAACCTCAGCCAGAGTTGCGTCCCTCTCTGGGACTCCCACCAGATGGCCTCATATCATGAGTACCCCCTCGGGCCGAAAATTGTGCATGGTTGATCTTCATGTGCAAATCTAAACCTTTATTCAAATTTAACCCTTTTGTCTATAGCATTCAATCTGTACCAAATTGAAATTCTTATTCACGTAAAGATGTGCTAGGTTTTTTTAAGAGTTGATGACTTTTTAATTTAGAAATAACTTAGGCCCTTATTCTGATTGACGCGGACTTTACCGCATACTTTCGGATCGCGTGTTTACGGCGTCTGCGCATGCGTGGAGAACGCAACGCGCATGTGCCACGCCTTGACTCGGTACCAGTAAGGCCAGATCCCGTCCAGAACTGTTCACCGCTATCATTCGGGAAATAGGGGCGTATTATGGGCGTCATGCGGAATGACACATGGGCGTAGTTTCAAAGTGGGCAAAACGGGGCGGAAACATGGGCGGACACGGGGGAGTACACTTATGTTGGGGGGCGTACATTCGGAAACCACTCCGAATGCACGCGATCAAAAAGGCCAGAAATGTGCGGTGTCTACAAGTGTACTATTGCTTTGCGGACACCACTCGTTCATGCGGTAGGCGAACGTACGCCTAATGACTACAACCATTAACACCTGAACCCAATAGAATCTACTCCTTTACTCATTACTCACTAATAGGACGCTTGTCAGTGCTTTAATTGAAACCATTGCACTTCAATTGCTGTAAGGGTTAATGTGTGCAATGCATGTGTTAGGCATGCTTGTAAGGATATATTGGCATCTAATTGATTCCAATTCAAAATAAGAAGTTTTTTATGAGGATAGGTAATTGAATAAGTGGGTCATGTGATGTATAGCAGAAGATACTTCATAGTGGGTTGTTTGGCGTAAATACTCCGCTTACGTGCGGTAGCACCGTTTGGCTCCCGTTCGGATGCGGTATTCCCGAGCATACTCTGTAATACTCTGTAATACCGTGCCGAATCGGAGTGTTTCTCCCGCACACGCATGCTTTGTATGTCGTCCGTAAACACGCCCTGTTCTTAAAGAGTGAGTCCGTCCGAATGCGGAGGACACGTGGGCGTTTCTACGGACGATGGCCGCACGCGGCAAAACACCGTGGCGTGCGGACCGCACCGTAAGAATGCGGGAATATCCGCACCGATCAGAATAAGGGCCTTAGTGAGCAGATTTAAAATGTTGTTCCGCAAAACTGCAGTAGAGAATATTATTTTGTATCCGTTTATTTATAACTAATATACAATTGCCAGCACAGCACAACCGTGTGTGGGAGATAATTAGATAATATATAAAACACAGACTCTGAACACATTTCTCAGGTAGAGAAAATCACATCAATGGATCATAGAGCACAGAAAGTATAATACAGATGAAATTATATATGTGGACAAGACATATTTGTATAAATTATCAAAAATAATGTAATACTATACTAATATAGTATTACAGCTACAGTAATATATTTGCCTGAAAATAAATGTATTTCCACTGCAGCAAACCGGTATGGGCATTTTGCGAATGGCTTTGGAGAAGCTATTTTTCATCCAGTCTCTAATTTAGCCATCGTCAATGTATTTTTACATTTCGCATGACATTCTTTATATGCAGGAAATTATGTTGGTGTCCCATCTTGTTTAAACTAGGCTCTGATTTACTCTGATTTCAAAGCAGGATCTTATTGGCTATCAGCTGTCAACAACTGTCATGTGATTTGGGATAGCCAATAAGATCCTGCTTTGAAATCAGAGTAAATCAGAACCTGCACATCTCTAGTTTAAACGCTTTGAATGCCCTTTTTTAGCCATTTCAAATTTGACTTTGCTGTTAAGCCAAATCGGTTTTCTTTTGACATTTGATCTTTTATTTACCCTTTAGTTTGCCACCTTTTAGTAGTATCCATACCTCTAAAAAATTCCTTCCAGCTTATATCCTTAAGGACTCCTCAAACTTACCAAAGTTAGCTTTTTTGAAATTTGAGGACCTAGTTGCTCCAATATAATTTGCTTTGTTGAAATTTAAATCAAACATGATCATATTGTGATCCCTGTTCCCCAGTGTCTCCAGGGCCGGTGCAAGGCACCGGAGCGCCCCAGGCGAGGGGGGGTGGTTCGCCCCGGTGCCTACGGGGGACGGGGGGGGGGGTACCTCCGGCACTGTGTGATCTGGCGGCGGGGTCCCTGCAGTGATGCGCGCTATCCGGCAGCCAGGCGGCGGCGCGGGAAGCGCTGATGGGTTTGAAAACTCGCCGCACGCTGATTGGCTGAATCTCAGCCAATCAGCATGCGGAATGTTTTCAAACCCAGCAGCGCTTCCCGCGCCGCCTGGCTGCCGGATAGCGCGCATCACTGCAGGGACCCCGCTGCCAGATCACACTGTGCCGCAGGTACCCGGCACGGACACCCCTGCAGCCTCCATGCGAGGGGCGAAGTGCCGCCCTCCAGTGGCTGGCGCCCTAGGCAAATGCCTAGATTTGCCTAGTGGTGGCGCCGGCCCTGAGTGTCTCCCTTATGGTTATGTTTGTGAGAATTTCCCCATTGTTGCTTTTCAATAAATTGATACAAATAGTGGTCATTCAGGGCATCCAATAAAACATTTCCCTTAGTGGTACTACTTGACCTACAATCTTAGCAGGGGCTGGCGGTCAGAAAGGGATGTGCCCGCATGAGACGTACGCGCATCCCCTTCAACTGGAGCTCCCCCCGGGTCCCTGCCGCTTCATCACCGGTTCTCAACGCCGCCCCCCTACCTCCCCGCTCCCCCCCCCCAACCCTGCCTATCTCCCTGAAGCGGTGACGGGCAGGGTTCGAGTCCTGGCCTGCACGGTAACTGGGATGCGTGCGTGTGGGACGCTCACGTGTCCCAGTCAGATGGAGCGCCAGCTCTCCAGCGGGGGCATTTTGGTGAGCCCCAGCAATGAACAGGAGGCGCTCCATCTGTATCTTTCCAATTTATTTCTGGGTAGTTAAAGTCGCCCATAATAATAATGTCCCCTAAGCTGTCCACTTTTCCCCACCTGTAGCAAGTGGTCTTTTTCCTCCTCTGTATTTATGTTGGGTGGTTAATAACACATTCCTGCTATAAGTTTTTTAGCCCCTTTAATATTACCTGCGATTTCTACCCATACCGATTCTACCGACATTATTGTGCTCTCGTATATGTCTTCCCTTATGAATGGTTTTAAGGATGGTTTAACATATAAACCTACTCCCCCCTCCCATCTATATGTACAAAATATACATATATATCACACAGATGACGATATTTTGTCAACAGTGTATTTTGTTCCATCCTCATGCCAATTCTTTTATTGTAATGCATTGCCAAACAAATATATTTCTGATCTCTCATTGCTGCTCAAATATCTCACTCCAAGCACCTTTTTAATACATTTAAATCACTTTTTAACCTCCACTCACCCGATCTACCAGCCACTTGTGCAAGAAACAGTATGCTCATTTCTCTACCTGAACTTTTTGGCTTTTTTATTAGATCTCACAAATGAAGATGAAGTAACAACATTCTTCTCATTCTCCCACTCTAGTTCCTCTCCTCTTGATCCTTTACCCACCCAAATCAGTAAAGCTCTGTCTCTTGTGCTCATGCCAACCTTAACTACAATCTGTAATCTCCCTCTCTCTACTGTATCCTCCCATCACTACAGTAATTACTCCCATTCTGAAAAAAACACATCTCTGACCCTAATGCTCTCCCATCTCTCAGCTCCCATGCCCCTCCAAGCTACTTGAGAGAATACCTACACTCACCCCACACACTTTCTTAACTCACAACTTATTGGACCCACTTCAGTCAGGCTTTGGTTCACAATACTCCACAGAGACGGCACTGACTAAAGTAGTGAATAAGGTCACTACTAAGTCTAAAGGCAATTGTTCACATTTTATTCTCCTAGATCTCTCTGCTGCTTTTAACACCATTGACACTCTTCTTATACAAACACTACAATCCTTAGGTCTTTAGGACACATCCCTTTCTTGGTTCTCATCTTATTTATCTAACCGCTCTTTCTGTGTTCGCTTCTCTGAATCTACCTCCTCTTTGCTACCTCTGTCAATTAGAGTACTGCAAGACTCAGTCGTATGCTAGATACACACCAGAACGATCATGATCGTGAGACAACCATACAATGGTCGCACGATCTGCTGAAGCACCGGATCTTCTCATGATCTGCATGATCTGCATCGTATCCGATTCTGTTCCCAGTTGAAGGGGTCGTTTTAAAATCTTGACTGCAGCAGGTAGGATCTGCAAACTGACCAAACGTCCAGTGGGTATGCGCATCGGGTCGGAATCGGATCTAAAACATGTCAAAACATGCCCAATTTACATACAATTGGTCGTGATTGTATTGAAATTGGGAGAATTGAGGCCAAATCGATCTGGTGTGTACCCAGCTTTAGGTCTTCTGCTTTTGTCAATCTATACCACATCTCTTGGCAAACTAATCAGCTCTTTTGGATTTCAGTATTATATGTACCCATCATGTCACCATCTCTAGTGGTCCGTATCACTAAATGCCTTTCTGCCATTTCATCTCGGATGTCATCTCGCCACTTCAAACTTCCCAAACAGAAATAATTGTATTTCCGCAGGCCTGTGGTTATCAACCAGATATTTCTATCACTGTTGAGAACTCAACAATCAACCCCACTCCACAAACTCTCTGCCTTAGTTTTATCTTCAAGTCTGAACTGTCCTTTATTCCCCACTGCCCGCATGACCTTCATAATCTATCATACACAATTACATTCCTTATATAGTCCACACATAACCACATATTTTATCGTACTGACATGTGGCCAACATTGCTGTGTTCCTGTATCCTACAGCCCACTAAGAACCTTTGTAATCTGGCTGGTTCCTTATGCAATAGATAGGACCTATCTTTCACCAGACTAGGGACTGTAGTTCCTTGAACAGATTCAGGAGTTGATGGAGAAGTGGTTATGTGCTATAATTGAGGAGGCCAAATTTAGGATCTTCTTATAAGTGATACTCAGGAAACTGGGTGCACTGGAATTTCTGACGTGATAAACCATACCTCCCAACATTGGACAAACGGGAATCAGGAAAATTTTGGGTGTGTGGCCTAGTGGGACGGGGGCACAGTCTATACTCGTGATGCTCCAGCGAGACCATGCCCCATTTTCACCACTGTGGGTGCATGGCCGGTGGCTCTGTGAGCTCCTGGCCATTCTTCTAGCCCCTCTGGCTGCAGGAAGAGACTCTATGCACATGCGCACAGCATCTATTCACGGGGGACTCCCAACTGCCCCCCTCCACGCTGCGGGACATGGGACCATCCCAAAAAATGGGGTATGCATGAACTACCCAGCGTGCTGGATACACTGTAGTGCTGGGCTAAACCCAATGAGTGGGATACACATGGAATGCTTGTGCACTGAGCTAAACCCAGCAAGCAGGATACAGATGGTATGTAGTTATGCTAAGCTAAGCCAACAAGAAGTCTACACTTGGTATACATATATGCTGAACTAAACCCACTGAGCAGGATACACTTTGGAATGCAGGAGTGCATTCAACAGGTGAGTTGATCCGCAGTGCCAATCGCAATCCAGCAGGGGGTATAAAGGGGATTTCTGTGCTGGTTGAAATGATCTGAACAATGTTGCTCCAGTCTTGTCCAAGGCAGCAACGTTCCACTGTGCAGTCCCAGATGCTGCGTTCTTCTGCAGTCCTGCGGCACAGTTACCAGACTGATCCATTGCTGCTCTGAAACCAAACACTCTAAGGACCTTATTCTGGTTTTAACGCCGCCTGCTGCTCGTTTATCTGATAAACCACCATTCGCAGCCTTGGGTTCTGGGACCAAATCATTTGATGGTCGCCAACCATCGAATAATTTGGTTTGTACTTGCAAAACTAAGACACTCTCAGGTAACTTAGTTTTCTAAGCACCCTGTATGGAAACAGGGCAGGCATCTGACATCTGGTGATGTCAGTTGCCTGCCCCCTGCAGCTGTGTCACTGCCAAATTTCCATGGGAACACCCATGAAACACTGGGCGTTCCCATAGGCGCATCTATCCGCCGTCCCCCATGCCCCCCCAGCTTGCATCCGGCGTCTGCAGATGTGTATAAATAATCAGCACTCCTTCATTCCAAGTGTATATGGCTCAACACTCCTTAATTCCAAGTGTATACTGCTCAGCCCTCCTTCATTCCAAGTGTTTACTGCTCAACACTCCTTCATTCCAAATGTATACTGCTCAGCACTCCTTCATTCCAAGTGTATATTGCTCAACACTCCTTCATTCCAAGTGTATACTGCTCAGCACTCTTTCATTCCAAGTGTATAATGCTCAGCCCTCCTTCATTCTAAGTGTATACAGCTTAGCACTACTTCATTCCAAGTGTATACTGTTTTGCCCTCCTTCATTCCAAGTGTATACTGCTTAGCACTCCTTCATTCCAAGTGTATACTGCTCAGCACTCCTTCATTCCTAGTGTATACTGCTCAGCACTCCTTCATTCCAAGTGTATACTGCTCAGCACTCCTTCAGTCCAAGTGTATATTGCTTAGCACTCCTTCATTCTAAGTGTATACTGTTCAGCCCTCCTTCATTCCAAGTGTATACTGCTCAGCCCTCCTTCATTTCAAGTGTATACTGCTCAGCACTCCTTCATTCCAAGTGTATACTGCTTAGCACTCCTATATTCCAAGTGTATACTGCTCAGCACTCCTTCATTCCACGTGTATACTGCTAAGCCCTCCTTCATTCCAAGTGTATACTGCTTAGCACTCCTCAATCCACGTGTTTACTGCTCAACACTCCTTCAATCCAAGTGTTTACTGCTCAACACTCCTTCATTCCAAGTGTATACTGCTCAGCACTCCTTCATTCCAAGTGTATACTGCTCAGCCCTCCTTCATTCCAAGTGTATACTGCTTAGCACTCCTTCATTCCAAGTGTATACTGTTCAGCCCTCCTTCATTCCAAGTGTATACTGCTTAGCACTCCTTCATTCCAAGTGTATACTGCTCAGCACTCCTTCATTCCTAGTGTATACTGCTCAGCACTCCTTCATTCCAAGTGTATACTGCTCAGCACTCCTTCATTCCAAGTGTATACTGCTCAGCCCTCCTTCATTCCAAGTGTATATTGCTTAGTACTCCTTCATTCTAAGTGTATACTGTTCAGCCCTCCTTCATTCCAAGTGTATACGGCTCAGCCCTCCTTCATTCCAAGTGTATACTGCTCAGCACTCCTTCATTCCAAGTGTATACTGCTCAGCACTCCTTCATTCCAAGTGTATACTGCTCAGCACTCCTTCATTCCAAGTGTATACTGATCAGCCCTCCTTCATTCCAAGTGTATACTGCTTAGCACTCCTCAATCCAAGTGTTTACTGCTCAGCCCTCCTTCATTCCAAGTGTATACTGCTTAGCACTCCTCAATCCAAGTGTTTACTGCTCAACACTCCTTCAATCCAAGTGTTTACTGCTCAACACTCCTTCATTCCAAGTGTATACTGCTCAGCACTCCTTCATTCCAAGTGTATACTGCTCAACACTCCTTCATTCCAAGTGTATACTGCTCAGCCCTCCTTCATTCCAAGTGTATACTGCTTAGCACTCCTTCATTCCAAGTGTATACTGTTCAGCCCTCCTTCATTCCAAGTGTATACTGCTTAGCACTACTTCATTCCAAGTGTATACTGCTCAGCACTCCTTCATTCCTAGTGTATACTGCTCAGCACTCCTTCATTCCAAGTGTATACTGCTCAGCACTCCTTTATTCTAAGTGTATACTGCTCAGCCCTCCTTCATTCCAAGTGTATAACGCTTAGTACTCCTTCATTCTAAGTATATACTGTTCAGCCCTCCTTCATTCTAAGTGTATACTGCTCAGCCCTCCTTCATTCCAAGTGTATACTGTTCAGCACTCCTTCATTCCAAGTGTATACTGCTCAGCACTCCTTCATTCCAAGTGTATACTGCTCAGCACTCCTTCATTCCAAGTGTATACTGATCAGCCCTCCTTCATTCCAAGTGTATACTGCTTAGCACTCCTCAATCCAAGTGTTTACTGCTCAACACTCCTTCATTCCAAGTGTATACTGCTCAGCACTCCTTCATTCAAAGTGTATACTGCTCAGCCCTCCTTCATTCAAAGTGTATACTGCTCAGCCCTCCTTCATTCAAAGTGTATACTGCTCAGCCCTCCTTCATTCCAAGTGTATACTGCTCAGCACTCCTTCATTCCAAGTGTATACTGCTCATCCCTCCTTCATTCCAAGTGTATACTGCTCAGCACTGCTTTATTTCAAGTGTATACTGCTCAGTCCTCCTTCATTCCAAGTGTATACTGCTCAGCCCTCCTTCATTCAAAGTGTATACTGCTCAGCCCTCCTTCATTCCAAGTGTATACTGCTCAGCACTCCTTCATTCCAAGTGTATACTGCTCAGCACTCCTTCATTCCAAGTGTATACTGCTCAGCACTCCTTCATTCCAAGTGTATACTGCTCAGCACTCCTTCATTCCAAGTGTATACTGCTTTAGACTGACTTTTTTACCAAGGGCAGGAGAAACCTTTTGAGCGACCATCAAATGACTTCTCCTGCTAGCGGCCATATGCGAGGGGATGTATTAGCGGGCAAAGCCCCTCTCATGCTAATGAAGGGATTCGGGCACCAGGGGGCCGACCATTCGGCGGGGTGGCTTTAAGGTTCTCGCTATGCAGCGAATATACGTTGCCCAGTGAGCCAACCTGGTATCAGGCCCTAAATTATATGGCCTACAAAACAATGTATTTTCCCATGTGGGTGCAGTTGTCGTCCTACTGGATTTCACTTACTTCTCCTGTCCAGTAGAGGGCAAGTTTTTAAACTGTTGCGGCAATTGCATCTATATCATATATCATTTTATGAACCAATAATATTTCAATAACAAAGTATTTTAATTATATAAAGAAGGGAGAAGCCTTCATCTAAAATTGATTATCTGCATTAAACGTACATGTATGCTTTAACATCAGAAACTGCGTTTAGTAAGCTCTTCAGACAATACAGAAGCCTGCATGAATATTGCTGTACTGCCACACACAACACACTGCAGAGTGCGTAGGGAAAGAGAACAGTCATTTGCAGTTGATCATAATGCTCCGTAATAATGACATTATTATAAGACTCAAATACTTTTCTCAAATAATTAGAAGCGTTAGTGAGGTCTTCAAGCTATTCCCTGCGGGCAATATGCAAATCAGCTACTCTGTTTTGGAATCATAGACTTCTGGGTAATGCAATTTACATGGCAGTTGGCTCTGATGATGCTTCCCCCCCTCCCCCCACCCCTGGGTGTTTACAGCATGCCACAGGCTTTTACTGACGCACAATAATACATTTTAAAAAACACACGCAAGGAAAAAAAATATCAATTTTGTGGGAGTACCTAGAGAGGAGGTTTTGTACTGCAATAGAAAGCTGATTGCCAGACACATTGGTTTCCATTGCAGAGAGCAGTGGAAACCGAATAAATGACTTTCCCTGATAATTATTTATTTATTAACAGTTTCTTATATAGCGCACACATATTCCGCAGCGCTTTACAGAGAATATTTGAACATTCAGTCCCTGCCCCAGTGGAGCTTACAATCTATATTCCTTACTACATGTACACGCACACACAGGCATTCTAGGGTTAATTTTGTTAGGAGCCAAATAACCTACCAGTATATTTTTTGAATGTGGGAGGAGACCAGAGTGCCCGGAGGAAACCCACGCAAGCACGGGGAGAATATACAAACTCCACACAGTTAGGACCATGGTGGGAATCAAACCCATGACCTCAGTGCTGTGAGGTAGTAATGCTAACCATTACACATCCATACTGCCTAATATACTGTACATACAGTACTGATATTATAAATACATGGCTAAAAAAACAATGAAACCTGAAGAATGGAAGTGGAAAATCCCCTCTGCACAAACCTTTGCACTGATGACATCAGAGTGATACCAATCGGTGCATCTTTATGTTATCCAGCTTCTATTACTTAAAGCAAATGATACAGTACATGCAATGACTAGACTGTGCAAGATATAATAACACTGCTTTGTCCCACTCAACCTTGGTATTAATAATGGTTTGGATTAATGCAGATGGCAAACAGAATGGCCATTTATCTTCTAGTGCGTGGGAGGATAGAACAAGCCAAATATTTTCTGATGTGCAATATTCTCCTTTGCATTTTATGAGGCACAACATTTCTTCTGTACCCTATGCGATCTCCCCCCCTCCTCCTGAACCTGCTGAACGCTAGAGACATTTGTGGCAGTGGTACACAGCAGGCACTACATGGTGTCATTCCATTTAATGAAAATGTCGTCAATAGAAAACGATGATTCTGTTTTATACAGCTAAATTAATTCAGTATCTTTTAAAACATATTTTCATCTAATGCTAAGGAGATGATTATGTTTTACAACAGAACATTTTAACCCTCTTGACAATGAACACGATGCCTAATTGTGCTAAACATCTTCATACTGCCCACCACGCTATTGTCTTACAGGATAAAGGCAGACAGAACTTAACAGTGAGTGAAGCTGCACTGGCTACTGATTGTGAGGATCTTTAACACATATAGGCATTCAGAATACCTGCAGACAAGTACAGGGGAACAAGCAGGTGACTGAAATCCGCTCCATTACTATTATTGACAGAGTGATTTTAAATGTTCCATATTTCATACTTATCATACAAAATTCTCATTACTTGGGGCAAATTCACGAAAGGTCGACTGAAAAGTGATGAAAATCAGTGTTGTACTTCCAGGGACAAAACATACATCTATTCTACAGTATGTATATAACAAAATCATTTCCTAGAAAATGTGTGTGTTTAGTCCCCAAAAACCAACATTGTTTGAGATTGATTGTCAAATAGGCCAAACTCTATTTTGTAGTAAATTTCCCCCAAACAATTATTATTTTTTGACTGGATAGATAAATAGATAGATAGTTATCGCATTTCACATGGCACAAATAACCCTGAGTCCAACCCGTTTTTTTTTCCGGGTGGACACGGGTCGACATGCGGTGTGAAAGGGCCTTTTCAAATGACCCGGGTCCAGCAACCTGGCATTCTGACCCGGGTTGAAAGAAGGGTTAATCCTAGAGTCATCCATAAATCATAAGCTTTAACACAGTATTTACTATTTTTCTCACAGAATCGAAAACCTTGGGTATCCCGAGTCGTGCGACCTGGGTCCCAATAACACTATACAGCGGCGGCATCATCAGCTCCAAGCGCCGACTCCCCTCCACCTTTCTGACCTGTAATACTGTAGATAGATAGATAGATAGATAGATAGATAGATACTTTTTCAACACCATTAATACTGTGTTCTCACTGCCAGTGAGAAATACACCACTTTTCCCCGGCATTAAAATGCCGTGGACTGCAGGGACAAACCCCCATTCTCACTGCAAGGCAAATTCCTGGGTGAAGAAGTTCTACCCGGTAATTTGCCTTTTAACACGGGTTTTTCTGCAGTGTGAACGGATCAATCTCTGCATACCCGGATCTCATACACGGGTAAAAAGAAGGGTTTTACCCATGTATGAGATATGGGTATGCGACCCGTTCACACTGCAGAAAAACCCGTGTTAAAAGGCAAATCTCCGGGTCGACATGATAGACCCGGGAATTTGCCTGCAGTGAGAATGGGGTATAATAGGAAAATAGGGCTTCACCACACTTAAGCATTGAAAGGATCTTCAGAACAAACCGATAAGCAAAATCACATTACATGGGTATGGATCATTGGATAAACACCAACTAGGTCGATAAGCATTAGGTCGACACCACTAGGTTGACATGCAGGAAGGTCAACATGACTGAAGGTCGAAAGGGTCATTAGGTCATCACAAGCATTAGGTCAACATGGAGAAGGTTGACATGGGATTTTTTTTTTACCTGAATGTCGACACAGTTGATATGGACACTGAAACGTAGCACCGAATCCCCTCGCATGGATCGGCATGTTACGGGCGTGGTGCCTCGCTACACTCTGCACACTATTTTATTCTCCCACCATGCCCTAGTGGATGGTAGGGCATGAAATACCGCCTTTTGGCACATGTCGGCTCAAAAAAAGTGAAAAACCCCATGTCAACCTTTTGACTGTTGACCTTCCCCATGTGGACCCAATGCTTGTGTCAACCTAATGACCCTGTTGACTTAACCCTTGTTGACCTTCCAGCATGTCGACCTTCAGTCATGTCGACCTTTATGCATGTCAACCTATTGGTGTCAACCTAATGCTTGTAGACCTAGTGACAGTATCCCCATCACATACCTCCCCTTTAAGGGATACTGAAAATGTTTATATGGTCTATACCAGGCATGGGCAACTTGTGGCTCTCCAGCTCTTGTGAAACTACACATCCCAGCATGCATCGCCACAGTTTAAGCATTTAAAAATAATAAAACTGGCAAAGCATGCTGGAACTTGTAGTTTCACAACAGCTTGTGTGTGTGTGGCCAGAGCCACGTGGGGGTGTACACCACCCACACTGTCAGCCACATTGTCTCCATAAATATATAAAATCATGGAACTATATCACTGCTAGTACGTCACCCAGTCCTTGCAGCTCCAGTAATGAACCAACATGCCTCCACAACTGTCTGGCGACCAGGGCAACGTCATAGTGGGACATAGCACTAGGGATGGCCATCATTGCCATCGATGGTTGCCATCGATGGCAATTCCACAACTGGCCATTGATAGTGCTAAACTATGCAATGGATGACCATCGATATTTTTACATATCGATGGTCATCCATTGTGTTTGATTGATTGGACTAATCAACTGATTAGATTGACTGTGGGCCAATCAAAACATGGGGGCGGGGCTTCACGGGTGTCGGGGGGCGGAGCTATGCTCTGTGTCCCGGCACTTTGAAAAAAAAAGAAAAAAAAAAAAACGTTTTGCTGTTCCATCGATGGAGAGAAACCATCTGGTTCTCCCCCATCGATGGCAAAAGTATTCGACATCGGCCATGAACCATCGATGATTTCGAATCATCCCTACATAGCCCTCAAATTGTGACTGTCACAATGTCATTTGTAAGGATTGAGGGGATGTCTTGTAAATAAAGTTTCTGTGTCCTGAATAAGAATAAAAGCAGATTCTGGGCAAAATGTAATAGGGTGCGATTTTTTAGACAAAAAAAAAATCGCACCAAATCGCACCTTTTAAAATCGCATTTTTTGCAGCGAATTCGCATATGTAATGAGATGCGAATTTGGGCAAAAAAATGCGATTTGCCGCGATTTCGGGCGATTTTTAGTCATGAAAATGTGCGCATTTTCAGTCATGAAAATGTGCGCATTTTCATAAATGCGATTTTGTGCAAAAAAAAAATGTAAAAAAAAAACGGCGTGGGGTCCCCCCTCCTAAGCATAACCAGCCCCGGACCTGGTTCCAAAAATACGGGGGACAAAAAGCATAGGGGTCCCCCGTATTTCTGAAACCAGCCCCGGACTCTTGGACCGGTCCTGGTTCCAAAAATACGGGGGACAAAAAATCTGGGGGTCCCCCGTATTTTGAAACCAGCACCGGGCTCCAACAGCCCGCGGTGTCATGCCACAGCCAGGGGACACTTTTTATACAAGGTCCACCGGCCAAAACATGAGCACCGTGGCTGGTCAGCCTTGGACGGGGTACCTGGAGGAGTGGGGACCCCCCCAATAAAGGGGTGTCCCCCCCCCCAGGCTTCACCCGTCCAGGGCTGAAGCCCGGGGCTGTCACCGGCGTCCGTGGCCAGTGGACGCCGGCCTGATAGGGTTAAATTGATCATACGTTACATTGCTTTATACCGGAGAACCACAAGTCCCAGCATGCGGGGCATTAATGGGCCCGCTGGGACTTGTAGTCCACCTGTAAAAAGAATGTTTATAAAAAACACACACACAGAGAAGTAAAAGTTTATTACACACACACAAACACCTCACTTTTACACCAGCATACTTACCATTCCTGGATCCAGCGCTGGTCTGGCTGCTTCACAGCCGGCTCCCCCCGCACTGACAGGCAGCGGGGAGAACCGGCTTTCTCCGTTGCCTCTAACAGCTTCTGTAGCGCTGTCCCAGTGCTACAGAGGCTGAGAGCGCGATTGCCTGAGCTATGCGTCTCCATGGAGACGTATCGGCCAATTGCGGTCTCAGCCTCTGTAGCACTGGGACGATTTTTACCGCGATTTTCAACATATTAAATGTGCGATTTTCGGAAAATGTGCGATTTCGGCCGTTTTTGACCAAAAATCGCACATGTCTAAAAAATCGCACCCTATTACATTTTGCCCAATGTGTTTTACCACAAAATCATACAATACTGGCCAGTGGATGGTGATGCAGAGAATCCAGTCTTCAACTACTCAATTATTGCTTGTTTCACATCACTGATTATGTAGAAACTTCTCAACTTAATTCTTAAATATTCAATACTGTGGCTTCTAGCCTAGAATGTGACTTATGTGTATTACATTATGTGCTTGCTTCCCGATTGTCATTTGTAGGCTTGTATACCTGTATTATGCAGCCCGTGCATGAATAATGTAATATCAATGCAGTTTCATGTATGGTTTTCTGTATTAACATGTACTGGAATGTGTTGTGTCTTTGTAGACCTCTAGGAGACATGCATTTTCATGTTGAATAAATCATAGAATTCTCACCAGCCTGATGAGTCCATTAAGTTCTTGCACCACCAAAGCCCATGCCGTTTTAGCTAATTATGACTGTGAATGTGAATTAATACTGTGACTGTTCCTGACAACCTACATAATAGGCAGGCGATGCTATCCAGCTGTTTGGACTCCCAGTGTGCTGTGACTTGTAGTCTTACAGCAGCAACAGAACCAAAGGTTATTTAAGCACCATCTGCATTATATAGAGTGTTGGAAATGGGAATGTAATGAAACTACATTATTACTGCACCAAACAGTGTAAAATGTGTTACGTTTGTGTCAATAAGTGACACATTTATTACCTCTCCGGCAATAGATTTTTAAATTTGACTCTGACGCCAACATTATTAATATCTCTGTCCATCGTCCTTTTAAAAAAATCTCCTTATTACCATGTTTGACAGCAATCAATCACGTTGTACACTAATGATCACATGAATTGATTCCTCCCCCAGTCCCTGTGTTTAAGAGCTTAACCATTATATCTTAGTACTGTACACCTGGTCTTGCTACAGGCAGAACTGTGCTATTCCCCCTCTTTAATACTGCATTGCAGGTACGGTTTTATGGAGATCGTAAAAAGACAGGAAGGAGAGAGAGAATGTGAGGGAGGGAGAACCTCGGAGAGAGAAGCACAGAAAATGTTTATAGGGAACAGAGAGAGGGAGGCTGTATGAGCCAGCATCAAGTATAAAATATGAGTGTGTGATTGAAGGACGAAAAAAATCGTTCCCTTGGGGAATCTGAAACAAATATCTGTATACAGAACAGCCTAATATACGAGTTTAAAGGGCAGAAACGACAATAACATTGTAAAATGTAACCAACTGTCACGCTGCTTGAGTGTCACAAAAATGATTAAATTGCCCAGTTTCTACCCAGACCCAGGACACTTAATGATGCAGCATGTAGTCACTGGCCACATGTTTAGATAGTATTTATCGGGTATATTTCCATTTAGAAATTCCTCCTGCGCTCATTCTGCAATACCAATTTATTCTAATTTATCAAAATAGTAATTCTAGCTGTCAAAACTTCAGAAAGATGGATTATATATTTGTTTCAAAGGTCATCTCGCAGACTTACTGTATGGCTGAGAAATATTAAAGGTGATATTCAGTCAATTTTTAATATATATGTCCAATTTATAATTTATATGATTTCAAATATTGTCATTCATTTCTGCTGATGTCTTAGATTTGAAAAACAAGATTTAAACTTATCAGCTTGTTGGTATGTCTCTCCTGCTCAAGTAGTTGCTACACTATAATGGAAGTGCTCCATGTAATTTCTTTTTTTCTCACCCTCTATTATTGCCAATGCCTTTACCCCAATCTAGTTCCATTTGCAGGCCATCCATGGGATTCCTACCACCAGTGATCAGCTCGGAATATTTGTTAAAGCAAGCATTAATGATCATATGATCGACTATAACTTGGTCAACAGTCATTAGGTCGAAACCACTAGGTGGGCATGCTGAAAGGTCGACATGGATCTAGGTCAACATGGGACAAGGTGGACAGGTCATTAGGTCAACACAAGCATTTGGTCAACATGGTCTAGGTCGACAGTCAAAAGATTGACATGGGGTTTATAAGGTTTTTCGTTGTTTTTTGACACAGTCGACATGGACACAGGATAAAGTGCACCATGTCCCCTCGCATGGCTCGATTCACTCTCCATGCTTGAGGCTTGGTGCCTTGTTATGCTAGGCACACTATTTTCTTCTCCCACCATGCACTAGGGGATGGTAGGGCACGTAATACCGTCTGTCGGCACATGGCTCAAAAATCAGTAAAAAAAAACATGTCGACTTTTTGACTGTACTCCTAGACCATGTCAACCTAATTCTTCTGTTGACCTAATGACCTGTTGACCTTGTCCCATGTCAACCTAGACCCATGACGACCTTTCAGCTTTTCGACCTAGTGGTGTTGACCTAATGCTTGTCGACCTAATGACCGTATCCACTTTAGGATGCCCAAATTTTACCACACACAGGACACGTTTAGTTATCAAGGACCTTCTGAATTAGTTTGGTATCCCGTCACATGATCAACAGTTATCATGTTGACATTCATAATTTTGAACTGCAATATTATTGTGGGAATATTGACATGGTTCAATCTGTCCACAGGCACCATATTGACATCCTCAGAATGTCGACAAGTTCACGGTATTGACATCTAAAATTTTACCATTTCAGATTTCAACATCCTGAAGATGCTGATGGTTGGGAAAGTTAAGGTGGCCATAGACTTGCCTGATTTGGCCACTTTTTACCCCATTCTGACTGATCCCATTCACATTAGATCGGAGTCGGAGATTGGACGTATGACTTGGACAGCCTCCCGATATATAGGATTTCATGCAATACTGTATATCGCATGCAAAAGGACCGCATAGGATATGTATCATATGAGCTTCCTGGGTGGCTCAAGGGTTATCGACTTTGACTTGTCCCGGGGATAAGTCACAGTAGTGTATGCAAGGCTTTAGGGTTAGGCCATTTAGGCCCTATGGATAGGATTTAGGGATGGGTTACAAAAACCACTGACCTGGACCTGTCAAATATCTGTTATATGGTCACAGAACTGGCAGGACCTAAAGCCCAGCTGGAGCCATTGGGAGAAGGTAAGAGAAAGCTAGACCACAGTGATGGTTTGTTGACAGTTCATCATGTCAACATATCATCCGCACAGACATGATACAGTATATGTCAACACGGACACAATCGAGATACTAAGCATGATGACATGCTTCCTGCTGACAATTCCACCATGTTGACATTATGTCAACCTGATGACTGCCAACATGATAACATGATCTTACCTTACCCATTAGTTCTGTCAATTACCCATCAGTTTTCTAGTTGCTCTGGGGCTGCCTTTATCACCTTTTGTCTTATCAAGTGATCCAGTTCTTGTGTTGCTAAGAAATGTTTCCTTCTGTTTCTCCTCTATGACAAGCCAGCACCATGTGCAGGAGTGATTCTGATAGCTGACAATTGTTTGTAACTATGGTTACAGTATAAGGGCTTCTATCAGTACCAGTGGTTTCATGTTGTGTAGCATTTTGCTGCTAAGCGGACGCCGTACAATGAAGGTGAGGAAGCCGTTGGGAAGAAAGCTGGTGATGGGATAGAAGAGAGAAGGCAGAGTGCAGTGAGCATATCTGGGAAGGGAGAATGTCTACATTAGAGATGTGCATTTGAGATCTCCCCAACAAAACAAACCCACTTGAATTTTGTGGATCTGGACAGATCCAAAACCTGGTAGGGATAATCAGGATTTTCTGAGACTAGCCAAGATAGTAACTACCTGCTGAGTGTGAGTCTGTGAGTAACGGATTCAGTTGGTGTAGTATTATGACTAAGGTATACAATGCCAAAGAGTCAAGGTCCAAACCCTCTACCCAAGTCTACTAGTATTGAGTTGGCCAGATTTCAGAGAGGGGGTGCAGCATCAGCTTGCAGAAGGACCTCGCCGGTGATGTAAGGTGTGGAAGATGGCACTCTGAAGATTGAGACTTCAGTGTTACAACTAAAATGTACAGTATCCTGGGTACTGCAGGTGATATTAGCAATTTGGACCAATATTACACGCGTGTGATAATATGATCCTAATCTATCAGATGCAACAGAAAGATGAGTATGAGTATTCGTATCTACTGACCACATTAATAGATCTAATTGATATCAGATATCAGCCAGCCACAGCTAGGTTCTGTCTGCACTGACTTCCTACATGTGTGGCCACATAATAGACCACATCGGCACCTACTCTAACCACTGACTCTGTTGGTTCCCCAAGTATCCGCTAGGTACCTGCGATGCTGGGTTTCACCAATAACAGCTACGTTTGAAGGGGCAAATTAGGTCTGTCTCAACTCTGATGCAGCCAGGTCTTAAGTGGGAACAAGGCACAAGTGAAACTCAAGGGAAAACAAAAGGAAAGCTGACTAAGGCTAAATGACAACAGAAACTAGAAATAAGTGACTAAATAAGTGGTGCTGCCACACAATGGAAGGTACAAACCAAAATAGAAGCAACCTTGTTGTTAGCGATGCAAAGACAAATGCGACCTATTCGCAACCTACAACATAAATACAAGCGACGCCATTGCAAGGCATGCCATAAATAAAAGCGACCTACTGTAGTCACAAAAATAGAATAAAATAATAATACAGGAAAGCTGGAACAGAGGCATCGGAGTTCAGATGGAAGACACATCGCAGACGCAGGCAGGGAAACAGGCTGGTCACTCTTGAGCTGGCTCAGGCACGGCAGACTAGGTCAAATTGGAACCTGGACATGAAAGACCAGAGCTAAAGGTCCAATAACTTGGAAGCTAAACTATCACCGGCGGGGCTAAACTGACCTGGTTCCCATAAAAAGACCCTGGCGGCCAATCATGGGAGTCCCAGAAGACCAGCCTCCAGAATCCAGATTGCTTAGCAACAGCTATAAGTGGAATCTCCTGCAGCCACCTGGTGTCTCTGATTGCCGAGGCAAGCAGCCAAACCAGAACGCCCAAGAATGTAAGTGATGAGCCGATCCCGTTGCCTGGTGATGGCCGGGAGCTGGTGCATGTTGCTCCTAACAGTTAGCTATCACCCGCCCTGATATACTGTGGGGGGTAAAGTTTTTAAAGTCACTTTCAGGCTGTAATAATGTAACTTACTGATGGAACCATTATTTTATGTACATTGTGCTAATGTGCCTGCTTGTCGGCCTAAAGCCAAAGTCTCCTTCACACACCACAAGTATTATATCCCACATGCCAGTTTTATAACATTTATTTCATGTACATGGGCAGTATGACTGGCACATTTCTGATCGCCCATACACGTGTGTTTAGCAGCATTACAAGGAGAGCTGCATGTGCATTAGCCTAGGGCACCTGGAACCTTTAATCAGGCCCTGATGCCAGAACAAATGTAAGAGATCCAGTTAGATTTCAGATATAAACAGCCTGCAAAATAAAATTTGTTATATCATACGACAGCTGAAACAATTGTTGAGTACAGATAATGTTATTATTGAGCACTAATGACAGGAAAAATAGCACCATAGGAAGGGGCATCTCGCAACAGTAACTCATGCACAACACAGTTTCTTGCCCGTGGCAATTGGTTATATAATAGCAATTGTTACATGCCATCATCTCTGAATGAATGCTTCCTCTACAGTTGTTTGTTTACAGAAATGCTGCAATTAATATATCACTGTGTTTGGCACATATCGCTGGCTGTCCTTTTGAGTTGTGTCAAATAAGGACAATCTATGTATAATGTATTTTATGTTCTGAAAGTTTTAAATAATGCAGCGTTCTATAGAGCTGGGGCTTTTCTTCTTGTTCATTTATCCATCGGCGGGGTGACGGCAAGGCTGGCAGGGATGGAGGGACAGCGTCCAAGATAGAAGAAATAGACTGTTCTGCATAATCTTCCTACATTTGATTACGATACCTCGGGGCCGTGCATTGGAATCCGGTGTGAGCACAGTGCGATTTGCACTAACTTGCTATCGATTTTGACTATATAGCGAAAATTGGTAGCCCAAATAGCACAGTGTGTACATGCAGATGGAGTGACTCTCCGCCAGCACTGGGAATTGCCAGATTCCCTTAGCTGGCAATCGCTGGCGGACAGGCGCTCGATCTGATGGGGAGGCACGAGCGTCTCACACACACACGCGCATCCCCGTCAACACGGGCAGGGATCGAGGTGAGCTGGAGGCAGCTGGGGGGGGGGGGGGGGGGGGCATCAGGGGAGCTGCGGATGGCTCCCTCGGAATGGGGTGTGCGAGCCCTTCCGGCAGCTGGCGGTTGGCGATTCTATCGCCAGGAGCAGCTCAGATGCAATTTGACGTTTAACTAAACGACATTTGCACCACAGCCTATGAACTTGCAAGTAGGAACTGATGGGCTGGTACTTTACTGCTCTCAACTTTATCTTTCGCCAAGCTTTGATAAATGTCCCCTCAAAGGCTTAAACTTTCTCAGGTTTTAAAGGAGTTCATTTTTCTTTTGATCTATTCCAGCACGGCTAATGATTTTTTTTTCTTAAATCGTAGGCATTTTAGGATAATTAATACTTGATCTTAAATGACTACACGAAGCAGTACAATTTGTGAATTGTGAGTCTTTGATGTAGACATCAAATAACCATGATATTGCAGGTGCATTTTCTAGCATTGTATCTGGTCATATATACATTTTATTATTTGCATAAAATGACTCAGCCAGTGAATCATCTATCATCTAACCGATAAGTGTAATGCCACTGATTCATTATAGAACGCAGGCACAGGGTCAATAACAGTAATGCTAAAGAGAAGATTCCAAATGTCAGCAGTACTATGCTTAGCATATACGGAGTCAGTCCGGGGGGGAAAGGAACTAGGAGGATGAGATTCCACAGTAATATGAGATAAGATACAGCTGAGAAATACAGGAGATTTGTAGCATTACTTTACATTTCTACAACAAATCCTTAAATGCTAAAATGTCCAAAGAAACTGCCCATTGCATTATTAATTTACTTCTCCTCCCGGTGATAGGGAAACTATAACACCCTAACAAAGATGAATATTCAACACTGAGACTTCCATAAGGGGCACCAATAAGGAGAGCCTTTAACGATGGGCATAACGGCTCCGCTTATCAGCGGGGAGGGGTGGGGTTAATACAATCGCCCATAACGGGTGCCCGCTTCTCCTTGTTATGCAGGAGAAGCGGGACCCGTTATTTCTAAAAAGTTATGGGGTAATAATAATACATCTGCCCCAATGTATGGAAGCACATATAGATTGGCCCACAATGTAAGATCACTAGTAACTACACACAATAACTACACACACTACACCAAACTTCTAAATAAATGGGAGGCACACTGCCAGCCATTCCCACATCCAAGGTATCCATCTCCCACCTCAATAACACAACATGAGGCCCACCTGGACCGGTGGTGCCGCTGACCCTAATAGGCTAGAGCAGGGCTGGGCAACACCGGCCCTCCAGATGTTAATGAACTACACTTCCTAGGATGCTTTGCATCAGTTTCAGCATGGCCACATAGCAAAACTAATGCAAAGCATCCTGGGATGTGTAGTTCATTAACATCTGGAGGGCCGGTGTTGCCCAGCCCTGGGCTAGAGTAATTGGGCCAGATGCACTAAGCTTCAAAAAGTAATTAAATGGAGAGTGATAAGCAGCCAGCCAATCCGCTCTTAAATACCATGTCACAGACTATGGGCCAGATGCACTAAGCTTCAAAAGTGATAAAATGGAGAGTGATAAACAGCCAGCCAATCAGCTCCTACCTGCCATGTCGCAGACTGTGTTTGAAAAATGTCAGGCAGGAGCTAATTGGCTGGCTGTTTATCACTTGTCATTTTAGCACTTTTGAAGCTTAGCGCATCTGGCCCATTAACTTTTGAAACAACAATAGTAAAAAGTAATTCACTCCAAAGACAAAGCAGTACGTTTATTATTCAGGAACCCTGGAATACCCGTAGTCCCACTCTACAGATGTAGCCACGTTCATCGTTGCCACGCCAATCACCACACATGACTCGCCATGTGCATGTGTCTAATCATAGAAACACCTTGAGCACTGATATCACAGCACTGTGGGTTTTGAATTTGGTGCTACAAAGGAGTGTGAGTGGTGGCAATATGGAAACGATGAACGCGGCTACATCTGTTTGACTCCAATGTGTTACTTTACCTACAGTATCATCGTGAAAAATGAAAATATTCTAAAAAAGGTTATACAGTAATCTGCAGATGTGAAACATCAATTCCAATATTACGGTATCAGAATAACAATGACACACTAATAGCCACTAAGAAATTACTATAAAAGGCTACTATGGGTCCACAAAAACTCCCTCACATTCAGTTCAGCTTACAGTATCTCTATAAGGGGGTACATATAGGTGCATAATACATAATTCCTCTTTCTACAGTAGCACTTACATACTGCGAGCCTGGGTTTGTTAGTAATCTAGATTAAAGCCCCCTAAATACTTTTATGACTACTCCCCTGGGAAAGTCGCAGCCCATCCCCCTGAACCGCCTCGGAGCTTCCTGGGTAGCAGGATCGCATGCGGTCTTTTTGCATTTAATCCAATTTATCATTGCCGGGAGGCTGTCAGAGTCTGAAGTGCACAGGACCACGCATCAGTTTGGATCAGATGTCAAACACCTGAGATTTGGCCACTTTTCACCTGATCTCGGCCTGATTCATCAAAATTGGGTGAAAAGTGGTCAAATTGGACAAGTGGATCTCCAGCTTTAGACTTTGGCTTTGTCTGACTGAAAAAATCCCTGAAGACTTCAGCAATATAAGTAACTCCTTTTTGTGCTCTGTGCTGCTATATTGTAGTACTGCTTTTCTGCTGTACTGTATATACTGTACTTCTGTCCACTGTGGTTTGACTCTGAACAATCTAACATATAGTGCTAAATGTAATAGGGTGTGATAATCAAAAAGTGAGAGAGATTTTGGGAGAGTTTTTCCCATTTTTTTTTAAAGCGGCAATCATTTACACTTCAAAACCAGGTTGATTTTGCCATGTAATTGATTGATGCTTTAAAAAAAATGGCAAAACTCTCCCAAAATCTCTCACTTTTTGATTCTCACACACTATTATATTTGGCCCATAGGCTCAAGTATATGCAGAGATGGATCCTAGATCAGTTATATAGTGTTGTTTTAAATGATCAATCTTTATCACTGCTGGAGAATTATTTATACCCCTTTCACACTGCACAAATAACCTGGGTCCGACCCAGTTGTTGCCGGGTAAACTCTGGTCACTGTGCGGTGGGAAAGCGTCAACAAGAAAAACCTGGGTCCAGCAGCCCAACCTAGGTTAAAAGAAGGGTTTTATTCTAGTTGGATCCGGGTTACCCGTTTACACTGCCCAGCAACCCGGGTCCTATTTACACTATGCGGGGAGGCAGCGTCAGCTCCAAGCTCTGTCTCCTCCCCCGCCCACCAATGATCTGACGCCGATCTGCCACACCCCTGTATGACGTCAGCAACTTGGCTTATTGCCAAGTCGCTGAGGGGAGCTTCATCTCCCAAATGCTGGGTCACTTCCGGGATGGACCCGTGTCCATAGGGGAAAGGAGTTACACCACCTCTCCAGGACCACTTTAAGCCCTGGTGCCACACATGTATTGGAGGGCAGATCACCTCAAGCTTCAGAGACAGATGGTGACTGCAACCATTCTTTTACTACCTTAACAACACCGAAAACCACACAACTCATACAAACCAGGGAGGAAGGGCGGATACCAGGCAACAAGGAAGATATCCATGAAATGGCTGCTTCAGCAAATTCTGAAATGGCCCTAAAAAATCCCACCCCAGTGACTCCATCCTGTAGGCTAACCAACCACACTTCATTACCTGAGCACTATCTCGTAACAAAACATTAACCCTTTCCCACATGCATCCTTCTTCGCAGGCAAGCTATGTCTGTTGAGAGGCGCAGGGATTCATACTTTGGAGTAATAGGGCCTGATTTAGAATTGTCCATAACCCTATTGTTTTTCAATCCATGAATATGCTGAACCTGCACAGCACATATGCAGATCAGGGTCTGCAATGTTGCTCGCAGTGCTCCAGAAGTTGCAGCATGATTGACATGCTGCAGAGGGTCAACTTAGGATAGGAATAAGGAGGGACATTTGCATGTACACACACTTTGGGGGCATGGCCTCATGTGCAGGGGGTGTGGTCTATAACTACAGTGCTCCCACAAGGCCATGCCTCCTGTCCCTCTGTCTCACTGATTAGATGCTATGTGCATGCGCACAGTGTTTATTGCTGCTGCTGTAATATGCTATGGGACACTGCTGGCCCCGGATGGGATGTGGCCAGTCCCCAAAAGTGAGACTGTCCCAGAAAAATTGGAACATTTGGAAGGTATGGGCCAGGACACAAAACCATGCCTCCCCTTTAAAACCACAACCCTTTTTCGCTGCGTGTGCATGGAATCTACAGACCCCCACCGGGCATCATGCAGGTACAGTAAGTGACACCCCTGCCTCCTGATATAAAATGTGATAGCACCATTTATATTTGCCAATTGGACATTTCCATGAGGAGTCAAAGTCAAAGAGTATGGAGCAAATTTACTAAGATGGGAGTTCTATTAAAGATGGGATGTTGCCCATAGCAACCAATCAGATTCTATTTCTTATTTAGCACGTTCTAGAAGATAATATATATCGAATCTGATTGGTTGTACTGGGCAACATCCCCTATGTATAAAGATATGTTTTACACAACAATCTTTCAACAGGAGAGCAGCCTTCCACTATGAGGGTTTTACTCATACCTCTTTCACACTGGCAAATGCTTGAAAGCCGGGTACAAAATCCCTTTCACACTAGCCGCCGGACCCTGCATAAATCCGGGCGAGTGACGTCCTCTGGAGGCGGGGCCAGGGCGGCGCTGGGAGATGACAGCATCTCTCATCGTCTCCTTTACAGTGCAGTGAACGGGACCCGGGATACCCGTTTAAACTGCGCCTGGTCAAGACCTAGGTTGAAATCCCGGAACGCTGGACCCAGCATAATCTACCAGGATCCATTCACACTGACCAATTTCCCAGGTTGATGCGCGTTCATATGAAATATTGGGGTGTATTCAATGCCGCGGCGAGTGGCCAGCGAGGGGGGTAACAGCGAGGATTGCAGAAAACCAGCGATTCTCGCTGTTTAACCCCCGCGCTGGCCGCTCGCTATTCAATGTTCTGGGGAAATCCTCGCCGTCACAGGACGGCGAGAATTCCCCAAAACAGCGAGATCCGCGGCTAATGCAGAAAACTCACTGTATTTAGCCGCGAGTCTCACTGGTTCAGGAGCCGTATACGCCGATTTCCCCTCGCTCAAAAAATGGAGCGAGGGGAAATTGGCGTATGAGGGGGCTGCGTTGAATACTGTCAGGGTGAGTGGTGACAGCGAGCAGGAAGCTCTGCTCGCTATCACCACTCGCCCACAGCATTGAATACCTGCCATTGATATAACCCAGGAAATATTTGTCAGTGTGAAAGGGGTATTAGTCTGTGGCTCCATTCCCTTGCACTCTCTGAGGCATTACCCCAGTCACACGCCTCCCTGCCCTAACATAACTTTATGATTGGACATGTCTCTGCCTAAAAAAAAACATGAGCACACTCATCCATCTGAACTACTCTGTGCTGCTGTGGGCATTGTAATGCTATATCTGGTTACACATGGATGAATAGGAAATGAGGGATGATAACAAATTGTGCTCTGACCCCGACCAAAGACATTTGAAAAATTAGTCAGTTGTCAGGCCCTAATAAAATCATACATTTGAGATAAGTGACAAAAGTGTTTATAGAAAGAATAAGCAGCATTATTTGTGACTCATAAAGGTGACCTTTCAAATAAGCAGAAAATGAGAAAACAGAAAAGTCAATAGCGGCGTAGACAGAAATAGACCGCTGTGGTAAAAAACAGCTTGCTTCCAGCTTGGCTTAAAGTCTTCTAAAACTTACAATGAAACACAAAAGAGGTTAATTAATGTTAAAGTATAAATATAGAACATACCGTACTGTAGAAAGTTTTTTTTAGTCTACATTATATTTTGTATTAACAATATCGCACCTGATGGGTTGGAAGTAAATCCTTTGTGCAGAGCATTTTTTATGCTCCAATATTACACAGAATGAAACAATTGGATGCGACAAAACCGCTTAACGAGACTGATCTATTAAATTTGATATGCGACACTTGTACATCTCTGGATGATTGAGTCTGAAACTGTAAACAAAGGGCTATGGTG
This sequence comes from Crinia signifera, assembly GCF_055691185.1. Taxonomy (NCBI): domain Eukaryota; kingdom Metazoa; phylum Chordata; class Amphibia; order Anura; family Myobatrachidae; genus Crinia; species Crinia signifera. The sequence continues at coordinate 50,847,238 of NC_139220.1, read as the reverse complement.
CAGCAGCTGTGGCCTTATTCATATGTGTAAGGAACCACTCAGCTGAAAGAAAGCGGCTGTGCAATTGGTGCAATTACAATTCAAATGCAGCAGGAGGCGCCTGTAGAAGATAAAACAAGCAAACAATCACGCACAGGGCATGTGAGCAGCGCTTAATAAATTTAAACCAGTTGGATGGAAAAAATTAAAAACAATTACATAAACAATATACAATGGATGCACAATAGATACACAATAAAAAGCTTATATTAAGATCACGCCATAGGACAATGCATGGAGTGTGAAATGGCCCAGGGGAACAAGAGGATATTGGGTATAGTGGGTCACAGGTAAGTGCACTTTACCGGTTTTTGGAGTGACCTTTAGATCCAGGAAAATCCACTTTTTTAACAAACGATGTTGATCCTCACCATTTATCACGGTATAGTGTAGGTCGTTTGGAGGAAGAAATACACCATGGGCTTCGGCTTTTCTACTGGTATTTTGCCCTAGTGGACTATATTGGGTTATAGCCACCAGGGTAGTCCAGGATGCGGTGTCCGCCAGGAGATGGAATGTCACTGAAAACGGGGCTTCTGCTCACACGGTCCTCCCACTATGTTGGCTGGATGGAGTAAGCCACTGCTGGATTTGAGGAACAGTGTCCGCCACACAATTGTAGTTTGGTCACTAAGGGGTACCTGGTATCCAAGAGTACACACTGGGCAAGATGGTAAACGTTTTTGGGGTCCTGGGCGTGAAAGAACAGGGCTGTCCACCTAACGCGTTTCACTGCCAACTGCAGCTTTATTAAAGGTGATCACCTGGGGCCCACCCAGCGTTTCTTTGGATACGCTCCCCGCCTTTGTGGGCACGCCCATGAAACGCCGGGTGTCCACCCCGGAAGCCCCCTGGCTGCTAATCAATATGCAAATGCCCCAGCAAGTGAAAATCTCACCAAAGGCATTTGCTCCTGGGGTCTGCACATGTGCATTACGGCCTATGCGCATGCACAGTCCCCCACCATCGTTAACGGGGCACACTTCGAACCTTAACGAGCAAGTCTGAATCAGCCCTAGGGATGGATTTTACCCAATAGCGAATACTATACCATAAAATGTATAACATTAAAATGACTGGAATAAAAGTATATTGGGCCTGATTCAGGTTGGCATGCTAAGCAGCATACATTCGCTGCATAGCGACCAGGTAAACAAATGAATGCGAATGGATGTGTGTGCTTACATATCCGTTCTCATGCGGCCGTATGGGCGAAAAATCATTCGATGATCACCGATCATCGAATGATTTTTTACCTGTTCGCAAATAAAGGTCTGTACTGTCTTTTATTTGCCACGAACATGGGCGAATTGGGGGCGGATACTGACGTCATGTGGTTTTAAATCAAAACAAACCAGATCTGAACCCCAAGTGATTCCAAACTGGGACTCGGTTTGACTCGAAACCCCTAAGTTTGTATGTGTTCATATTTCAGGAACACCGAACCGCACATCTTTACTTCAAATATACCTTTAAAACTTGTTTTTATATTCTAGATTACCCCATGAGGGGTAGATTTATTAAGCTTGGTGAAGTGATAAAGTGTTCTTTATCACCGGACAATCAGCTCCTACCTGTTATTTTTCAAACCAATGGGGCGATTCTCTAAGACAGAAATGCGGTAAAAACCCAGTTATCTGGGTTTTTACCACATTTCTGTATGCTCTAAACCCCCTACGTATTGTCATCGCTGCGGAGGGAATCGCCAGGAAAAAGCTGGCGATTCCCTGCAGAAGTCTATGGGCTTCTTACCGCAGCGCTGTGTGAGGGATCCATCACGGATCCCTCCCAGCATGCCCTGTGGCTGGCGCGTCACTCTGCGCATGCGCAGATGGACTCCCGGGTCACAGACATCGCAAGGGACAGCTCTTATCGCAAGAGCTGTCCCTTGCATTAATAACCGCATATGTTAGAACGAATGCCATTATTAAAAATGCGATGCCCGGCGATACAGGGCTGCGGATGTTACAACATCCCGCCCCAAGCCTGTAACTTCACAGTTAGGAGCTGATTGGCCAGTGATAAAGTACCAGCCACATTATCACTTCACTGAGCTTAATAAATCTGCCCCTCAGTTGCTTAATTGGAGTTTGGGGATTGAAAGGCACAAAGTGTATCCAATACTGGGAACACATCCTCAGGGCTATATAAGGCTGCGGACTGAGCTAGGAATACATCCTCAGGGCTATATAAGACTGTGGACTGAGCTAGGAACACATCCTCAGGGCTACTGTATATAAGGCTATGGACTAAGCTAGGAATACATCGTCAGGGCTATATAAGGCTGTGGACTGAGCTAGGAATACATCCTCAGGGCTATATAAGGCTGTGGACTGTGCTGGGAATACATCCTCAGAGCTATCTATGTAATGCTAAGGACTGAGCCAGGAATACATCGTCAGGGCTATATAAGGCTATGGACTGAGCTTGGAATACACCCTCAGTGCTATATAAGGCTGTGGACTGAGCTGGGAATACATCCTCAGGGCTATATAAGACTTTGGTCTGAGCTAGCCTAGGAATACATCCTCAGGGCTATATAAGGCTATGGACTGAGTACATCCTCAGGGCTATATAAATCTACATGCATGGAAGACATCTACCTACAGTATACCACCCACCAGGCAGCTGGGACTACATCCCACTTTTATATCCATTACGTACACTACATTGTTTTTGGAGAAGAGTACCCGGCCTACAGGGCTGCCAATAGGGGGGTGCTGAGGGTACAGCAGTTCCGGGCCCCAGCCTCTGGAAGGGCCCAGGCTGCTAATTCTGCCCAACGAAACCCCCCTGACTGCCTCTGCTGCACTGCGCTCAGTGCACTGAACAAAGCAGGTCCCGGAGCACAGGCTTATTCAGCTCAGGATGGCAGTGGCCAATTAAAATGCTGCACTAGCTTTTGAGCCAATCAGAGCTCAGGCACTGGCAGCTAATCAGAGTGGCTGCCGGTACACAAGCTCTGATTGGCTCACCATCCGGTGCTGCATTTTAATTTGGCTTTTGGCATCCTGAGTTGAAGAAGCCTGCACTCCGGTACCTCTGGGCTGCAGCTCAGCGAAGAGGTGATGGGGAGCAGGAGCTGGGTTACGGTAAATCAAGTGAGGAGGGTCCCAAAATTCCTGATGGCAGCCCTGCCGGCCTAATGTAGGGTACACACCAGGACGACCCGCTCACGATGCACATCGTGAGCGGGTCGTCGGTGTCTCATCCGACCTGCTCACGGTGACGCGGGGGGGCACGACCCACTCACGATGTGCACCGTGAGCGGGTCCGATCCGATGGCGACCCACACCCGGCTGTATGGTCGTCATTCAGATCCTACCTGCAGCAGGTAGGATCTCAATAACGACCGACCCGCGGGACCGCGGATCGGTATCGGTCCACACCAGGACAGAAAAGGGCCCAATCACCACACAATCTACATCCAATTGGTCGGAATTGGATCTAGATTGAGGGGATCGGGCCCTAGTCGTCCTGGTGTGTACCCAGCATAACTCCCAAAATGTAAAGGCACAGTACCTGGATTCACCAGGGCAGATGTGCTACACCATAGTAGTAAGTCTGGCTATGCGTTCTCATCTTGAGCACGATTGCTGTTTCCTGTGGAATGAATGACAGGCAATGATCTTCCCACACAGGAGCTACTGTCCCTTGGTTGAGGGCAGGAACACTTCCCATAATAGCAGATGGATCACAGGGGATCAGGGAATCCTCAGAATGTTGGGGGAGCTCTTGATATTTCACAGCTTCACCTACTCAGCAGGGCATAAAGTTCTCCAGCCAAAAATCTGCAGACCGAAGCTCGATGTGACAGTGCCCAGATGGCACCTGAGTTAGAAGCAGGCAGAACTGCTAGACAAAGCAGAACGCAGACACAGAGAACGAGAGAGCAGGGAACATAATTCATCGTTTGCGCCCTAAGAACACTTATTCTCTTTTAACTATTTCTCTACTGTAATTAATACAATATAATAATGCATTATACAGTAGCTATTGCATACACAATATAATCATGTCATTGTTTAGATGCCTCAGATTGTACTGTTAAGGCCCCCATACACTATGCGACTTGGGCCTGATTTCACCCAATTTGGATGGATCGGGGCATGAAATCAGACCAAATCGCATGTGCAGAACCCCGTCCGACCCGATGCGCGGTCCCGTGCGCATCGGGTCAGAGTTGGGAGGACGGACGGGTTGCTCATAAAATTTGGTAAATCTTATGTGCAGCCTGGAGGTGGGCAGGAGACGCCAAGAGAGGAAGTGAGTGGCAAACACGCCAAGGGGCGAGGCACCAGAGAGCCTTGTAGGGGAAGCTGGTAAGCAGGCACACATAGAAAAAAAAAACATACAAATGAATGGGCAACCAGGGATTGGCTGATTAGCTGAGAGAGCTCTCAATCAATCACTGGCTGCCCATTTATTAATATGTTTTTTTTTTCTATGTGCGCCCACCGCCTGGCTTCCCCTACCCAGCTCTCTGATCCACTCGCCACCTGAACTGCCTGCTGCGTGCCCTGCCCAGCTCTCCACGATCAGCTCCCCCGCCGCCCCGCCAGGCTCACGGCTCCCTCATCTGCAGCTCCCTGGGAACTGCATGTGATAAATTGCATGCAATTTATTACATGCAAAACTGGGCACATCTACAGATTTATTGTTCGATCTGCCTGGTTGGAACAAAAACCTGGTAATGGAGGCAGTGAATATACGCAGCAAAGAGCTAAGGTCTGAATTGGGCCCTTAGTTTTCTCTAGGATTGTTGCCTCTAAGATATGGATCCTGGCAAAGAAACTATTACACCAAGACATATTAAGTACGAGAAACTGCAGGAGTTGCAACATTTATAGGCTAAAACACCTGATCAGGATCCCTTGGATGCCAGTTAAAATTGACCACATCTTAAAGAGTTAATAGTCATCATTCGACTACACTAATGGTGGGATGCATCATGCATCACTTATTACATGCAATGCATCCCACCACTAAGCATAAACATAACAGCATTTAGCGTAACATCCTAATTTATCGTTGATGGCAAGCGGGACCTGCCACTCCAGAGGCGTGACCGTTCCTGGAAAAGGGACATAGCCATGGGCGGAGTCGTGAATGAGCACCCCGATCCCCGTTTTCATCACTTTGGGGGCATACGTAGTGCTCTCCGAGCATGTGGGCAGCCCACGGCTCCCCTGCCCACACTGAATAGATGCTGTGTGCATGGAACTGTCCCACCTGCCCGCAGGACACCATGATCTGTGAGTGAGACAACCAATTAGCGGGACTGTCCTTCTGTTATGGGGACAGGTGGGAGGTATAAAATAATGGTTGTGAAAGAGATCCAGCTGATCTATGTATGATTACCATTACTTTATGTTGCAAATAATCTTACTTGTATTAGATTTGGAAAGAATAGCAATATCTTGGTCAGTTATGTAAATTCTATTTTCCCTGTAACATCTCAAATGATCAGACAGGTACAGATGTGTCCTGTTACACTTTTGCCGCAATCACGCAATATGGCACCTCCCGGCACTCCCTGTCCCATGCAACTCAGCTTGCACCGAGATTCTATTTTGCTCAACTATGTGTTTCATTTGCAATGATATAAAACAAAACCCCTTCTCGAGACTGCACTAATGAAACTGATATGCAACACTTGTATAACTGTATACGACTGAATATACAAATTGCCACAATACAGCGGCTGTGTACCATCTGCGGTGGGCGGACGAGGGGTGGACACACGACGGATAGAATGTGCAGGGGCTGGTGGGCGCATGCATACTCATTTCATCCCTTTCTGCCGGGTAGCACTGAGCAACACCAGCGCTCAGCTTATCCGCTGCCAGAAAAAACATGCTGTGCGGCAGTTGATAAACTGTACCCCAGGCCTCCCTCTGTTAGGGGACCCCCTGTCTGAGGACTGTGAAATAAGAGGGCAGTACGGATGGTGTGATGGTTAGTATTACTGCCTCACAGTGCTGAGGTCATGGGTTCATTTCCCACCATGGCCCTAACCGTGCGGAGTTTGTATATTCTACAGTGCTTATGTGGGTTTCCTCCGGTGTGCATGTACATGTGATAGGAAGGGAAATTACATTGTAAGCTCCACTGGGGCAGGAACTGCTGGGAATGTTTAAATATTCTCTATACATATTTTGTCCCCCCTGGAATCATGTTGGGAGGTATGCACAACCTTGTGCTGAGCTGGAGAGAGAGACAGCTGCAGCAACAGCCTGTCCTCTCTCCCCTCTCATTTTTTTTTCCCAAGGGGGCCTTTCCCAGAGACCCTGTCCGGTGGTCATTTGTTTTCTTCTTCTGTACAAAGCCCCTTGACTTAAACACAGGGGGTTATTTAGACTTGATCCCTGGTCTGAGAAATCGCAGCCCGGATGATTATCTCTCCACTGCGCATGCGTACAGATTGTAGCGCGCATGCGTGAGGTCACCCAGCTATAAAATCCAGTGTCTTTTTTAATTGCTAGCCATTCACTAGTTGATTGACAGGAATCTGGCGTTTGGTGGTGGTAACCAGCCATTATCTGGGAGTGTCAGGGAAAACGCAGGCGTGACCGGACGTTTTCATGGAAGGCGAGAGACGTCAGCTCCGGCCACAATCAGCCTGCTTCTATCTCAGCCATTGAGTAAGTCCAGGGCATCGTGCAGACGGCACACACTGGGAAAATCATTTGAGTTGCGAATGGATTTGCCGCTAATCTGCAAAATTTTCGAAAGCCTTTCACAGAGCGGGATTACACTGTGTCTGAGCGGCAGATAACTGATCACAGGCCTGAATAAGCCCCACAGTTAGGAGAATATCTGCTCTCTTCAGACTTCTAGATTTTATTAAATGACAAGTCAAATGGGACATTTTTAGTGATGGCCAATGAAAGCGTATCTTAAATCTTCTATTTACAATACAATTGCATCATAAGAATCCCAGTAAAATAATGATCTATTCCATCCATCGCGCTGTGCCGCCTAAGGGTTAAAGCATAGGATGCTCTGATAATGAAAGTGGGTTTGTCAGCATAGCAGCGTCTGGAAGTCTTTTCTTCCTCAGCACAATGTCCCTGTGCCTGCCGTGTGATGTCCCTCAGCCAGCTCTGTGCTGCATAACTACTCAGTATTCCAGTCGTCTTGGCACGGGGCGAACAGAGCCGCTGCAGCAGTGTCAGTCTGACAAACAGGGACCTTATAAAGCCCCTCCCTAGGGCACACCCACCCTGTGTTTAAAGACTCTCTGTTCTTCTAATGCTAATTCGTGACCCTGCAATAGAAAATGGATGTTCTACATTCCCGTCTATTCTGGACCCAGCCTCCAGCAAAAAAAGATTAACTTGGGTTCAGTACACTTATACATTGAACTGACAAGGACACAGTTAATGCGACCATTGGCTCACTGAGAGGGTCTGTATCCTTGTCATTGGTTATACAGCTAAAGACTTTCATGCATCTGGCACCTGTATAGCATTTGATGCACCATTATCTCCCCCTTGTGGCACTGTGCCCTTGAACTGAACCTCCTCCTGTACCTATCATTCCCAGCGGTGGTTGAGTCATGCTGTATATTGCTGCACGTACCTGTACGTCCCTTTACAACTCACGAGTTCCTCTTTTGCTGAGTTTTAAACATTTATATCTGGTTACATAAATAGCAATAAGCCATGATATACCTTATTCTCCAAACAATTAAACGCGCAACAATCATTTTGATTGTAAAATCTGTTATTGGCTCTTTGTTTATTTTCTGTTGTGTTTTATCTTCCTGTGTAACTATCTCATCTCTTGTCTGAGTTGTGTCTTCTGCCCTCACTCCCTCTTTTGGCTTTGATGTCATAGACGGCATCTGCAATTCCCCCATCCCTCCTCATCATAAATATCCGAAGCGCATTATATATTCAGATGGAGTCGCTTTTTTTTTGTCTGATTTAGTCTATAGAGACTGCAGCCAAGTAAAACGGCAGACTAGCTCATACACACGTACTGTCCTGGTGCTTTGCTTCAGTCCTGCCCTGCAGTATGCACTACTGTTCCCATTGTGACCCCACTGCATATGGCTGTCAGTGTATATCAATCAACCTGATATCACAGGTTTGCCGGCAGTCAGTCCACTGAGGGAAAATCATTTTATACCAGTCTACATAACAATCCTTCAGAATGACATCCTGTAGCCAACATTGACATGTATTCTTTAAATGAAAGAGGTTCACTTTTTTATTTTAGCAATGCATTCTGCAGGTTGCACTGAACACACAGGGGTAATTCAGACCTGATCAGTTCTCTGCTTATTTGCAGAGACCAGCAATCAGGTAATTGCCACCCAGCCAGAGAGAAATCCTGCCATGTGCAAGCATGCAAATTGATGTGCATGGCTTGTTAGAGGCCGATCGGCGATTAGCAGCAAATCCATACGCACGCCGCTCAACATTGAAGGAATTTTCCATTGTGTGCAGTCTGTGCGTAGCCCAGGACTTACTCGGTGGCTGCAATAGAATCAGGCTGTATCGGGCTGTAGCTGATATGACTTCCCTTCAAACACCTGGCTCGGGCACACCGGTGTTTTCCCTGACACTCCTAGAAAAGGCCGGCTACCAACCACATACGCTGGCTTTCTGTCAATCAACTTGCAAACGGACAGCGATGAAAAAATTCACTGGATTTCATCGCAGGGAGGCCTACGCACTACCAGCCCATAGGCGTGCGCAGCCCATTTTATTAGAGGGTGCACCATGGGGGGGGGTGTCCATCACATCTATTGGGCGTGTCCATCACCGCCTATGGGCATCAATGCAAACTAAATAGGTGACTTAGTTATGTATATGCACTTCAGAATACTAAAAACAGGGACAGTGCGCGCCGAAGGTGCGCTACAAAAATTTACACTGTAATGCCCATTACACATAATGCCACACACAGTAATGCCCATTACATATAATGCATTGCACAGTAATGCCCATTCTACATAATGCCATCCAACATAATGCTCATTCCACATAATGCCACACACCATAATGCCCATCACACAGTAATGTCCATTCCACATGCCAGGGCTTGACAAATTTTTGTAAAAAGGGACCATAGGGACAGTGCGCGCGCCGAAAATTTTCACCGTAATGCCTATTACACGTCACACAGACATTACATAGTATACCACATGCCATAATGCCCATTATATGTTGTGCCTCACACGGTTAAGCCCATTACGTCTCAGACCGTGATGCCCATTACACATTATGCCACACACCGTGATGCCCATTACACATTATTACACATTATTTGACACAAGTGATGCCCATTACACGTTATGCCACACACCATAATGCCCATTACATGTTGCGCCTCACACCGTGATACCCATTACAAGTGCGCCTCACACCGTGATATCCATTAGATGTTGTGCCTCACATCATGATGCCCATTACGTCTCAGACCATCATGCCCATTACACATTAAGCCACACACCGTGTTGCCCATTACACATTATACCACACACCCTCGTGCCCATTACACATTATTACACATTATTTGACACATGTGATGCCCATTACACATTATGACACACACACCGTAATGCCCATTACATATTATATAAAACAGGACAGACGGGGGCAAAGATGGACAGATAGAACAATATAGATAGACAGATGGACCAGGGGAGGGGCGAGCACAGATGGATGGATGGGGGGGTAATAGACAGATGGGGACAAAATACCATATTGGGGGGACAGACTAACGGATGGAGGAGAAGCATAGACAGAGGGAAGAGTTGGGGGGGGCAAAGGAAGGAAAGGCTGGGAAGAGCAAGGGGGGGTTATATATATGTAAGTACAGTATGTGTGTGAGTATATATATATATATATATATATATATACACACACACAAACTCTTACTGTACTTGTAAATGTGCTGCCTGCCTTACTTTCACTTATGTAGATCTTTGGTGAGGCAGACAGTCTGTGCACAACGACTCCTGCAGGTCCACGGCCACGCCTCCTTCCTTCTCTCTGCAGCCTGCGTGCTCAGCCAATCACTGAGCCGCAGGCTGCTGTGTCAGATGTGATTGGACAGCTAAGCCGTCGCTCAGCTGTCTTGTCCTATACGGCGCCGGCACCCTATATGGTGCTGTCAATCAGCAGGACTCCCGGGACCCGGAGCAGAGCGCAGCGCGATAAGTAAATACACAGCCTGTCCTGCACAGGCGTCGGCGCCCACCGCAGACCCCGCTGGCGCTTGCTCCTCCAAGCAGCCGCGGGGTCTATCTGGCTGCAATCGTGCGGGTGCGCGGGGGTGCCCGATCATTAGGAGGTGCCTGTGCACCCCTGGCACCCCCCGTGCGCACGCCTATGTACCAGCCGTATCCATGGACAGTGTATCGATTATAGCCCAGCCTGCGAATTTGCAGCCCTGGGATCAGGTCTGAATAACCCCCACTGTTTGGCATGCTAGGCATGCACAATGGGAATTTCAGGAATTGCTTTCTATGGGCCGCATTTATCAATCAATATTTCTGGCTAAATCCCCCGAAAACTCTTGTTTTCAGAGGTTAGCCACAAATATTAAGCATCCCCTGAATTTATCAAAAGGGTACGCAACAGGAATCTCCAATCCCTGCTGCGATCCCTCCTGCCCCATTGCCAGCAGCCTCCCCCATAGGTTTCTATAGGGGATGCAAAGCTGCCTGATGTATCAACATCGGACAGCAGTGCATCGCATCCCTGGGCTATCAGCATTCTGAGATGGTGGTAGCCCATTGTTGCCTATGGGCTACACACCGCACTGCTGCCGGGTCAGTGAAGTTGGCGGGGGGTCAGCACAAACCACGCATGTGCAGACCCCCCCCGACTTCCGGCTCAGCACATAGCAAGGATGGGCTCCTTTTGGAGCCCTGTCCCTGCGAGAGGGGGATGATACATCCTACCGTTAGGATCACATTTTACAATGCAATCCTGGATGGTAATATTCTGTCCAATTGCAATTATAAATGTGCCCCTATGTCCTTTACAGCTAGCAGACCTTACCCAAATCACTACTTGGCCTCATCTTCAGCAAAACAGAGCAGTTATGCCCAGTACACACCAGAATGCTGCACATCGTGAGTGGGTTGTAAGATGATCATACGACCCACTAACGATCTGACGGAGCTTACGACCCGCTCACGGTTTGCATCTGATCGCGACCTGTACCCAATTGAATGGTCGTTTTCAGATCCTACCTGCTGCAGGTAGGATCTGGAAAATGACCTAAGGACCAGCTGGGCCGCAACTGGGGATCGGATCTGAAATTGCCCAAAACATGCCCAATTTACATACAATCGGTCGAGATTGTATCTAAATTGGGTCATTTTGGCCCAAATCGTTGTGGTGTCTACCCTACATTAGGATCCCATGGGACCTTAGAAAAGATTCTGGCTTGGAGTCCCAGACTGTTGGTCTGAGCTCAGAAATATAGGGTGAAATTTAATAGGCTGAGAGATTCAGAAAGTGAGAGATTTGGTATGAAATTTCGGTACTTGTTTCCTAGAACGGCACCCACTAAGCTATGTGCTTAGTGGGCTATTCTGCGTAGGGAATCGCATCGCATTGCATGGGCCATTTTAGTGCCGTGCGATGCGATTTTTTTATGTAATTTATTCATTGCTCTGTGTGCCCCAGGGGATCGCATCACACTTCCTGCAAAATCGCATGCGATTTGATAGGGTGTGCAATCCCATTACATTAGCTATACAATAATATGATTGTATGTAATAAAAAGAGGTTTTACGCACCCCCCACTATCCAAGCCACCCTGAAGCGTGGCGAGCGCAGCGGAACATGTCCTCCAACTTTTTCATACCCCCACTATCCACGTCGGTGTGGAGTTGATTTTATATAGTGTAGAGAGCGCAGCGAGCCACTGAGCCCGAAGCGTGTCGAGCGCAGCGAGCCCCGCGAGGGGACGCGGAATACATGTAAAGTAATCCGCGTTCCCCTCGCCATACTATATAAAATCAACTCCACGTCGACGTGGATAGTGGGGGTATGAAAACGTCGGAGGACGCATTCCGCCACGCCTCACGGGGCACGCTGCGCTCCCCACGCTTCGGGGTGGCGTGAATAGTGGGGGTGGGGGGGCGTAAAAGATCATTGTATGTCATACAATGATATTATTGTATAGCTAATGTAATGGCATCTCACACACTATAAAATCGCATGAGATCACATGTGATTTTGCGGGAGGTGCGATGCGATCCCCTGGGGCACACAGAGCAGTGAATAAATTACATGAAAAAATCGCATCGCATCGCACAGCACTAAAATGGCCCATGCAATGCGAGTTCCCTACGTTTGCGTACGTAGGAAATCTGGGCGCCGTTCTAGGAAACAAGTACTGAAATTTCCATTATTTTTTTTAAAGCAGCAATCATTTACACTTAAAAATCTAATTGATTTTAAATGATTGCCGCTTAAAAAAAAAAAAAAAATGGAGATTTCTTACCAAATCTCTCACTTTCTGATTCTCTCATCCTATTGAATTTCACCCATTATGTTTTAATGTATTGTTTGTCTCTAATTAATATTGGCCAATATTGTGTGTATGTTTTAAATTTTAATACATTTCAATTTATTATATTATTCAGAGCAGCGCTGTTTCTCTATTTTTCTTTTGTGTCTGAGTTACTATACAAGTGGCTTGGTAATCCCTTTTGAAACAGCTGCAGATAGGAGTAATCAATTAGATCAGCTCTCAATAGTATTTTAGGTTTTCTTTTGTTCTGGACAAGATATTCTGAATTTGGTGACCTGGAGTCCCTTAATTATTCTCATCTAAGATTTAAGTGACTAAAATATTTACATTCAGAGGAGTACATATCAGCAAAAGTGTCATACGATTGAAGAAAGATCCAGGATATAACGACTGGTGAACCATATACAGTATGTAATATAGGTACATTATCTGAATCCTTTAGAGCAGGGGTGTCAAACACAAGGCCCGCGGGCCAAATCCGGCCCGCCAGACCTCTTCATGTGGCCCGCGCAGCCGCCGCCAGCCTTCACCTTTTATTCTCGATTTTTTTTTTAAACAAGAAAGCCGCCTCTTCAGCGAATGCGCGGCAGCCTACAAGCCAAAGAACGTCTGCCCTCTAGCGCAGTGCCGCCGGTCGTCAACCCCTCCTCCGCTCCCACCTGCTGTATAGGAGCCAGAGAGAGGAAAGAGCAGGTCCGTCGTGGTGAATGGTGCTGCTGCTGTGCGCTCCAGGTCACTTACTGCTGAGTGTGCACTGCACAGTGACCGGGAGCACGCTGCCCCCCACTCCTGGATAGATAGTGCGAGGAGTGCTACTCACAGGAGGGAGGGGGAAATGCGCCTTTGTGAGAGCGCAGCTGTGTCCTTGGTGGTGGAGCAGCTCAGACTGGAGTGGACGCATCAGAGCGGGTAAGTGTCAAACTATCTGCCTATGTGTGTGTGTGTGTGTGCACTAGCACATTGCAGCCCATCATTAATTGCTGTGTCCCATGATAATAAGCAGGACATATGCCCTAAGACTGAGTGCTGCCCCCCTGTGCAGGCAGCGTATAGCAGGAGGGAAATGCTACTGCTGAGTATACAATAATTGAATGCAGTGACAATAATTTATGATAATAAAGAGTGGACACATAGTCCTACAGATACAAACGGCCCTTTGAGGGTGACCAAACTGCTGATGCGGCCCCCGATGAATTTGAGTTTGACACCCCTGCTTTAGAGGAAATTAAACTTGTTATTCCAGAGAGAGCTCTGTACCTGTAACATCTTTAATTAAAAGAGAGACTTTTCAGCATAATGACTTCTGGAATAAAATTCTCTGACTTAATTTCTAAGGAGACTATTGTTCTAGAGGGAAGTTTTGTACCCATACTGTTTTATTAAATGTAATTAATATTTGAATTGAAAGTGATTTATTTATGTTAAACAGTACAGAATGGCTGTTTATAAAATTTCAATATGTAGCGGGAAATTTACTAAGATTGAATGGGTATGAATACACGTATTCGTACCCACTCAATGTCAAATTCAGCTAATTAGCTTCAGCTAGTTTACAGTCAGCCACATTCAGCTGGTTTGCTGTCTTTATATATGGCAAGCGCAGACGAATTCTGGTTTACAAATGAATACACCATCGATAGAACACTGCCGTATATGGCCATGATTTCTATGGTGGTGTACTCATTTACTATCATTCGTAGGGCTGAATTGGGCCGGTAATTCAGCAGAAAATACGACTGGAAAATACTCCTAATTTTCCAATTGTATTTGGCTGAAGCCTGCATGTTAAGAAGGAAAAAAGTGTGCTCTGCGCTCAATTATAGCAGCTTTTAAAGGTTTGGATATGATTTACTAGAAAGAAAAAGCGCTTGTATATCTTGATCATGTAACATACATGACAGTAAAAGTGCTTAGCCGCTAAAAGAAAGAAAAAAGGTTAGTGATAAAAAGGTTTACAGCCCTTAACGGGCTTTTTGGGGGGAGTTTGAGGGTCCTGGCTGTGGATGAAATGTAGCACTAGATGTGAAGATCCCCGGCAGCTCTAACTGTCCCTAAGCTTACCTAGGTCTTCTGGCTTTTCATTCTTCCTCCATGCCGTCTGTGTTCCGGACCTCCGGGATTAAGTACAGTGGCCAAAATACAGTGAACGGATTTCAACAGATTGACCACTCATTTTGGGCCGCCGACAGCATCTCCTGCACGCCCCTTTCATTTTATGCAACAAAATTAGTCTCCGCTATTAAATAAATTGTGTCAGAAAAACATGGGACTTTTTGGAATTTGCACTTATTTGTCTCACAACATAAGTTACAGATGGAGCGCCTCTCATTCTTGCCCAGGGATTTCCAGAATCTGTCCACTGACAATCGCCGGGGTAGAGGCGGTCCATCTGACTGGAACGCGCTTGTATCTCACACACACGCGCGTCCCAGTTTCCCGTCGGCGGAGGGACGGGAACCCTGTCCGTCTCCGCTTCAGGGAGACGGACAGGGTTAGGGGGGGGTGCGGCAAGGCGGCGGGGACCCGGAGCGACAGTCGGTGAGGCGGCGGGGACCGAGGGGAGCCCCGTTGTAAAGGGAAGCGCACGCATCGCGTCCCCTTACGGTGGCTGGCGGGGGATGGCGGATGGCGATTCTTCTGCCATCCCCTGCAAAGATGGCTCGCGCTCCATCTGTATCCTTACAATTAATGTGTTTGCAAACAGTAATACATGTGGTAAGGGAATACGGATAAAGTGGACAGTGGGCAAAACTGCATTTATGAGTGAAGACATTAATGACACTTTTTAAAAATGTCCCTTGTACAATCTGGGAATTCCTTGTGTAGTTGAATCCAGAGTGGGCAAACAGTACGTCAATCAACTGTGTAAATCCCACAGCACTAATGGCAGATACTGGATGCCCATCTAACACCAGTATAGTTGCTATAGCCTCAGTAATCTGCTCTGACTATATAACCTATATACAGTATCTGGAAGTATCTGCAAACAGAAAATATTGGGGGGGCTTTCATGTGAGATAGAGCCAAACGACCACTTCTGTTGGTGTAGTTAAGCCCAAAAATAGTCCAATAGAAAATACCAAAAAATAACACTTACCAACCAATGAGAAGTGTCATTAAATACATTTTTAATCAATTAAAACATCATAAAATAATGCCCAATCTTAATCATTTTAAAAATTATTAGATTAACTAACTAGGTATATGTCATCAATTTAGATTTTTACATACACTGGGGAGATGTGTGGTGTCTAGGGTGTTCAGACAGAATGCAGGTGGCTTGCCCACCTTTCTGGGGGGGCAAGAACGGGGACCCAATTTTCGGGAGTCTCCCGGCCGTTATGGGAGGGTAGGCAACCATGAGTATAGCAGCAGAAAATCTGTCACATTGTTATATTTTCTCCTTTTTAAAATAGTCTAATTGCCGGATTCAGTTAGCTGCACTATTCAATCAGAGCCGGCAATAAGCTTGCAAGCTGCACTTAAGGACTTTTTATTGCAGCTGCAGCAAATATGTTAACTCATAACTGGGTACTTTCCCCTTGAATCTACAGGTTAACGTGTGCTAGCTGCAAGTTTACCACATAAGAAAAAGGGTCTTCAAATAGTAGGCCTGTGGCTACCACTCGTTTTCCCTGCAGTAAATTGAATTCAAGGTTTATTGAATCGGGCAATTAGTAAAACCATAGTTGTCTTATTAAATCCAAATTTTAAATATTTATAAGACAAAAATAAGCCTCATTGCCAAACTGTTTAATTAGCAGCTGTGCAATCCTCACCCATTCCCCCATTTTTCTGGTTATACCCAATTCTGACAAGTTCATATCTACCAAAATTCCTGATTGTAAATTTGGCATAACCAGGCTACACTCCCAATTTAGGCACTCACCCCTATCTTTGAACATATATTTTCTCTGAGTGGCCAATAAAGAACCACTAGTGCCTGTGATTTTATAGATCTCCAGTGTATATTTAACGTCACACATCCCTCTCACAACATAAAATTACACTCCATTACTACTATATCTACATACCCAATCCAGCCAAAGCCCTACCCAAAGGAGCAGCCATATGTCTTTTCTGCAAACCATTAATGTTTTTTTGCATTGAAATGTAAGAACCCCCCTACTTAGTGTTGTTTTACTATCCCTAAATGTGCAATAGACATATACGTTTGTGCTTGCACACAGCATTGAATGACAGAAAAGATGGCATGTATATGATATGAATGATTTTTTCGGCAAATGGTTCCCAAACGCGGCACCCCAACAGTCCAGGTTTTAACTATATTCATGGTTCAGCACAAATGGTAAAATCAAATTGACTGAGGTACTAATTAAATCAACTGTGGCCAAGCGCGTATATATTTAAAAAACTTAAAACCTGGACCATTTAGGTGCCTTGAGGACCATGTTTGCAAATCTCTGGGTTATTAATTAATGGAGTAGCTTTGTCATGAAATGGGGGAAAAATATCTGGACTCTAAAAAACTAATTTTTATTTTACAAAATAGGAACAGGTTATTATATATTTTTAAACCCAATTTATACACACTTTTAAAAACTGTTCTCTGGAATATTCTCATTTCAAAAATTTTGCAAACAGAATTCAACCTTAAATTAGAGGACATTTTGTGGCACCTGGAAAGCCCCTTTAATTTTTATTTCATCCAGAACACTTCAATTAATAATTCACATTTTCCTATAGTTTTTATTTCATCTGGAAATCCCCTATTTTTTTTCCACCTGGAATTTGCTTTTTATTCCACACATTAATTTCCCCACCATTTTTAATCCATCCGGAATCCCAACTGAAATACCCTATGATTTTTGTGTTAAACACATAATTCCCCTATCATTTAATTCTACCAGGAATCCCCTATGATTTTTGTTCCACTAAGAATTCCACTATCATCATCATATCCTGACACCAGAAATTCTACTTATCATTTTTGTTTCATTGTGAATTCTTCTATTACTTTTGTTCTACATTAACATCTTTTCATTTTTTTTTACCTGGACTTCCCCCATTTTTGCTTTAATTGGAATTCTATCATTTAATTCCGCCCTGAATTGCTAGATCATTTTAGTTGCACTTGGAATACCCCTATAATTTTATCCCCTCTGGAATCCCTGTGTCATTTTCTATTAATTAGAATTCCATTTTTATTTTTGTCACACTCAGAATCCTTTCTAATTTTTGTACCATCCACAATTATCCTATCTTTTTTTTCTATTTGGAATTCTACTATTATTATTCTACTATTATTTTTGTTCAAATTGGAATTTCCCAATCAATTTTATTCCACCCAGAAAACTATTAGTTTTGTTCCATCTGAAATCCCGATGATTTTTTATGCACCTGGAATTGCCCTATCATTTTTGTTTCCACCAGGAATTTTCCTACCATTTTCAAACCAAAATTCCTGTCATTCATACTGTGCCTAGAATTCCATGATAATTTTAGTTTAATTTTGTTTAACCTGAAATCACCTACCATTTTGTACCACCCAAAACCCTATAGTTTGTAATCCACCTGAATTTTTTTGTTCCATCCTGAATATTCCTATCATTTTAGTTGCAACTAAAATTCCCTAATCCTTTTTTTTTCTACTCAGAATTTTCCTGTCATATACTTTACTGAGAATTCCCCTATTATTTTTGTCCCACTTGGAATCTACTATATTTTTGTTCCATCAATAAAACTTCTATCTTTATGGTTCTGAATTCTCTTTTTTGTTTCCACACAGTCAAATCTTTACATAATTGCCTCAGCCAGTCTCTAGCTTGGACTTTTGGCAAGGCTGTTCTGTCTTGTCTATTAAGATCTACATTGTATAATGCTCCGTAGACCTAGAGCATAATCTATGGGGTTAAGTAAAGGATTTCCAAATGGCGTAACATGCAGACTGTTGTTTGCTGAACAGATTAGTTATTTTGCTGCCAAAAAGTCCTGTAATCCCTTTGCAGAACATGTGGTGCACTGCAGGGGTTAAGCAGCTCTCTGCAACTCTCTCTTCCAAAGATCATGAACTGGCAGTTATTAAGATGACATTTATCAGACAGCAATGTCCTCCAGGCACCAATATTAGGGATCAGAGTACTGGAATAAACCACATTAAAAAGAATATGTTGTGTTCCTGGCTACGAATAGCCGTCTGTAATCAGTCTCATTTCACAAAACTCTGAAAACAAACAAATGAATTGAATAAATGAAACACAAAGGGAGTGAGAATGTGTTGGAGGGAGTACGTCATCGTTCTAGTCCAATGGGCACAGTAGGCAATTGGCAGCTGTGAAAATCTCCCACCCACCAACAGCCCCATTAGGAATGTTCTGTGTTTTCCATTTCACTGTAAACAGCTGAGCTAGAGGAAATCAGGAGAGATTGTATCACAACACAGAATGACAGTACACTACAACAATATCTTACTTCAGTCCATACTGTATTTTTATGCACGCTTTGTTACTTTAAAATGTAAACATTAACAAACATTAGGCAAATACTCCTTTTATAAAGAAATAAAAAAAATAATTCTGACCCAAACTGAGCCTGTGAGCCAGGGTATTTTCATGGTAACATGGGTCCTTGCTTGGTGTGAAAGGGTCTACATTTGTTATGTGTCCCAGGTCTGCTAGCTGTGTCGAATCTGAGACTTAATCAGGTAGGCTGCAGTGTGACCAGGTCATACTTAAAGGACCAATGAGAGGGGATCTGCTGCACTTGGTGATGATGTCATCTCGAAGCACCGGCAGATCTGTCATGATGAGACAGATCTTCATGATGAGAAGTTTGAAAGGGACAACCCGGCTGTGATCCCAACTAACCCTGTAGTGTAAACACGTTTTCAGCAGATATTATACAGCTTGAACCATGTTCAATATCCTCAGTTGGATCCATGCTTTCAGTATAGAAAGGGTATCATTCTAGTATATTTTCTCTCAATTTCCATGAATTTACAAATTTCTTGAGGGCTTAAATTCTCTTGCCTTGTTCCCTTTCCTATACAATCTATTGTAACAATTTGCTACTGGAGAGGCACAGGCCTACTGATGTATGAGCTCCCAGAAAACACCAATCAGAATGGTCTTGATACCATTGATGATATGATTTGCCTGGCCACTACCCTTTACCACCCCAAAAGCAGACTTCCTGTCAAATCACTTTGCTACTGAAATCTTGCATGCGCACTGTGGCTCAAATTCATGCACACTGCAAAAACATCACTCAACATGCATACATTAATAATAATAATAATTATAATAATTATTATTATTTTTATTATAGTTATTTTATTTATATAGTGCTATTTCTCCAACAGAAGTCAAGGCACTTTCACAGACATCAAAACCACTGCACATAACACAGAAAATTAAATTTAGTAATACAGCAATAGACAAACCACACAGATATAAAATGAAAATCTTACGTGCACAGTAAACATAAAGCTGGATTGGTGCAGGCATTTTTTGTCATAACTGCCATCTGTTGTGTATTTCACTCTAACAAGGTACCAGATGAGGCAGCCATCTTGGGTGCACTGCATAAGATTACCCTGTATGGAATAGGTTACCCCTATAAGAAATTACACAAAATGTAGAGTCCCAACAAAACCGTCAGGGCCATGTATTTTCATCCCACCCACAAGTGCACCAGATTAGGCAGCCATGTTGGGTGCACTTTGAAGGTTGGGAGGTGAGGCATACAAGGGCCCAATGCATATATGCGAAAACTGACACATGTAGTAGTATAATATTTCCTGCACGGAAAGATCCACATGAAGCACATCCTGCCCGCAGGCAGGACAATACTCGCTTTGCATCCACACCTCATTGGCCCCCTCTCTGTTGACTTTTAGAAGGATAAGATACTTCCCGGAAGGACCTTCCCAATACAGTATATTTACATAATAACACTTTTCTGACAAAGAGAATTTAATTTGGACATCATCCCTAGCAATGAGTGCCTATGACCATAGCCAGATTAAGGGGGGATGCAGGGGATACTGTACCCCGAGTTCCTCTCTGTCAAGGGGCCCCCCTGCCTGAGCACTATGACATAACTAGTTCTCCTGATTCCTGGCCCGGTGTGTAATTAGTAGATGCTGCTTGCCCCAATGATATATTAGGAGGGAAGTCCAGATAGGGAACATTTTGTCCCTCCTGGAATAGGGAGATATGCACAATTGTATACACTTCCTCCCCCCTCCAAAAGGGCCCCCCTGTCTGAAGTGTGTGTCCCCCCCCAAGCTTTAATCTGGCTTTGCCTATGACTCTATTTAGAGCACACTGTATGGTAGCTAGGATGGTGACCTAGGCCTTACCTCATACTTGCTTACACACCAGGAACGGCCGGGATGCACCCTAAAATTGGGTGGTTCTCCTGGCCCTATGGAAAGGTGGGCAAGCCTCCTGAATGCCTTTGCTACTTTATACCTTCCCCCTCCACCGAGACAAATACTGGCAATTTGTGGCTCTGTGGGAAGGGGCTCAAATTATGCAAAGTGGGTAATTTTAGGTCATTTTTAGCCCCATCCCCTCCTCATAGACCTGCAATCATGGCATTTGCTGTAATTGGGCTTAATGACATAAGACTCCATCATCCACAATGAGCCTTTCCTCTCTGGGCAAGTATGCCTTATCTGTCTAAGCACTTTCCTGTCTCCTTAATATTAAAATACAAGGCTAATGTAAAAAAAATCTACAAAAAAGCTTTTGTAACAAGATTGGCGTTTCATTATTTAACATTATAAAGACCTCTTTTTCATGAGCGTGTTCTCATTGCATAATATATTAACACGCTGTGTACATTCTTTTTTTTCTAAGTTAAGTCTGTTTATTGAACAGCATAAAATAAATAGAATAAATCAAGTACAGAATTGGATGGTTCCAAAGAATACAAGAGACATCTGAAAGATGTCACAATTCTGATTTCAAAGTAACAATATAACTGTCTATAACTTGCGGAGCTTTTGTAATCATTGCAGATAAAAAAGGAAGCAAGTGCATTATAGAAGTGTACTCCATCCAAGAGACAAAATCTGCAAGTAGGCGGTAGATTTACTAAGCCCATGTTTGGTTGAGTGTGAATTTCAGGTGTGTTTTCCTGAACACGGACATTTACTAAAGTGTAAAATCACAATAAAGACCCATACACACTGGGCAACTTTGAGCTGAAAGTCGCTCAAAACACCCAGTTTGAGCGGCTTTCAGCTCAAACCCGCCCAGTGTGTATGCCCGGGCGATGAGCGGTGAGCGCTTCTGCGCTTTCCTGCATCATCGCCGGGTAAGCCGTTCATCTGCTGGTTATACCAGCAGATGAGCGGCTTTCAGGACGGCTTTGCATAGCTCTGCGCTATGCAATGCCATCCCCCCCCTCCGTCGGCGCTGGGCAGGGGGAAAGCCACTCAGTGTGTATGCACGGAGCGGCTTTCCCCGCAGCGATGATTGGCATCATCGCTGTCCATACATGCTAGACATAGTCGCCCAGTGTGTATGGACCTTAACTAATCATAATCATGGGGGTGAATTGTCTCTTGACCAAATACACCATCAGCCAAATTCCACTTTTCATAAAAAACATGTATCATGGAGATTTACATACAAAGGAAGGATATAGCGCTCCACTGTTGGCTTCTCGGCTGGGGAATGTTCTTAAATTCCACAATATAAAGAATCACAGTTGTTTCACCAGATGAAAGCGATAGTACGGGGTTTTAGTAAGATGTACAGCTAAACAGTTCTATAGTGGGGTATTCATAACGGAATTCTTAGGTCCCCGGGATATGTGTAGGATCACCCTGTGGTGAAAATATCAACACAGAAAAAAAGGTGGATGTACAGAACACTAGGTCAACATGTGCAAAAGGTCGACGTGACCTGTAGTTCCACAAGTAAAACACAATATTCTATATGAAATTGACCGCTATGAACTCAGTACATACTGCCCAGGGGTGCTGCTGGACATAGCACTGAGCTTCAGCCCTGACCCTTGGGTACCCTGAAGGGTGTGGAATGGGACTACTCTGGACAGCCTGGTAATTAAGGCCCTTATTCTGATCGGTGCGTACTTTCCCGAATTCTTACGGTGCGGTCCGCACACCACGCTGTGCGGTGGCGTACGGCCAACGTCCGTAGAAACGCCCACGTGTCCTCCGCATTCGGACGGACTCACTCTTTAAGAACAGGGCGTGTGTACGGACGACATACAAACCGTGTGTGTGCGGTGGAAACGTACAGATTCTGCACGGTCTTCCCGCACAAGCACGGTCTTACCGCGTCAGAACGTACGGGAAGCTGTCCGTACGCCCCGATGCGGAGTATTTACGCTCAATCCCACACTTTTTTACTGAGTACACACAGCGATCACATGACCCACTTAGGCAATTAGGCAACCTCATGAAAAAGGGATTGTTATCAATTTCAATCAATTAAATGCTCATCTATACTGACCCACATTCCTACTACATTCATGACACACATTAACCCTTACAGCATGTGACCCTAACATACATCTATATACACTATTTACATTTTGCTTATTTAAAAGATTTTAAACAAGTTACACATATACTTTTGCATGTTAGAAAAAAACACTGACAACTTTGAACTTTAAATAACTATTTATTATAATAAACACGAAAAAATAAATGTGTAAGAAATTAATTTTCCTCATCAATGAGCCGGTCCATTTCGTCCAAAATGTGCCGCATGTGGGCTCTAATTCTTAGGAGGGCCCCACGGCGACCCTCCTCTGCTTGGGCAGGCTCATCTGTGGAGGAAATACAAATAGAAAAATAAATAATGATATTCATGCATACATTTAACATAGTCATACCTACATTTTAAACATGCACCGTGACAGGTGTGTGTGTATATGTATATATATATATATATATATATATATATATAGATATATATATATCTATATATATATATAGATATATCTATATATATATATATAGACACATATATAACTATATATATGACACATACACCTATACATACATGCATACATACTACATGGAAAGCCTGATTTTTGCCCTATACCCTTTACTCTGTAGAACACCTCACAGTCATACTGCTCCTTCTCAATCCAAACCCACCCATGACTAAGCTCTGAGAAGCATGTCACGCGCTGCACCAATCACAATTCTGCTAACAAAGTTCAGTGTCTGTTATATGATGGAGCCTGGCAGGGGAATTACACAACTCTCAGGAATGCACAGTACATTGGTGCAATCAAGCATGGCTTGCCTGCTGATGGTCTGCTCCAGAAATCATTGTCATAATGCCAGTTAGGTGAAGCTGCAGCACTAACCCACTCCCATGCACAAAATCATTACTAAGATCAAATCATCAAACAATTATGGTGGCAAACATACATGCAGACCGCAGGGGGTGGTTAGCTAGAGGAGGGCCCAGGGGCACTGACCACTTGTTACTCCAGTCTAAGCCACGCCTGTCCATACTCCATTTATGCCATACTGAATCTAGTTTGGTCAAATTAAGCACCTGTAAACTATACTCACCTATATGAGCCTACAGATTGTACGCTTGCAGCAGGGACATGTAACCCTTACATGAGCACGTCATCACTTTCTTCCAGGATACAGATTAACTACACTGGTTCATTGACACTTAAAATCAACCTGAAAGCCATCCCCACAACCTGTGTCATTAATATGTGTCCTGGATGAAAGGGATGGTTTGCCCACCCTATCTAACCCCCTAAGTGTGTCTGTTGCTACCCAGTTTGTTTTATCACTTTATAGTATTGAAAAACACAATTGAATCACCAGTGCTACATAGCAAATAGTAGATGACAAAAGGAAAAATTAATCCTTATGTATACATACCAATTTCTGCCGCCTGGACAACCTCACAGGCCTCAAACTCCTCCTCTTCCTCTTCATGAGGGGCCTCCACTGCTGGCACCTCCTCCTCTGGTGGCACGTCCTCCTCTGGTGGCAGCGCCTCCACAGCCCACCCCTCCTCCTCCTCCTCCACTTCCTGTGCCACCTCCTCCGCCATCCCTTCCTCCTGAGGCACCTCCTGGGCCCTTGGTTGGGCAAGCTCCTCCTGGCCCACCTCTGGCTCCTCCCGGGCCTGTCTTGCTCGATCCCGTGCTTTGTTTGGGGAAAAACAAAAAAGTGCTGATTAGGGGTCATTTGTATTAAGCCTTATCAAGCTATACATGCAAAGGTTATAAGTACAGATAATTGTACAGGCAAACAGCTCTTTAGTGGCCTTTACAAAACACAGCCTGTAACATGGCAGGTGTCACAGCCCTCCGGACTCCCAGTGTGACTTACCGGGTCCGGGGGCGCGTGTGGTGCAGGCAGCGGCGGGGGTCTGGTCGGCGGCGGGTGTAGCCGCGGCAAGGACCGTGTACTGCTCCAGGGAGACGCTCCTTCCCGTCGGCTGTAGCTGCAGCAGCAGCACGCGATCAGCGCGTGCTGTCTGTGTCCTTCTGTGCGGCGGGCACGCGCTCGTTAGGGGCGCGCGCGCCGCTCGTACACAGATTTAAAGAGACAGGCAGGAAATTGGCTGGCTTGTCTGCAGGTATAATAGGAAGTCCCTGACAGACAGCCAGCGCCAGAGTATAGGTTCACATTTGCCTACTCCAGCGTTCCAGTTATCTTGTGTCTACCAGTGTTACTGATCCTTGGCTATTCCCTGACGATTCTCTTGTGTTGCCCCTGTATCTGAAACGTGAACTCCCGTGTACCGATCCTGCCTGATTCTGACTATCCGTTACTCGTCTGCTGATTCCGCTTGATTCCACGGCTATTGACCCGGCTTGCCTCGACTACTCTCCGCCACTTCCTTGTGTACCTGACCTGCTCTTCGGTTCTGACCCGGCTAGTCCTGACTACGCTAAGCCACGTCCGGTGGTACCCGCTCCGCCTTCCTGGGTCCAACCCGGTTAGACGGGCACATCCATACTTACTCTGCACCCAGGCTCAAAAGGGAAACCTATCCAGAGGGCCGCGACCGACGTGTCGGGAGCCGCAAAAGCCCAAATCCCAATTGGAGGGGTCACTGGCAGAACACCCCCGGCACGGTTAGACTCCGCGCCTCTGTGATAGGTCAAGCCAATTCCCGAGCCCTCAGGGTATCAGGTGCGTGACAGAATACTCTGGCCCAAAAAGAGTTGAGTATGGATCCCGCAACAGGACCATCTCCGAAAGAGCTCCTAGAACACCTCTTAGCGAGAGTAGAGAAGCAGGAGCAAGACCAAGCTCAGATTATGCAATGTCTCCAAACCTTGATGCAACGGGTAGAGTTACCTCCGCCCGTACCTCCTGCTCCAGTCCCGCCAGCAGCAACAGCTGGTGCATCATCCCTGCGAATTCCTAACCCGACCAAGTTTGATGGTAATCCCAAGGAATGTCGTGGGTTCTTAAATCAGTGCCTGATCCAATTCGAAGTACAAGCGGCCGCCTTCCCATCAGAAAGGACGAAGGTGGCTTATATAATTTCCTTGTTGACCGGTCAAGCCTTATCCTGGGCCTCCCCACTCTGGGAAAGGAATCACGCTGTCATCAACCAGAGTGCCGACTTCATCGCCGAATTCCGCAAGGTGTTCGATGAACCTGGGCGAGTAACGTCCTCCGCATCAGCTATTCTTCGGCTGAGACAAGGAACTCAATCAGTGGGACAGTACACCGTTCAATTTCGAACCCTGGCTTCCGAACTAGGTTGGAATGAGGAGGCCTTGGTTGCGGCATATACACAGGGCCTATCCGACCGAATCAAAGACGAGTTGGCATCTCGTGATCCTCCAGCCTCATTGGATGAATTGATTTCACTGTGTAATCGGATTGACCTCCGCCATCGAGAGAGGGAGAGAGAGCGAGAGCAAACCCGCAAGTTTAGCTTCAAGTTGGCCCCTCGTTTCATTCCCCCCGGGGCCAGTTCAGTTCCAGCACCAGTGACGACTGCCAGTCAATCCACAGAGGAACCGATGCAGATTGGGAAGGCTCGTCTGCCAACCGCTGAAAGAGAGCGCAGGTTTAAAAATCATCTATGCCTGTACTGTGGAGAGGCCGGTCATCTTCTTTCTAAGTGTCCTAAAAGGCCGGGAAACGACAGGACCTAACTGATGGCAAGGGGGTCAGTCTAGGTACCATCACACCTGCCCCTTCCCGAGCTCCCGCAACCCAATTTACCATCACGGTTACGCTCCAAAGTCAAAATTCCTCCCGGATCCTCAAGGCCTTCATTGACTCAGGCGCAGATGGGAATTTCATTACTGCCCAAGCCGTCAGGGACTTGGAGATTCCTTGCCAGGACTTGACTCACCCCCTACACATCATTGGGGTTGATGGTAATCGATTGCCGTTTTCCAGCATTCAGACTTCAACTCAACCCGTAATTCTGAAGGTGGGAGCTTTGCATCAGGAGTCCATTCCTTTTTTTGTTCTCCCTTCAGCCGAGAACCCTATCATTTTAGGCCTGCCCTGGCTCCAACAACATTCTCCAGTTATTGATTGGAAAAAACCTCAGATTCTCGCATGGGGAGAGGAGTGCCATGAGCATTGTATATCTCCGGTTAAGCGCCTCCGGTATGCTCTTCCCGTAATAGGGTCCATGTCAGAGAACAAAGTGCCCGAACCCTACCGGGCGTATACCGACGTCTTCAGTAAAAAAGAGGCAGAGAAACTACCGGCTCATCGAGAATGGGATTGTGCCATTGAATTAATCCCAGGGAAGACACCTCCTCGAGGTCGAGTTTTTCCGTTGTCATTGACCGAGTCACAAGCAGTGTCTGAATACATTAAAGAGAACCTGGAACGTGGCTTCATTCGTGAGTCCAAGTCACCAGCCGGAGCAGGTCTATTCTTCGTCAAAAAGAAGGATGGGGGTTTGAGACCCTGCATCGATTATAGAGGCCTCAACGCCATTACTGTGAAGGACCGCTTCCCTCTACCACTGATTTCTGAACTGTTCGACAGAATCAAGGGGGCTCAGGTTTTTACCAAGTTAGACCTTCGTGGGGCTTACAATCTGATTCGTATTAAACAGGGGGATGAATGGAAAACAGCATTCAACACCCGAGATGGACACTTCGAATATTTGGTAATGCCATTCGGATTAAGCAATGCCCCGGCAGTTTTCCAAAGATTTATGAATTCCATTTTTCAAGACCTACTGAACAAATTTATGGTGGTATATCTAGACGATATATTAATATTCTCTGAGAATATCCAGGTACATCAAGACCAAGTACGAGAAGTGTTATCCCGTCTCCGTAAATACCAACTCTATTGCAAGCTGGAGAAATGTTCGTTTGAACAACCAGAGATGCCCTTCTTGGGATACATTGTTACAAGTACTGAGTTAAGAATGGATCCACAAAAACTGTCCGCTATCGCAGATTGGCCTCAACCAGTGGGATTAAAGGCCATTCAACGGTTCCTGGGTTTCTGTAATTTCTACAGGCAGTTCATCAGGGGTTATTCTTCGGTGGTGGCACCAATCATCAAGTTAACCCGTAAAGGCGAGAATTCAAAGGAATGGCCAATGGAAGCTAAACAAGCCTTTTTTCTTCTAAAACAGCTCTTCATGTGCGCTCCTATTTTGAGACGCCCAGATCCGGACAAACCTTTTTTCTTGGAGGTAGACGCATCTTCTGTAGGAGTAGGTGCGGTTCTTTCCCAGAAGGACAGCGCCAACAAATGGTATTCCTGTGGTTTCTTCTCCAAGAAATTTCAACCCGCAGAACACAACTATGCTGTTGGTGACAAAGAATTATTGGCAATCAAATTGGCCTTGCAGGAGTGGCGTCACGTTTTGGAAGGGGCAAAATTTCCAGTGACGGTCTACACAGACCATAAAAATTTATTATACCTCAAAACAGCACACTGTCTCAATTATCGGCAAGCAAGGTGGTCTCTGTTTTTTGATCGATTCCATTTAATTTTAACATACCGACCGGGGGACAAGAATGTCAAGGCAGACGCTCTTTCCAGAGCTCACGGTTCCGCTACGTCAGAGGAAGTAAGTGAGCAAAAGCTCATTCTGAAGCCCTCCTGTTTCATCGCAGCTACCAAGAGGATTAAGATTCCTTCCGGTAAAACATTTGTTCCGGCAAAGTCCAGAATTGGCCTCATGCAGTGGTTTCATGCCTCCCGGTTCACCGGCCATGCGGGGTTCAGCAAAACCTTTGAAATCATTAAACGCGACTACTGGTGGCCATCCCTAAGGGTCGATGTAAAAAACTTTGTGGCAGCATGCAGTGCCTGTGCTCGGCATAAATCCGCTACTCAAGCTCCAGCCGGGTTGCTCCATCCTCTTCCTATTCCTCATCATCCGTGGGAGGACATTTCGATGGACTTTATAGCGGATCTACCATCCAGTCAGGGCTACAATACCATTTGGGTAGTGGTGGATCGCTTTTCCAAAGCAGCTCACTTCGTCCCTTTAAAGGGCCTTCCTTCTGCTCCTGAGTTGGCAAAAATTTTTATCAGGGAGATTTTTCGTCTTCATGGTTTCCCTCGTAGTATCGTTTCTGATAGAGGAGTCCAGTTCACATCCAGATTTTGGCGATCCTTATGTGCAGCGTTTAATATCAAACTCAATTTCTCGTCAGCTTACCATCCTCAAAGCAATGGACAGACGGAGAGGGTAAACCAGGATTTGGAGAAATTTTTGAGAATTTATGTGTCGGCAAGCCAAGATGACTGGTTATCTCTGCTCCCTTGGGCTGAATTCGCTCATAATAATCTTCTTCATGAATCATCGGGGTTCTCTCCATTCTTTGTTCAAAATGGATTTCACCCCAAGCTACCGGAATTCTTCTCCAAAGGTAATGAGACTCTTCCGGCAGTGCAACACACTATTAAAAATTTTCAAAACATCTGGGCTATGGTAAAAAAGAGTTTGAGGAGGACCTCTGACCGCTATTGTCGTTCCGCCAACTCAAAGAGAAGAGAAGCTCCCAGGTACAAACCGGGAGAGAAGGTCTGGCTCTCTACCAGACACCTGCGTCTTAGAGTTCCGTCCATGAAATTGGCCCAAAGATTCATCGGTCCGTTCACCATTCTTCAAGTAATTAATCCAGTCGCGGTCAGACTCAAGCTTCCCAAATCGATGAAGGTTCCTGATGTTTTTCATGTATCTCTTCTCAAGCCTTTAGTCATCAACAGATTTTCCAAACTCAGGCAACCCCCATCACCCATCGTGGTAAGGGGTCATGAAGAATATGAGATCCACCGGATTCTGGACTCCAAAATATCCAGAGGGGAGGTGCAATTTCTCGTTGACTGGAAAGGGTACGGTCCGGAGGAACGCTCTTGGGTTAAATCTTCTGAGATTCATGCTCCCAAGCTATTACAAGAATTCAATCGTAAATACCCCACTAAACCATTTCTAGGGTGTTCGGTGCCCACCCCTAGGGGAGGGGGTAATGTCACAGCCCTCCGGACTCCCAGTGTGACTTACCGGGTCCGGGGGCGCGTGTGGTGCAGGCAGCGGCGGGGGTCTGGTCGGCGGCGGGTGTAGCCGCGGCAAGGACCGTGTACTGCTCCAGGGAGACGCTCCTTCCCGTCGGCTGTAGCTGCAGCAGCAGCACGCGATCAGCGCGTGCTGTCTGTGTCCTTCTGTGCGGCGGGCACGCGCTCGTTAGGGGCGCGCGCGCCGCTCGTACACAGATTTAAAGAGACAGGCAGGAAATTGGCTGGCTTGTCTGCAGGTATAATAGGAAGTCCCTGACAGACAGCCAGCGCCAGAGTATAGGTTCACATTTGCCTACTCCAGCGTTCCAGTTATCTTGTGTCTACCAGTGTTACTGATCCTTGGCTATTCCCTGACGATTCTCTTGTGTTGCCCCTGTATCTGAAACGTGAACTCCCGTGTACCGATCCTGCCTGATTCTGACTATCCGTTACTCGTCTGCTGATTCCGCTTGATTCCACGGCTATTGACCCGGCTTGCCTCGACTACTCTCCGCCACTTCCTTGTGTACCTGACCTGCTCTTCGGTTCTGACCCGGCTAGTCCTGACTACGCTAAGCCACGTCCGGTGGTACCCGCTCCGCCTTCCTGGGTCCAACCCGGTTAGACGGGCACATCCATACTTACTCTGCACCCAGGCTCAAAAGGGAAACCTATCCAGAGGGCCGCGACCGACGTGTCGGGAGCCGCAAAAGCCCAAATCCCAATTGGAGGGGTCACTGGCAGAACACCCCCGGCACGGTTAGACTCCGCGCCTCTGTGATAGGTCAAGCCAATTCCCGAGCCCTCAGGGTATCAGGTGCGTGACAGCAGGTATGCTGTGACATTTGGGCCATTGTAAGCATCACAAACATTAATCCTACTCAATGACATATTTTATCACCATTACAGGGTGTCAAACAGGAAGTAGCACACATATAGTGTATGCCATGTTTCACTCATGATCAGGCTGGTGGCCTTATTGCCTTAAATAAGGTCATGTAAGCAATCATGTACAAATGGCCATTTAATGTATAAACACTCACATCTCGCTATGCTGGCCCTGATTTGCTGGAGCAAATCCGGCTGGCGTCGTCTCAAGTCGGACCACCGCCGCTCAAGCTGTGCGATGGTCCGCCGCACCTGCGCACGGGCGTATATGCGCCGGCGGGCCACCGCATAGGCATTACGTTTCTGCCGGTTGGTAATGAATGGCCCTGCACGGCCCAGCCTGGTCTCCATAACGGCGACCAGTGTCCTTAATTCTGCAGGGGGAAAAGGGGCTGCTCTGCCATAGGCCGCCATCTTAGCAATGGCACAAATCAAACAATCATGTGCTGTCATTGGTTGATCAGAGTGATATTTGGTATTAACTTTATTGTTCATTTTTACACTAACAGCGTGTATGCGCCCGAACAGACGGCTAACCCATTGCATCGCACACCCATCCTAAACAGACAGTGTAAACTAAGATGGAAACACATTATATATAATCTATAACATTCACCAAACATGGGTATAAGCAACAGGTGAAATAGTCTGCATCACTAGACACTTACACCTAACTCAACAAGGTACTAAACAGCTATTTTATAATGAAAGCTATGCAGCAGAAACATAGCAAATAGTGGCAGACCTTTTCCCAAAATTAGGCCATGCTGCCATGTGTACACTTACCTTCTACTGGCCCATACTACAGAGGTGGAATGAAAAGTAGCTAGCATCCAGCCAGAATTTGGAGTGCTTTCACATGTGATTTGGATGCTAGCACTGATTACTTGTGGCTAAGTGGTGGACTGGATTTACATATGGAATGGGTAGTGTCAGTTGTACTACATACCAAACAAGTGCACAGTACAGATGTACATTCAAATATACATTTCATGTGTGACCTCAGTTTTATTTGGTCATTGGTGTTCAAATCTGCATTTAGCTACTAAATCAGACTTACTGAGTTTGCCAGGTTTTTGAGAAATATTTATCCACACCAAGGGGCGTGCCGTATGCGCCGCACGGTTGACGCTGCCGTACGGAACGCGGCCGTACGGAACGCAGGTTGCAGCTGATTAACGCCAATTACAGAAATAGTATTTAAAGTTGTCCTAGAAAGGCAAACAGTTGTTGCAAACATGGCTGGCTCAGAGTCAGAGGAAGAACAGGTGGTGCAGAACCTCTTGTCCCGCATGGAGTCCAACACCACCTATGTCCCCCTCAACCCAGAACAGCCAGATGGGCCATCAACATCAGGCCAATCAGCAGCTGGCCCATCCTCAGCATCAGCAGAATCATTGGGAACACAGCAGGTGGCTTCCCAACAGAGTAGCCAGGCCAGCACTTCAAGTACAGCAACCGGTGGCCGTGGCCGTGGCAGTGCCAGTGGCAGTGGCGGTGCCAGTGGTCGTGCCCGTGGCCGCAGTCGGGCAACAGAGGAACCAACCACAAGAAACATGGCATATGAACCGCAGGAGCTTGACATCCTGGTGACCCGGGCACGTGATTTGATAGAGTGCCCACCGGTAAAGTTGACACACACAAGGAGATGGAAGATCTGGGAGGAGATAACGGCGGAGATTAATGCGGTGGCTCCACAAGTTCGTGAGGCGGAGCACGTTAAGAAGAGGCAAGTACATGTGTGTTACATTTGAGCAGTACAAGTCCAGTAATGTTTACATTCAATATTAGATGGAGTTGGTCAATGGGTGGTCACGTTGCTTGGAGGCACAGACATGTTTGCCATGACATTGAATTGATAGTTATTGTAGGATGACTGTGGTTGTATCTTCTAAGGGTTGTTTTGCAAAATGAATATAATGTAAGTTTGGTGTCAGTAGGCACATGTTGTATTATGTTTCAGATTGCAATGGGTGCTACAGCAAACATGAGGAGTGACATATATTAATATGTACACTTTGATTGCAGGTGGCACGACTTCAAAGGCAACCTCAAGAAGAAATTGACCCAGCGGTGGGAACACAGCCACACCTCTGGGGCTGGCCCCATGCCATCAAAGCTGAAGCTCACCCCCCTGGAAGAGATGGCACAGTGCTGAATTGCAGTGGAGGAGGTCCGGGGGGTGAGCACCATAGACAGCGAGTCCCCAGCGGAAGTGATGGCTTCTACGCTTGAAGGTAATTATTTGCCAGGCCATAAGTAGATGTTTTGAATTTTGCATGGAATGGGTGGTAATTGGTATTTTCTCGTTCAACAGCATCCCCACCGCTTGGTCAACAATCTCTTGAGGAGGTTGTGGAGTCTGTGCCACCTGGCCCCAGTAGCAGGCCCGTGCAGCAGCAGCCGGCAATGTCCGCGGCTGAATTGGCCACGTGGGGGCATGTGCTTGAAAGTATTGTGCAGCAGGGAGACTCGGCATCAGAGCGGGTGCGTAGGGCCGAGGAGGTGCTGCAGGGTTTGACCACCAGCCAGCAGAGTATTGCTGCGAGCCTGCAGGCTATGAGTGCCAGCCAGCAATCTATTGCTGCTAGCCTGCAGGTGCTGGCTGATCAAGCCCTGCTTCAAAATGAACTCCTCCTCCGCCATAATGAACTTATGGTGGAGCTAGTTACCACCAATAGGGTCCTAATGTCACCCGTTTCTGGTGCATTACCACCATCATCACTCCCTGCTGCCAGAGGGGGAAGAAGATCCACCCCCTCCCCAGCATGTGCTCCACGTGACCCACCATCTGACTGTGGCCGTGGGTGAGGCCGAAGAGCTGCTGCACGTGGCAAGGAGCCTGCCAGGGGCAAACGTGCCCGCAAATGAACTTGTGTCCCCATTAATCTCCACCGTTATGTCTTCCCAAATCTTCCATTGAGCTGTGTGTGTCAGCATCCTGTGTCAAATTCCGTGCCGAGGGTCACCACATTTGCCCGTGGTTCAAATGTCATGTTTGGTTCCCCTGTTGCCCTGTTTCAGCTAGCATTACTGTGTGCTGTACTTGAAGTGTTGGTGCTCTACTTTTGTTGTGAAGCCACCTGATGTGTTCCTAATGATTCTGCTGTGGCTATTTATTATATATTATTTACTTTTAGTCCTGTTATGGTACCATTTATTTTGTGATGGTTTCGAAATTATTTAATAAATGTTATTTTGGCCCCCCAAATGTCTGTATTAATTGATCCATGCAGAAGTGACATGTGTATTAGTATTATTAATATTAAGTTGTGTTCATTATTTGCAGTGTAAAAGTGTGTGAAAAATGCAGCATATACAGTATGTGTGTGTTTAGTAATGGTCCATTTAAGCTGCAATGGTTCCAATTGAAGCAGTGACAAGCGTGTAATTAACAAGTAATGAGTAAAGTAGGTGATTGTATTGTGTTCAGCTGACATTGGTTGAGGTGCGTCCGCCCTGATAAGGCGTTCCGATTGCCTAGCGCATGACCGAGTGGTGTCCGCAAAGCAATACTTGCTTATGGACACCGCATATTTCTTGCCTTTTTGTTCGCGTGCATTCGGCGTGCTGTCCGAATGCACGCCTACCAAAATATGTGTACTCCCCCGTGTCTGCCCATGTTTCCGCCCAGTTTAGCCCACTTTGAAACTACGCCCCTGTGTCATTCCGCATGATGCCCATAACACGCACATATTGCCCAAGTGATTGCGGTGCACATTTCTGTGCGGTATTAGTGAGAACAAGTACGGAGACCATGCGTGGCACATGCGCATGGCGTTCCCCACGCATGCGCAGACGGCTAAAAAACGCGATCCGAAAGAATTCGGGAAAGTACGCACCGATCAGAATAAGGGCCTAAGAGCGGATGGGTGGAGTTTCTGGACTATACAATGTCCGGGAATAGGCAGCTACAATTCCTGGACATTGTATAGTCCCAGGACCGCCACCCCTCTGGACTCCTGTCTTAATTATTGGACTGTCCGGAGTAATCCCAGAGGGGTGGTGGTAACCATAGTCCCCACACTTCAGGGCACACAAGGTCCGGGCTGAAGCTCGGTGCTATGCCCAGCACCCCGGGGTGGTGGGTGCTGAGTTCATAGCAATCAAATGCAGATATATAATATTGTGTTTTACAAACTATAAACCATGTTGACCTTTTGCACATGTCGACCTAATCTACATCAACCTTTTTCTGTGTCAACATTTTAGCTGTCGACCAATAGGGGTTGGCCTAATGGCTGTCGACCTTGTTACTGTCAGCATTGTTACTGTCGACCTAATGATCCACACCCGCATGGGATCCGGAGATTGACGAAAATCGTGATCTGCTAGCTAAATTAGCCCCTACATATGGATATACCAATATCTTTATAAAGGCCAGATTATAGTCCAAATCCTCAATCATGTACAACAATCCCTCTGTATTGTGTCTAATCCATTTTGACATTAATCAGTTGCATTTCAAATTTTAATTCAAACTGGAAGTTGAAAACACTGAATCACAACATCTGTTTTTTTTTCTTTGCAAAATCATTTACCACCGTATCACACATAATTCTTTGTGTCATTTAAAAAGCTTCCCTATCAATTATGTAGTATTACATATTATAAAGAGCTGTTTGTGAGAGTACAAACATGTTTATTGGCAGTCCGAGTACATTAGCAGTGATATAATAACAACAGCTGAAACAAATTGATTCTGTTCAATACATACATATCTTGTGGCATGTATTATTCCTTCCATATCTGACAACAGGTATGTAAACAAAATATGATACAGCATGCTTATGGTGCCCATACACGTTACAATTATTGTATACAATATTGTATACAATATCGCATCTCATCCGATCTCGGTTTTGCGATGACATCAGATGAGATGAGATCTAGTACAAAAAGTATGTGCAGCACGTACTTTTTGTACTAGATCTCATCTCATCTGATGTCATCGCAAAACCCAGATCGGATGAGATGCGATATTGTATACAATATTGTATACAATAATTGTACTGTGTATGGGCACCTTTACACTTTTTTGTTTTTGTTTATAGAAACCTGCACAGACAATATGGAATTAGGGAGGCCGGTACTTGTGTAGTTTCACGGCACCACGCGCACAGTCTGTTTCAGAAACTTGGCAGCCTGCCAGAGTCTCTGTTTAATTGTGCGCGTGCCGCTCTACCTGTTATCCTAGCTGTTCTCAGTGCTACGTTACCAGCGTAGCGTGTGCGCGTGCCACTCTAGCTGCTATCAGCGTAGCACAGGGGCGGATTGGCCCACCGGGAAACCAGGCCATTTCCCGGTGGGCCGGCCAATATCCCACCAGAACGGGCTGCCTCACCCCCTGGCCGGGCCGTAGACTGCATCGCCGCGGTGTCAGCGGTTAGCAGCCGTGGCCGCGGCATTATGCCCACATTCAGAATGGCTGCGGGAGGGCTGCACGCAGCTCCCCCGCGGTCAGAGCCGGCACCTCTCCCCACACAGACTGGTCTGAAGATGACAGTGGTGCGGGCTCCTCTTGCCCAGTCTCCGCTACTTCTGCTTCCGACCTCAGAAAGAGGTAAGGGAGGGGGGAATCATATACCAAAACTAGCTGCCCCAGTCCTCCATTGCCCATCGCTCATTCACTCCTTCTCCACAGTGTGCCCTGTTTGTGGGGACACACTGTACGATCATACGCTGGAAACAGTACCGCTCCCGGGGGGGGGGAGGGGGGGGAGAGAAGAGTTATCTACCTCTGGGCTGCACTAGAGAACCTGCGCCACAGCATTGGTAAAAGTGGCACAGAGTAGTTTGTAGTTTGCTATTAGTGTTGCATTGTTTACATCCAGGTGGGGGTGGGGGTGGGGGCATGGTCCGATGGCATGTGATGAGGTATGAAGAGAGCACTAAAAAGTACGTAGGCTGGTCTGGTGGCACCTACTAAGGTCTGATGGGCATTTAAGGCATGTGATGGTTAAGTAGGGATTTAAATATATTTAATATAATATTGTGCTTCACATTAGTGCCCACAATTTGCCACTCAGCTGGAGTCATGCAATATCTATTATGAAAGCTATTAAAAATGCGCCCACTGTCCACCTGTAGCTCATTATAATAAGTTCACAGCACAAAATGAAAGCTAGGCAAATTGGCGCATCTCTCTACCAAATAAGAACGCCTTCACTCTACTCACTGTGCGGTACTTGTGTAATATCTGGGCGCCCGATTTTTGATAGGGTCGGACAAATCGCGTCAATCGCAGCACATTGCAACCAAATCGCACGCGATGCGATCTACGCGATTTTCCATAGGATTCAATGTTAAAATGGTCCTGTTCATTTCCCCACAATCCAAGTGGGCATAGAGTTGATTTTATATAGCGTGGCGAGCGCAGCGAGGGGACGCGGAATACATTTTAAGTAATCTGCATCCCCTCGCTGCGTTCGCTATGCTTCGGGCTCGGTGGCTCGCTGCGCTCGCCACGCTATATAAAATCAACTCTATGCCCACTTGGATAGTGGGGAAATGAACAGGACCATTTTAACATTGAATCCTATGAAAAATCGCGTCCATTGCATCGCATCGCATGCGATTTGGTCGCAATGCGATCGACGCGATTTTACCGGAAAATCGCGTCCATCGCATCTGATTGTATGCCTTAAGTTAAGGCATACAATCAATCGCATCGGGTGCCCAGATATTATACAAGTACCCACTGTGCACGTTAAATATATGGTAATATAGCCTGATCATCATGTGTTTAGGGTCCGCTGCACTTCTGTCTGCTGCCCGTACTCTGTACTTTGTCTTAATCCAATCTGAGTGTTAAACCAGATGCAATTCCCAAGTGCCAGCGCTGCGGTCGTCTCCTGAGACTGCATCATGGCTGCAGCCTGAGAAATGTTTTACGCTATTGACCATACCGCTGCCCTCAGGTACATATACGGTCCATGCAAGCCCACGGCCTCCTAGACACAACCTAGGGATATATACTTTCCAACCCATTTTTTTTTTTTTGCTATTGTGGAGACCAAGGTCTTTTTATTTTATTCCTTTGGGGGGCTAATGTTTAATGGGTTTTTTTTGTCTGGTGTCAGTGTATTTTGTTCCCATGTTGGGGCCACCAATGTGTATCATTTTCTGTTTGGGCCAATGTTTGTTTTTACTTTGGGGCCAGTGTATTTATTCCTGTGGGGGACTATGTTTTTGTTTTCTTTAGGGTTTTTTTTTCCTGTGGGGTCAGTGCTTTTTATTTATGTATTTGGTGGCCAGTGTTATGGTGTTCGTACAGAGTTGCTGATGTGCATGCACCAACAAGTCTATTATAACTGTGTTACGCTTTCCTTCGGGTTACAGGGGGTCAGCTATTCACAGTATGGGCGTGTTATCGGAGTGATATGGGCGAGTTGCTGATAGTGGTGACATACAGAGAAGCTGATTTGCACGCATTGGACGCTATACTGAGATGGATCATCTGCACCTAGGATAGGGCTGGTGAAAGTTTCAATAATGCAGCCAATGGTGGCAGCGTAGCAGCCTTAGCATAAAGTTGCATATGCAACTGCATCAAAAAATACAAGGAAAGCCACAACTGCATGCAACTCTGAATCAGATTCTATTAGTAGGGATCCGCCCCCTCTTGACAGACTCCACCCCCTCAGCAGACCCCGCCCCAGGGCTGCTTCCATAAATTTCCCGGGCTGGTTTTACATCCCAATCCGCCCCTGGCGTAGCGTAATGTACACGCTACAATTGAGACGCTTTAGCGTCTGAATCCCGAGTCCTTGCAAGCCGCTAAGAAGGGGGTCATCTGGATTAATGCGTCTGAATTTGGTAGGGTGTAGGGGTACATAGGGGTGCACTGTTCAAAACACTCCTAAACCTGTTCACAATGACACTAGTCGACATAACAGCTGTCGACCTTGTTAATTCCACTATCCATGCCAATCCGAAGCGTGGCGAGCGCCGGCGGTACGCGTCCTACGACCTTTTCATACCCCCACTATCCACGTCGGCGTGGAGTTGAGAATAGAAAGTGTGGCGAGCGCAGCGAGCCACCGAGCCCGAAGCGTGGCGAGCGCAGCGAGCCCCGCGAGGGGACGCGGATACCTTCACAGGTATCCACGTCCCCTCGCGGGCTTCACAGGCGCTCGCCACACTTTCTATTCTCAACTCCACGCCGACATGGCTGTTCAGCAATTGGTGTTAGAAGAGCTACTCTATGGCTCTTGGGTATGTAGTCACATATTCTTCACGCATCTAACTGCAGGAAACAATTTGCTAAAATTATGTAAAAAAATCTGGTACTTGTGTATTTGCAGGCCGCCCACTAAGCTATTTGCTTAGTGGGCTATTCTGCGTAGTGAAATCACATCGCATGGCATGTTTTTGTGCCGTGCGATGTGATCTCACTAGTTAATTTATTCACTGC
This sequence comes from Crinia signifera, assembly GCF_055691185.1. Taxonomy (NCBI): domain Eukaryota; kingdom Metazoa; phylum Chordata; class Amphibia; order Anura; family Myobatrachidae; genus Crinia; species Crinia signifera. The sequence goes on along the minus strand of NC_139220.1, from coordinate 50,807,948 downwards.
ACCCTGACCGCCGATTGCATAAAATCGCATCACACGCAAAATCGCATGCGGTCGCATGCAATTTTGCATGCGATGCGATTTAGCAAAACACCCCCAGTGTACATGTCTATGTGATGCAATGGGATTTAGCACACCCCCACTATCCATGTCACCCCGAAGTACGGCGAGCGCAGCGATACCCGCGAGGAGACCCGGTTACGCGTCCTCCCGACCTTTTCATACCCCCACTATACACGTCGGCGTGGAGTTGATTTTATAAAGTGTGGTGAGCGCAGCGAGCCACCGAGCCCGAAGCGTGGTGAGCACAGTGAGCCCCGCGAGGGGACGCGGATAACTTTACATGTATTCCACGTCCCCTCGCAGGGCTCGCTGCACTCGCCACGCTTTGGGCTTCGGTGGCTCGCTGTGCTCGCCACACTTTCGCCACAATTGGGGGTGATGTGGATAGTGGGGGTGTGCATGGTTGCTTTTAAAATGAAGTACTATGGATGCTTATACAATGAAAAATCACATTGCACCGCAAATGGCATGCTAAGCGATGCGAACCGCGGGCAGGGGTGCACTAAAAATTAACTAAGGAAAATTGCATTGCATTGCACAGCAAAATTGCATGCGATGCGATGCAATGCGATTTTCCTACAGTGCCGTACGTATGTAAATTGGCCGCCCTGCAAATACACAAGTACCAAAAATCGATCCAACTACTGTAACAGTGTTTATTTCTGTTACACGGTCGTATAATTCAGCAGGTAAGCCATACACATTGGCAGGACTGTACATTATAGGCCGTCGTCACCCCTGGGAAAAGTGCCATTTTCTAAAAACTGCTTCAATCTAACGTCTCTGTTTGCAGCCAAATATACACAGCTTGCAACCAAGAACAGAATGTGTGAAGTGACTTAGCAATGCACCTTTGTGACACCACTGTGATTTTGCCACCCACACGTAGACTCATAACTCTGTCTTGCCTGACAGCTTCCTGATGTTTAGAAGCCACAAATAAGTGTTACAGCTGAAATACAGGTGCAGTGAACAAAGCCGCCTTTTAATAACTGTAAGAGTTTAACTGAGATAGCAAAACAAATTGGGAAATGAGGGGGCTCTGGGCAAACACACTTTGGTATGAGAGAGCTCTAGGAATACATTTTGGGCGCATAAAGTACTTACAACAGACATACTGTATTAAGCTATGTGGGGTTTCTGGTCAAACATGTTGGGACATAAGGGGACTCTAGGTAGACTTTCACATATCGGGGTCATAGCCTTACTGGGATTGGTACGAAATCCCGGCGGTCAAAATCCTGACGCCGGAATCCCGACCGCCAAAATCCCGACAAAGGGGGACGTGGATCGCCCTCCCTTGCGGGCTCGCTGCGCTCGCCACGCAGCGGGCCCGGTGCCTCGCTACGCTCGGCACACTAATTTATTCTCCCTCTATGGGTGTCGTGGACACCCACAGAGGGAGAAAGTGTCTGGATTTCAGCGGTCGGGATTTCAGCGGTCGGAATTCCAGCGTCGGGATTTTGACCGCCGGGATTCTAACTGCATCCAACCTTACTTACCATGATGTGGTTTACACATTTTATAGCTGTCTGCAACTTGTCAGAACTCTGCATATAAGGAAACAACTGGAAGCACAAGTGCAGCCATTTTGGTCTGTGTCATGTGATTGACCTGAGCCTACACCAATGAGCCTGGGCTACTTCCTATTTAAACCTGCACCTTGAGCTAGCTCATTACCAGAACAACACCTACCTTCCAGGGATCGTTCTAGGCTCCAGTGTGTAATCACTGTGGTTTCCAGTAACTTCAAACCTGTGTTCATGCACATCTGTATTCCAGTCTGATACCCTCCACGGATTTGTGTAGCTGTGATCAAGGGCTCCAGCTGCTGCATTCAGATGTCTCTAGTGTCGCCTGCTGCTGAATTTAGGTGCCACAATATTCATCTGCTTCCAGTGTCCTCTGCTGTCACATGCAGGTACTGTAATACTCATTTGCCTCCAGTGTATTATACAGACACTGTGGTATAAATTTACTACGATGGGAGTTGTATTGAAGACGGGGTATTGCCCATAGCAGCCAATCCAATTCTATATCTTATTTATTTATCACCTTCTGGAAGATAATAAATATAATCTAATTGGTTGTCCATAGCAACATCCCATCTTCAATTGAACTCCCGTCTTAGTAAATTTAACCCTGTATCTCCAACCACTGCTCAATTTGTTCGGAACTTGTGTAGTTTCACGGCGGCCGGCTACGCTACGTTTTCAGTGTAGGCTAAGCTACATTGTCAGCATAGCCCAACGGCTGCCTAGCCTAGTCAGCGTAGTGTCCCCATGCAGCCTGTGTAGTCACCGTACTGTCCTCGCTTGCTGCAGCTCTGTCCCTGGCAAGCCTAGCGAGCGCCTCTTTTACACAGCACCAGTAATCGCCATATCCCATGCGCTGGAGGATGCTGGTGGAGAGGCGATCCTGCGGGCACCGGCGGGGAGGTGCTCCTTCTGCCTGAGATGCACGAGCGTCTCAGACGCTTGTACGTCTCAGTAATTCTTGCGTTAGGGTACGATAACCCTACCCGTGTCCGCTTCAGAGAGATGGGGTTAGGGGTTCGGTAGCATGTGCGTCTCGTGTACAAAGGGGGGTGCAGGCGCAAGTGCGTCTCATGCACAATGAAGGACGTATTTGCCAGTGCTCCATGTTACATACTGGCAAATGCCTCCTTTTCAAACCCCTACTATCCACGCCAGCCTGAAGCGTGGCGAGCGCAGCGAGCCCCTGAGGGAACGCATTATGCGTCCTCCCGACCTGTTCATACCCCCACTATTCACATTGGTGTGGAGTTGAACTTATAAAGTGTGGCAAGTGCAGCGAGCCACCGAGCCCTAAGCGTGTTGAGCGCAGCGAGTCCCACGAGGGGATGCGTAAAACGAGCCCGAAGCCCGAGGGGACACGGAATATGCGCCAAGTAATATGCGTCCTCTCACAGGGCTCGCTGTGCTCGTCACGCTTCGGGCTCGGTGGCTCTCTGCGCTCACCACACTTTATAAAATCAACTCCACGCCGACGTGGATAGTGGAGGTATGAACAGGTCGGGAGGACATGTACCATGTCTCCTCACGGGGCTCGCTGCGCTCGCCGCACTTTGGGCTGGCATGGATAGTGGGGGTGTTTCAGGAACACATTCACACCTGTCATGTCATCCATCTTATCAATAATGATGACACGTGTTAACTGCGCTAACTATGTAAGCCGCGAACGTACTGACTATGCTAGCTTCAGGAACACGACGGTGATACTGACAGGGACGCTGACTACGATAACTATGATGGCCGCAGGAACACTACGCTGATTCTGACAGGGGCCGTGGGAACACTACGCTGATTCTGACAGGGACGCTGACTACGCTGGCCACAGAAACACTACGCTGATTCTGACAGGGACACTACGCTGACTAAGTAACTGCCGCCGTGAAACTACACAAGTACCATTTGTTCATCTTCACATGTCCGATATCAGGTTTGTCCAGTAACCTCCAGGATTCCTTCTATTATACAGTACACCTCAGCTATCAGCCTGCTTGATGACATACAGGCTAGTAGTCACACTATTGTGCTGGCTGGTTACAGGTCTACCTGCACTGTGTATAACATCTGGGGCTGGTTATGAGCAGGGAGACATAGTCACACAATGGTGCAACCTTATTCACATTACACCACGCAGTGTACCTTATTCACTTTAAACCACACAGTAGTGTCCCTTATTCACATTGTATCACACAATACTGTACCTTTTCTTAGTGAAATTACACCATACAGAAGAGTGGCTTAGAAACATAGAATTTAAAGGGAGATAAGAACTATTTTTTTAAATGAATATCACATGCATGTTTACATTTTTCTACTGTCTGAGCCTTTACCACCTCTGAGGAAAGGCTATTCCACTTGTCCAATACCCTTTCTATGGAGTAATTTTTCCTCAGATTTCCCATGAACCTTCCTTTAGTGTCAGTGCATGTCCTCATGTTCTAATACTTCATTTACAGAATGTTTTCCTCCTGGACCTTGTTAAAACCCTTGATATATTTGAAAGTTTGTATCCTGTCCCCCTCTCCCTTCCCTGCTGCAAACTATACATTTTAAGAGTTTGTAGTTCCGGGTAAGCCATTTTTAGGACTGCCATTTATGTCTTGTTTGGTCTGCAGTACCTCTGGTTTGCCAGAGGTGCTGCTGTTGTTATATTCAGCCTGCAGTACCTCTGTGTGGCCAGTGGTGCTGCTGTCATTGTTTGGTCTGCAGTGCCTCTGGTTTCCAGAGGTGCTGCTGTTGTTATGTTAAGCTTGCAGTACCTCTGTGTGGCCAGAGGTGCTGCTGTCATTTCTTGGTCTGCAGTACCTATGGGTGGCCAGAGGTGCTGCTGTCATTTCTTGGTCTGCAGTACCTATGGGTGGCCAGAGGTGCTGCTGTTGGGTTCTGCCTGCAGAATTGTGGTTTGTTTCTGAGAGCAGTTCCAGCTGGTGTATTCAGCTGGACTGGGCTGTTCTCAGAATGCCATTACCAGCTGCAGCACATATTGACAATTGAGGTGTCTGTCTCTGTGGTCTGTTATGGTTTTAAAAAGCTGCATTTGCCCTGAGCTCAGGGACAGTTATAGCTTCCTCAGTCTTGCTTGAAGTGCTGTACCTTGCCCGTGACCTGTACCTTTACCTGTTTCTAATTCCTGTACCTGTTCCTGTACCTGTAACCTGATACCTGTTCCTGATCCTGTTAATACAGTGGGGGGGTTATTCTGATTCCCTCGGAAAGGCACACTCACTCTATAATGGACAAAACCGTGTGCACTGCAGGTGGGGCTTCTGTAACATGTGCAGAGAGAGTTAGATTTGGGTGTTTTTTTGTTTCTGTGCAGGGTAAATACCGGCTGCTTTATTTTTACACTGCAATATAAATATCAGTTTGAAGTAGACCCGCCACCCAAATCTAACTCTCTCTGCACATGTTACATCAGCCCCACCTGCAGTGCATATGGTTTTGTCCATTAGAGAGTGATTGTGCCTTTCTGAGTAAATCAGAATAACCCCCAGTGTTTCAACAGTCATCTTCCTCCATTGTCTTTTACTCCAGCAAGTATATTTCAATTAGTAAAACAAGAAATCCCCCCCCCCCCAGCTCAGTGAGTGGTATTAGTAACCAATCTTGAACACTACATGATAATAGAATTCAGAGATATTGGTTACATATACATGCGCAGGGGTTTGCTATGCCCCCAAGCCATGTCAAGGCTTTTCTGTATATTGGGGGTCCCTAGCGCTATATCTAGGTGCAGGGTGCGGCACCCCAAAAACTGTCATAAGCTAGAAAGCCCAGTGCGGCACGCCAGTGAGATACTATAGTGTTAATAGATATTAGTCATAGGAAGCCGAAGCTATATATAGAGAGAGATAAAAAAAATGAATGTAAATTAAAATAGGAGAGAGATAGTGTTAGTGAGTGAAAAGTGTTAATAGAATGTAAGGGCATGCCGCACTAAAGCCACCCAGCCCATCCAGTCCAGGGGCCAAATCTTACTCTCTCTGCACAAGTTACATCTGTCCCACCTGCCGTGCACATGGTTTTGCCATTTGAGAAGGAATCTGCCTTTGCGAGTGAATCAGAATAAGGGCCAATGTGCAAAAGTTCCATATGGAGGAGTTATGAAAATGCCCTCATCTCCAATTTGAGCGCCTGCCTCCTGCCAGTAAGCGAGTCACCCTGCTTAAGATTTTGATGACAGGTTTTGTACTAAATGAGTTATTATTTTACAGTATGAAATTCATCATAACTTGTCCTTGTTTTGTTTACTAATTATACTAATTTTCCCTCTCTTAATATTTGGGCACACTCCATACCAGTCTGCATTGTTATATAGCTGTACCCATATTGCCTGTGTGTAAGCCTATTAAACCACTAAAAAAGAAAACTGCATGATCTTATTGGAAATGTGTAAATGGGCAGCAGTCTAAACTAGCCAGTCAGCAAATTCCTGACCTGTGCCCATTTCTGTGTGACTAGTATGTGCATGAGGCTTGCTAAAAGTAATCTCTGTAGGTCAGTTTCTGATAGAAGCTTTCTGTAAGTAATATTAACACAGGTAAATCAACTTCCCGTTATTTATTGACAAACTCAAACAGAGGTCATTGACACAAGACTTTACTTAAACTGTGGCACTGTAACATAATATTTCCTGGTTAGTGCAGAGATTGGTTCGTACAATGTAACACAAGATACAGAAGGAAAAATCTTGGATATCCGCAGGGATACTGGGTGAAGATGAACTAAAATTACTATAGAATGAAAAATGTGCAGATTTGGGGCTAAATATAATCAGGGGCTGATCTAGACTTTACATAGGGGGGCGCTGCCTACTACACATTATGGACCTTATTCTGGTTCGGGCGGCCAAACGTACGTACGTTTCGTATCACCGTACGCGGACGTTGAGCGAAAGTCCACCCACAAAACATCCGCATAACACCGACAAAGGGGAGTGGCGTACAATTGAACGTACGCCACCGTACACGGGCGGATCTCCTCCTAGACACCGACAACTGGCGTACAAGAGAGCGTACGCCACTGTAAACGGACGGCTCTCGTCCGTTTTCACACCGACATCTTAGGGCTATCTGTGCGTTCGCCACCTTGTACGGACGGGTCTCGCCTGTTTTCAATGGAAAACTCAGCGTTTGACACCCATCGTGAGAGTGAGCGTACGTCCGTGCACGCTGGCATATCCTTCACATATATGGCCCTGCTAATCTAGCCTTTCAACTATGATTAAGCCAATTAAATGAATTATTCTAATTGTTAATCAATTATTTTTTTCTATTACCTCAATTGTCTACCTTCATGAACAGCCTAATAAAAATACATTTTACCCCTCCTTACATGTATATTTATTATGTTCTAATGTTGCATTTTAATCACTATCTATGTGTCCCCACATTTACTTTTAAATAAAGTTATGTTGGTGTTTGTGTGTATGTACTAAATTATGTCCATAATTAGTTTTTCCCGAATTTTTAACATGTATACCTACCCTGATGTTATGTGTGATGTTTTAATCTACCAACATTAAACATTCATGCATTTTCACTATGTGTTATTTGACTCTAAAACACACACATTCACACATTAATCGTTACCCCTCACCTCAAATTACAAATAAAAGTTACATTACACATCTGTATGTACCTGCCCTTACCCTATAACTTATTTATGAATAAAAACACAGGCAACTTCTAACTGTAAAAACACTTTTATTTATAACAAAACTGAAAAGGGGGGGGGGGGGGGGGGGGTGAGGAATTAAAGCAGGGCCTCCAATCGGGTAAACAGAATTTGCAGATATAGCAGGGTCAAGAAAATTTCTTGCATTATCTGCCCCACATCATCCTGGTTCTGTTCAGTGTCTGTAGTGAAGGGGGAAAAAACATTATAATTAATATATAATATACACAAATGTTTGTTGTATTTGAACATAATAAGAAGTTGTGAGTTAAGTGTGAAGCCCACATACATTTTTCTACTACATTTAAGATGGGTCTGCTGTAAACACGGTACAAAAGACTAGTATGTTTTCACACACATACTGTACATATTACATAAAATGAAATAAATTCCTCCTTCTTGGATGAATGTATGCTCTATCACAATTGGGAGGTTTGTGGTAGGGGAATCACCTCTAACCTCACAATTAGGCTGTGCTATTTAAGGGTACTGACATTGTTGTGGCTTAACCACTCCTTACTTAGTAAAATGTTGGCCATTGGTGTACAAATTATAGGCCTTCACCTAATTTAGAAAAGCATGCATCCGTATGGCCTCACACACTATTCACAAACCAATCTATAAATTGATGTTGCACATCATGCTGGGAAGCGTAGTTACACAACAGCTGGGCCCACATAACTTCAACACCACTACTGTAGGATAGGTCATTGGATGTGCTGTTATGTCAATTACTCAAGGGGTGAGGCGTGGCCACACTCTGAAAATACACCAAGGGGACCTTTGTTCCTGGAGGAGGACAGGCCACAGAGATGGCTCTCACTGCATTGATATGTTGCAACTAATGATGATGTTGTATACACATATGTGGGTGTTACGATTGTTTATGTGTAGAAATGTGTATGTAAACATTTGGCACATTGTTTACTTACGGCTACTTGTGGCATCCTGTTGTACACTGGATGGGTGTCCAGTAGCTGATGCCTGGCTGGGGGTGGCAGATGCCTGGCTGGGGGTGGGAGAGTGGCTGGGGGTGGGAGAGAGGCTGGGGGTGGCAGATGCCTGGCTGGGGGTGGCAGATGCCTGGCTGGGGGTGGGAGAGTGGCTGGGGGTGGGAGAGGGGCTGCTGGAAGTGGAGGGTGACATGTAGTGGGTACCAGGGTCCCAAAGTCATCTCCTCGAATTCCTCCTCCTGCAGCTGGGCCTCGTGCAGCTGGGCCTCCTGCAGCTGGGCCTCCTCTCTGGCCCTCATGCGCGCCCTTGCGCGTGCTGAAATGTTCATGAATAGGAGAGAAAAAAAAAATAGTCATGGTCATATAAATATAAATGATAAATTTTCATTGGTGTTTAAAATTTAACATCATAATTATTAGATATGCTACACACAAAATCAGTCCTTATCCATACACACCCACATACACCCACCCACACCCACCCACATACACCCACACCCACCCACATACACCCACATACACCCACATACACCCACATTTTAAAAGTAATTCCTGAAACCATTGCTATAAAACGCGGACATATTTGTGTAAAAATAAATACTTACATCGGCTAATATTCCGCCGAAGTGTGCAAAGTAGGCCTGGCTGCCGGCGGCGCAGGTCCAACCAGAGCCGCTCCACCTGCCCCAGGCTCCTCTGGACATTGGTCCGTGCGAAAATCAAGCGGCGGGCTGCGTTATATGCCCGCCGCTTCTCCATATTGGAGACATAAGGGCCCCTGGCCCCCAGGCGAGGGTCCATGATGTAGACCAACGCCATCAGTTCCTGGGTGGAGAATGGGGCAGCCCGTGTCAAAGACATATTGGCAATGGCGCAGTTATTAATTGCAGGTACATATATAAGTTTTGGTGGTTGCTGATTGGTCGAAAACCTAGTTTTTTTATTGTTAACTTTATTTATCCATGTTACATTAACAATATGTTTGCGAATATAAACTTTCGCGGACCGTTCCGATATGCACACCATAACATACATTATGCTTTCAATGTAGGGATATACAGTGTGCTAAAAATTATACACGCAACCATTTACTAATACACACGCTTATAAACAACGCACATACAACATGTTGGTGTATGACAAATTAATACTCATAACAAATGTAAGGAAAGCATTGTAACGTTGGTATGTTTTTAAATTTGTTTAAGAAAGCATACACGTACTCCAACAGAGACCACCTGAAAACACTCATCATTGGAATGACATGTGCACACATTTCACCATGTAGCACACAATGGTCAACAACCTGTGTATGTGCATGTACAGGTGAATGCTCAGGTGCGTTGAGACCTGCGTAATTTACGCGGTAATTATTGGCGGGAATTATCGGCGGGAATTTTCGGCGTAAATTAGCTACTACATAGGGGAGAAAAAATACGCCCCCTTGTTCAATGCGGGAGTTTAGCATATAAATATCCAGTCAGATGCAGGCCATAATTGCTGCAAACATGTCTAGCTCAGATGATTCCGCAGCTGAGGATGCCCTACATAGAGGAAGAGCAGAATCCCTGCTTGAAAGTTTGAGGCAGAGGGAGCAGGAGCGGAGAAGGAGGGCCCAAGAGCAAGGGTGCCCCTCACTAACAGGCACTGCCGCAACGCCAACAGCTCAACAAGGGCCAAGCAACCAGCCAGAACAAGAGGTTGCATCTCTCCAAACATGTGTGACCCAGCAGCTGCATGGTAAGAGAACTGGGGCCACCAGAAAACAACCTGCACTATCTAGGCCGAGTACTGAGCAGGATACCACCACCAAAAAGAGAAACCCTGCATTTCAAGAGGCAGAGGTGAGAATTTTAGTGCCCAGAGCACGAGAATGGATAGAATTGGCTACCAGAAAGCCGGTTGCCAGTGCAAGGCGAAAGCTTTGGGAGGAGATCACAGAGGAAGTGAACCAGGTGTCAACAGTGGGAAGGGATTTGCCGTCAGTGAAGAAAAGGCAAGTGTGTTTCTCCCCCTGATAATGTCATATGTGTGTACATATGTTACATGTATGTTTTGAGAATAAGGTGTGAAAGGTGTGTTTGTAGATAGTGCTACACGTCAATGACACATGTGAACACAACCATGTCTAATAACCCACATTTATATATGAAACATGCACCATTGGTGTGATGTGAGGTTATGGCCACAGTTCTGCTCATGTGAAGTATGTGATGGGACAACAGAAAGTGTGTTGTTGAAAAAGAGTTGTAGTAACATGTTCCATATGATGCTACTGAAACAAGGATGTCCAAACTGTGTACATGTAGCTGTTGAGAAACTACACATCCCAGCATGCCTTCCCATATTTAAATTAATCCATAATATCAACACTGTCAAGCTATGGTGGGATGTGTATTTTCACAACAGGTGGAGGAGCATAATTTGCCCATGGCTGCTGTCATTTCTGCATAGTGAGATATGTATGTGCATTTAGCGGCCTAATGAATGAGATGAGACACTGTAATGCCTCATAATGGAGACATTAATGTGTGTGTGGCAAACATATGCAGAAAAAAAATAATATCACCCACACTAGGAAATGTAACGTAGTAATGATGTTCACTAGCACAGTGGTGCACATATCTCATGTTGATTTATTTTTTGGAATAAATTTGTAGGTGGTCAGACTTCAAAACTGGACTGAAGAGGAAGATGACTGACCGGTACAACCCCAGCATGTCCACCGGGAGGGGGCCTATGCCATCCAGTTTGGAATATACCCCCCTGGAGCAGGACTCGTTGGATGTGATTGATGTGGGCGAGGTCAGGGGGTATCCAATATGGATAGTGAGCTCCCGGCGGAGGTCTTTGCTGCCGCTTTTGATGGTAAGTCACAGTAATGCATTGTTTGTGGTATGTGTATGTGATGGTGACATTGTTTTCAGAGCCACAAGTGGAGCAAGTGGTCCAGCCTCCACCAATACGCCACCCCCAGCCACAGGCCACATATGATGCCAGGTGGATCGAGATGCTGGACAGGATCGAGCAGCAAGGGGTGGAGGCTGCAGGCCGTCAGCAGCAGTTTGTGGAGTTCATGGGGGTTTGGAAGGAGACAAACAGGCAGCAGGTTGAGGCTGGCATGCAAAGCATTGCCCAACAACTCAGCCGCCACAATGACATTCTGGCGGAGCTGCTCACCACCGCCAGGTCCCAAAGGGACAACCCCCGATCTGCTGCCCCACCCCAAGCTACTACACAACCTTCCACCTCTGCTGACCCTCCTCTGTCCACTGGCCCAAGACGGCGCAAGCCTTCAGTCCCCAAGGCCCCATCCAAGAAGGGGAAAAAAGGGCCAAAATAATGACACCTGAGTCACTTCCTCTGTGTTTGGACCCCAAATGTTTTAATTTGCACTGGGGATCCACTTCCTGAGTTCTACATCTATCCATTTTTCGTGCGAAGGGCAGTAAACTGCTTACTTTGACCTCTTGAAATGCAGGTTTTATTTTTGGTGGTGTGTATCGTGCTTAGTATTCTCCCTGGTTGTTGCAGGTCGTATTCTGGTGTCCACATTTCTTTAACCATTGCAGTTGCTGGGTAACACATGTTTGGAGATATGCAACCTCTTGTTCTGGCTGATTGTTATTTTTGTAAATATTTTTTATTTTAATTTTATGTTTGAAATTAAATATACAAATAAGCTGTGATGCTTAACAGCAAATAAATTTATTTTCACAATTACAAAACAATTGTTGTATGTGTAATTTCTTTTGTCAAACAAATAATACATTTATGTGTACTTACTGACCTTGGTATTTTTGTACATTTATTGAAGTGTTGTAGAAGTTTGCCATGTATAACCCTCTCCATGGCCATTCACATGTTCATATCCAACTTTTCCCAGCTAATTTGTTTGTGGCAGCACATGTGCAGAGCAACTTAATAGGTGAGAAAGCAGTTTCTGTGCAGGTGAGGTAACTCCAACATTAGTAGGTAAAAGCAGGTCCAGAACAATGATCTCATCATGGAGTGGGTGAGGTAGGCAAACAAGGGGCAAAAGGGACATTTGTGTAGGAATGCATATGTGTCCTCCCTAAAAAAACAGTCAGGACTTGGTACAGGTATGTTAAATATGTGTAAGTCGACCAAACATGATAAAATTGCTTGTGAACAAACATGTTAAAATATTGTAACATATATGAGTTTTCAGTGTCATAAGCAGATGTTAGGATCCTTTGTTAGAGAGATGTGATTGCAATAATGTGATTGGTGGCATCTTACATCCAGAGTGTGCTACATACAATTCATAGCAGATCAGAAAGTGGTAAAGTTATGTATTTTGTGTACAATACAAAGATTGTGTGCAAAATAGTGGCCATGGCCTTAGAACATTGCTGAAACATCCTTGTAGGTCTTAGATGTGGTTCATGTATTTTTATCATAATTACAAAAAATATGTTTGTATTAGACAGAAAAGGTTGACACACGTCGACTTGTGTAGATTGAGTGTGCTGCTGTTTAAAGTATGTTAAAACACTTACTGAATGTGTATAAATGGTTACAAAATAACTACCTTGGCATATATAAGCAGGTCTTAAAATGATACTTTCCTTAAATGAAACCAACCTTTACATGTAGAGAAGTGTAGAAAGATATGCTTCCAATGTGTTTGAGTGCTGTGTGTGGCTTGCAGGTAGTGAAATAATGGTTTGGACTTAATAGGCTGCAGCATTGCTTATTTCATTCAGGTGTATGTGTTTGACCAGTAATCAGCGTTAATTAGCAGACCCAGGCGTCCGCTCTCATGCGGTATCTGTAGGGGTGGTCTGAGGTGGCGGTTGGCGTCCGCCTGTTTTGTGTCTGAAATGCACGGTGCTTTCACCGATCGAGCGGTAGTAGCACCGTACATTTTGTGTGCACACCCCATGTACGCCCATGTTTACACCCAGTTTCCCTCATTATTTCGGCCGCTCCCCTCAACACGCCCCTATGCCGCCCACAATGACCGTACTATTGCGGACAGGTTTTTTCGCATGGAAAGACCCGTCCGTGAGCGTTGTGAAGTCGTCGCGCCTGCGCTTTGTGAAAGGTACGCATGCGCAGATAAAAAAAAAAAAAACAGATCCGCTGGAGTACGTTAATAAAGTACGAACCACAATAACCCCCTATGTCACACACCATAATGCCCATTACATATTATGCCACATGCTGTACGATAGTAAATTGACTTAAGCTTCTAAAAATGAACAGAGATGATGTTGACCATAGCAACCAATCATATTCTGCCAATCATTTTCTCAGATGCAATCTATAAGCATCATCATCTCTTATCATTTTTTGATGCTTTATTAAATTAACTCCTGAGTGAGCGATCCCTGCTGAACCTCTAATACCCCTTTCACATCGCACACATGGATTTGCCCTGGGATCGATATCCTGGGTCGGAATACGGTCATTAGGTCTAAAACAACTAGGTCGACATGCATTGGGTTGACCCACTAGGTCGACATGGGTCAAGGTCGACATGGATCTAGGTCGACATGGGTCTAGGTCGACATGACGTCGACACAAGCATTAGGTCGACAGTCAAAATGTCGACATGGATTTTTTCACTGTTCACCTAAGGTTTTGTAAAGTCAGTATTGGCGTGAGAGCAGTTTTGTCAAGGGTGCCGAAAAACCTATCCTGTCTCATTTCTACACATACACTCCCCTGCCCTGTGCTAGGGGTGTGGTATAGGGTTCCGACAGTCGGGATCCCGACAGTCATTAGCCCGATGTTGGGATCCCGACTGCCCGGACTCAGACAGCATGGCGAGCGCAACAAAGCCCCTTGCGGGCTCGCTGTGCTCGCCACGCTGCGGGCACAGTGGCTCGCTACACTCGCCACCTATTCTATTCTCCCTCTATGGGTGTCGTGGACCCCCACGAGGGAAAATAGCAGGTGGCCGTTGGGCACCTGTCTGTCAGCGTTTTGACAGTCGGGATTCAGACGTCGGGTAAATGACTGTCGGGACCGCGTCCGGCACCCCTGTGCTAGATGGCCCCCTACATGTTAGTGGAATGAGTTGTAGTTTAGCGATTTCTCGCAAAGATGCATCTCTTGCTGAGTAAGGCCTAATGTTTGGTAAAGTGAATGGTTCCCAATCGCGTTTGCTAGAGTCTCAGAGCTTTCAGCTATTTGGCTTAGGGATTTTAAAACCAACACATGCAGAAAAAGGGGAATATTGACTGCGCTGTATATTTTAAGCAGCTCCAACTATCAACATTTAGCACTATCAAAATTTGGAGCGCAATGTGTTATTATGTATATGTACAATACTCATGTGTTATTATGTATATGACACACAAAAACCTTTATTTAAAAATGTTTACAGCTCCTTCGGAGTGTGTGGGTACTGACACAACACTTGCAAATGTTTACTTTCCCAACCTGTTCATACCCCCACTATCCACGTCGGCGTGGAGTTGATTTTAAAGAGTGTGGCGAGCGCAGCCTGCCACTGAGCACGAAGCGTGGCGAGAGGACGCAGATTACTTCACATGTATTCCGCGGGGCTTGCTGCGCTCACCACGCCACACTTTATAAAATGAACTCCACGCCGACATTGATAGTGGGGGTATGAACAGGTCGGGAGGACGCATAACACGTCCCCTCGTGGGGCTCACTGTGCTCGCCACGATTTGGACTGGTGTGGATAGTGGGGGTTTGAAAATGCCTCCTTTATTGTGCATAGGATGCACTTGCGCCTGCATACCCCCTTTATGCATGAGGCACACATGCTAATAATTACTGTGTCTCAGACAGCTGGAGCGCCTCTCCGTCGACGCCCGCATGATCCCCTCTCTCCGCCGGCGTCCACCAGCACAGGGGATCTGGCGGTTACCTACGCTGTGTGAGAGGCGCTCACTAGGCTGGCATGGACTCCGAGGACAGAGCCATGGACGCCGGGGACAGAGGCGGGCTGCCGCGGAGTCACTACGCTAACTACACTAGGCAGCCGTTGAACTATGCAGACAGCGTAGATTACGTAGGGTATGCTACGTATGCTAATTGGGCACCCGGCTAATACACAAGTACCTAGCATACCTCCCAACTGTCCCAACTTTCACATGACAGTTCAGTTTTTTTTTTTACTGTGTTGTGTCCCGCCCGGGGCCGGCAGTGTCAGACGTTATCTTTACACGGAATACTCGTCCATATTTGGCTGCCGGAAAACTCAGCCATATAAGAATGACTTCATCATCCGAAAATAGGAATCGTGTAAATATGGCAGCCTAGTAATTGGATTTTCAGGCTGGATTTTAGGGCCGATCCTGGTACAGACCTTTACTCTTGTCACTTTGCTGGGTCAATCTACAGCTCCTGTAGGAGGAACAGAAGAACCTACCTATCCTAATAGAAAGGACTAACAATTAATGCAGGGCTGCTAAACAAAAGTCTGCCCTAGAGTACAATGTACTTAAGGAACAAACGTTACCAATCCTAAGAGATTAACAGGTAGGCTGCACTTTTTCTAAACACAATTCTATTTAGCTCTTAAGTAAGGATACGTAAAAGAACCATCCAATTATCTAATTAAACATTCAGACACAGTGAACATACACTGACATCAAATGCAACAAACCAGCAAAGTGAATTTACCGTGAGGTTAATCAATGTGCATCCTACCCTCTGCTATTCATGGCCAGCTAGCCCTAATTACAATTCACATAGTAAGAATAGATCTGCCTGAAGTATTATTGCTTATGGGTAACCAAAGAAATCGTTGTGTGAGCTGGACAGCCCCTTCATATCAGGGATGTGCAGGCAGGGGAGGCAGAGCCTTACATGTCATCAGGGCCGGTGCTAGGGTGTTCAGCGCCTTCCCAAACTTTACAAAGACGTGTGGTCTCATAAGGAATGGGCATGGCCACACAATAGTAATCCCATTCCAAATTACACCACACAGTAGCACAACAGAACCAGTTGCGTAAGTAGCCATTTTGGTACCCTGTGCCAGAAAGGGAATTGGTGAGTGCCCCACCACACTAAAAATAGGAGAGCGCGCTGCAAAATGTAGGAGCTATGTTTCATAAGGAAGGGCCATATAAAAGTACTAATAACATCACAACGCTCATAACACATTATACCACACACAGTGATGCCCATTATGTATTATGCCACACAGCGTAATGCCCCTTACACAATATGCCGCACACCATAATGCCCATATAATATTACAACACACATTATGCTGCACGCAATGCCCTGAGTACACCTGCATATGATTACATAATGCCCAGAGTTACCGACAGTAGTAGCACTGCTTATATATATAAAATGCACACAGTTACCGACAGTAACAGCACAATTTATACTGTACATAACGCCCACACCAGTTGCTGACAGTAGTAGTATCACAACTTATACATAATGCCCACACCAGTTGCAGCCAGTAGTAGTGCTGCGCATACATAATGCCCACACCAGTTTCTGACCGTAGTAGCGCTTCTTATACGTAACGCCCAAACCAGTTGCCGACAGGAGTAGCGCAACTTATACATAATGCCCACACCAGTTGCCGACAGAAGTAGCGTTGCCTATACATATGCCCACACCAGTTGATGACAGTAGTAGCGCTGCTTATACGTAACGCCCACACCAATTGCCAACATAAGTAGTGCTGCCTATACATATGCCCACACCAGCTGCCGACATGAGTATATGCCCACACCAGTTGCCGACACGAGTAGTGCTGCCTATACATAACACCCACACCAGTTGCCAACAGCAGTAGTGCTGTCTATACATATGCCCACACCAGTTGCCAACACTAGTAGTGCTGCCTATACATATGCCCTCACCAGTTGCTGATACTAGTAGCACTGCTTGTACATATGCCCACACCAGTTGCCGACACTAGTAGCGCTGCCTCTACATATGCCCACACCAGTTGCTGACACTAGAGAGCTGCCTATACATATGCCCACACAAGTTGCCGACACTAGTAGTGCTGCTTGTACATATGCCCACAACAGTTGCTAACACTAGTAGCGCTGCCTGTACGTATGTCCACACCAGTTGCCGACACTAGTAGCACTGATTATAAATATGCCAACACCAGTTGCCCACACTAGTAGCAATGCCTGTACATATGTCCACACCAGTTGCTGACACTATTAGCGGTGATTATTAGAGATGAGCGGGTCCGGATCCCAGAGATCCGGCAGATCCGAATATCGGGATCCGGGTCAGGATCCGGGTCGGCTCGGGAGTTCCCGCCTGAATTCCGGACCAATAACGAGGCCGAACGTCATCATCGCGCTGTCGGATTCTCGCGGGATCTGGATTCTATATAAGACGCACGCGCGCCCCGCCATCTTTACTCCAGCATAGGAGAGGGAAGAGGGTGGTTGTGCTCTGTGCTGTGTGCTGTGCTATAATAATAATATATTATTTTGCTGCTGCTCACTCGATTAGGGTCTGCAGGGGCTGCTGTACACAAGTCCAGTGTACAGGGGCTGCAGTGGCCAGTGTACAAGGGGCTGTACAGGGGCTGTGTTCAGTGTGACAGGGCTTGTGTCCAGTGTGACAGGGTCTGTGTCCAGTGTACAGGGTTTGTGTCCTGTGTACAGGGGCTGTGTCCAGTGTACAGGGGCTGTGTCCAGTGTACAGGGGCTGTGTATAGGGGCTGTGTCCAGTGTACAGGGGCTGTGTCCAGTGTACAGGGGCTGTGTACAGGAGCTGTGTCCAGTGTAAAGGGGTTGTGTCCAGTGTACAGGGGCTGTGTACAGGGGTTGTGTACAGTGTACAGGGGGCTGTGTCCAGTGTACAGGAGCTGTGTCCAGGGGCAGTGAACAGGGGCTGTGTACAGGGGTTGTGTCCAGTGTGACAGGGCCTGTGTCCAGTGTGACAGGGGCTGTGTCCAGTGTACAGGGGCTGTGTACAGGGGCTGTGTCTAGTGTACAGGGGTTGTGTCCAGTGTACAGAAGCTGTGTACAGGAGCTGTGTCCAGTGTCCAGGGGCAGTGTCCAGTGTACAGGGGCTGTGTACAGGGGTTGTGTCCAGTGTGACAGGGCCTGTGTCCAGTGTGACAGGGGCTGTGTCCAGTGTACAGGAGCTGTGTCCAGAGGCTGTGTCCATTGTCCAGGGGCTTTGTCCAGGGTGATGGGCTGTGTCCAGGGGCAGTGTCCAGGGGCTGTGTCCAGGGGCAGTGTCCAGTGTCCAAGGGGCTGTGTCCAGTGTGACAGGCTGTGTCCAGTGTAAAGTAAGGAAAATAAATAAAAGTAATACATAAAATAAAAACACATTTTTGGAGGATGATGGAGGAGGAAATAGTGGGAGATCAGCAACCTGATAGAAGTGCTGAAGCTGCTACCCCCAGTCATGACAAGGCCGATACCTCTTTGTATTTTTTGCTCTTTGGAGCATTTCTCTTTTTTTGGGATAATTTATTAAACTGCCACCCTGTCTGCCCCTGCAGTGCCGCTCTGCTTCCAAGATGTGCCAGGTTGGAAGTGTAAGGTCCACATGTATGTGATGCCGACTGCTGTCGCTTAGCTTAGTCATCCAGCTACAGTAGGAGCAAGTTTCATCTTTGCTCCTTTGGCCATGGCTAGCCATGGCTATTCTATTGTTCTCAGCTGCAATACGTATTGTATTGCAGCAGAGAACAATAGAATAACCATGGCTAGCCATGACCAAAGGAGCAAAGATGAAACTTGCTCCTACTGTACCTCGGTATACCCTTTTGGCCCAACTACAGTAAATGAAAACAATTTTGTAAGCTGTGAAGTGATCAAAATTGACTAGAAATGAGTGGAAACTAATGTTATTGAGGTCAATAATACTTTAGGGGCAAAAACAGGCCCAAATTTTGTTATTTTAGCAATTTTTAGCATTTTTTCATAAAAATCCAGATCCAAAACCAAAACCAAAACCTACAAGGGTGGTTTTGCCAAAACCAATCCAGATCCAAAACACGAAGGGAGATCCAGATCCAAAACCAAAACCCGAAAAAGTGGCCGCCGCACATCTCTAGTGATTATACATATGCCCACACCAGTTGCCAAAAGTAGTAGTGCTGCCTTTACATATGCCCACACCAGTTGCAGTACACTCACATTTTACTCAACTAGTTCAGGGCACTTCAGGCTGGCAGCTCATCCTCTCCTTCTTTTTCCGTGATCTTTCTTCCTTGTAGCTCCACCCCCTCCAGCCATTAGCCCCGCCCCCTTTTCGTCCATGCAACGGCGCTGACCAGGGTGCTTAGGAGCAGCACCTCTGTGCTGCCGACGCTGCAGCCTGTCATGCAGTGTGACAGGAGCAGCAGCTGCTGGCAGCCACATAGGACAGAGGGGATGTACAGCAGGGAGAGCGCCTCTCTTACCCGGCGCCACCCTGCTCTGCTGAGTGGGCAGCGCCGGCCCTGCCTCTTATGATGATTAACATAATTTAAAGAAGTTATTTAACACATATTCTGTGTATTATCCATGCAGCTGTGAACAATACCCCCCCTCCCACCCGCAAGCAGCAATATGAAACCCTCCCCCTTCCACATACCAGCTACACTCAACCCCCTTCTCCAGCATGCAGCTGTGCACAGCTGCAAAAAAAAAAAAAAAATATCACCATTCCCCAGAGCTTGCAGCCGCTGGTTGGGAGTCAGTGAGTCACTGTCAGTGAGACTGGGTAAATACACAGGGGGGGTTGGGTCAATCAGTGTAGGAGGGGCTGGGCTCAGTCCCCACCAGAGGGATTGTGGTCAGGAATTGTGTGTTGAGTCAGTGAGTGCCGAAGGGCTTGGGGAACAACAAATATATACAGTAACCCCCTTTCTATTTCTACCCAAATGTGTGCGCCTCCCCTGCCACTGCACTGACATAACTGCACGTCACTGCCTCACAATTTATAGAACAGGGCTCAGGCTTCCTAATAGTGGTTTCACAGTAACATGGGCGGAACGTCCAGAGTCACTTATATTAGAGGGCAATGGGGGTGACCTGGGCCTAGAACTTCAATCTCCTGACACTCCTAGGCCTATTGCCTGTACATAGCCCTCTGGCCTAGTTCTTGAAAGGTCTAGGGAAGATGTAGAGATAGGTTGCTGTGGACCAAAGCCGCCTATATGTATTGGTGTAGAGATTTCAGTGGGGAGCCTCAGAGTGTTTATTTGCTTTCCTCCACTGCAGTTCTCTCAGCGTCTGGTGTGATGCTCAAAGCTATGCCGAATCTACCAAGTCTTTTGGCTTGTTCCTACCATCTTCTGGTCTCATATGCTGCCACTCTTCTTTTCTTCTGGAGCTCTTCACTGTTCTCCCTAACCAACAGACTCTGTGGGATCTAATATAAGATGCCAGGAATCAGAGGACCCATAACATTACAGGATGTGATTGTCTTACTTCATAAAATATTGTCTCACTGCATCTGCTCCTGATTGTCTTCCAGCCATGACTCATGACTCATGGATAATGCCAGATATGAACTGCCACAGCCCCATTGGCCAGCCTTCCAGATGTAATCTTCTCCAGGCCAGTGCCACAGCACCGCCTTGGGGAGAAATATGGCATCCTTCTCTATCCCAGTAGACTCCGGATGCAGGGAAGAAACCTTCACCTCTGCTCTCTCTGATGGGCTCACACTTACACAGGGGCTGTTCTCTACACTAGCAAGTCACAGTGCAGAGTAAACACATCTACTATTGGATAAATCTGGACAATTCTGCCACTGTGACAGTATCTGCACTTATGTACCATTTTGACCTTAATACTAGAAGAAAACTTGTATTTGCCAATATGAGTGGAAGGAGATGCTTTTCATTACTAGAACCACATGAGTTTTATTTGAAAGAACACCTAGAACATGGATTCGGTCAAAATCCTGACATGGTCAAAATACCAACATTTAAAATCCCGACAAGGTCAAAATCCAGACAAGGTCAAAATACCGACATTTAAAATCCCGACAAGGTCAAACTTCCGACATATAGAATGTAGACAGGTAAAAAAGACAACATGACTTGCGGTCGAAAGGTTGCGAGGTCGACATGGTTTTTTTTACTATTTTTTGACCCTACATGTGCCGACAGGTGGTATTTCATGCCCTACCATCCACTAGGGCATGGTGAGAGAATAAAATAGTGTGCCGAGCGCAGCGAGGCACCATGCCCGAAGCATGGCGAGCGATGCGAGGGGCTGCGGTTGACTTCCAACTGTGTCCATGTCGACTGTGTCGACATTCGGGTAAATAAACAGTGAAAAAAAACCATGTCGACTTCGCGACCTGTCGACTGCAAGTTATGTTGACTTTTTCACCTGTCTACGTTCTATATGTCGGTATTTTGACCTTGTCGGGATTTTAAATGTCGGGATTTTGACCTTGTCGGGATTTTGACCGTCGGTCAATGGTTGTCGGTATTTTGACCGTCGGGATTTTGACTGCATCCCCCTAGAACCCATAGAACAATATTTAGCGGCCATCTATTGTTTATTAATATTAACAAGAAAGGATTTTAGGCCCAATGCAGCAAGTGTCGGACCCAGCACCTTGCAGCATGCAATCGGGTGCAATAAGATAATTCATGAATGCCTCAACCACACTGCCGTTTGCGACACTATATTACGATATCGGCAGCGCTCCCAGACAATCAATATAGGGCAAAGGCACTGTACATTATCATTGACCATATTATTCAGTGGTGTCACCCCCCTGCTGAACATGTCGATGACTATACAGTAAAATATGCTTGTTCAGATGACACAGTTAATGACCTACGGGATCGTTAAGGATGCATGCACACTAGATCATATGCAACAATAATATTGTTATCGTGCATATCGTTTAAAAATGTATTTTAGTGTCTGGGCTCCTTTACAAACATGAATGCTGTAAATTTCCACCTATTTTTGTGAATGAATATTTTCTACAGTATGTCTGTTATTAAAAGCATGTGTTTTTTTACCAATATAACCAGTACCAAATGCTATGCTTCCACGTATATCAATTTGTTGGTTTACGGAGCTTCTGTACAAAAATCGTTAAACAGAACAGCAGGAGCTCCTTCCTCCAGAGGTATAAAAAGTGCTTTCTTCCTATTTGTAACAAGGAATCATTTAATCTTGTGGTTAAATAATATATGTGTTGAATATGTTTGTCCCTTTTATACATAACAGTATACTGTACACTGTTCCAAAGCCGTTTGCTCATCACCATGCAAAACATAATTCTCCGTCTCGGTTTCAGCTTCATTAATAGCAGTGGCATACTGTATGCAGGATTTTGAAGTAGGGGGAGCACTCACACATGGTTCCGCTCCATCATACAATGGGAAGGAGCTGATGCGCCCTATATTCTCAGCTTTTTTAGTTACTATTTTTTTATTTACCAGCTGTGTCTCTTGAGAGAGAGATGGGGTTCTGGACAACCAGTACCCCAAATGGGATCATAACATAGGCACTGCAGTCAGAGTTGGTAAAGGTTTTAGGGACGTAAAGTATATAATTTATATGTATATTATGTATATATGCCCTCATTCAGCAGTCAACGCAAGTCT